>NC_050444.1:116661214-116982464 GCF_903995425.1 Onychomys torridus
TGTCAATGTGACTAGACCTAAGAATACAAGGGAGGCGATAAAACTATTTCTGGGTGTGTTTGTGAGAGGGCTGCTCTGGAAGATGTGAGCATTTGCGTAAATCAGCCGAGTAAAGAATTTCCTACTCACAATTTGGGTGAGCATCACCTACTCCATTGAGGACCCAAAGAGTAAAATGCTGGTATCTGTTATTGTAATCCCTGACACACACACACACACACACACACACACACACACACGTTCTCAGGCATTTCATCACCACTCACTGAATCCTACCATTAGCTTTCTTGGTCCCTCATCTTGCAGGTGGGATTCTGGAATTCTGTAGTTTCCAGAAGACCCAGAGAAGCCTTGCTCAGATGCACGAAAGGACCATCTCTGAATAGGTCATGACTGGCAGCTGCTGACGGCACTGGAAGGGAACTTCCTTTGTGAGGTCCAGTGTGGTGCACACTGGGCTCAGTTCATCTTTAAAATGATTTTATTGTCCCCTTTCTTTATTTTCATTTTGTAAGGAAGAAACTTACTAAGATTACTCCTCCTAAAGGTGACAATGAGCTGACCACTTCTAAACTCATGTTCCCCCGTCCTACTGCTGGGACAGCAAAAGTTCTGAAACTCCTGTCTGTGGACACTGGGCTCCATCACAGTTACCCAAAGTATATCTGAAGCGTTTTTATTCATCTCTCCAGCCCTGAGAAGCCAGCTCCAGAAATGAGCATTATACTGAAATGGATGGATTTGATGTGCAGGAGCACTTAAGGGGACTCAGCTGAGGCCCAGCTGCCATGCCTTACCCTGGGGCCTCCTTACCTGAGCAGATGGGATCCATGTCAGCTGGTGTTCCTCCGCTTGCACACTGGTGAGCAAGCTAGCCCAAGATGCAGTTGCCACACCCTGTGGAGCATTCCCTAAGGCCGTTGGATCACTGGAGCCTCTCCTGCATGCTTGCTGGATAGATGGGGAGTTTCCAATCCCTGAGCAGCTGGGTAACACTCAATGGCTGATGGGATAAATACCTTGACCATTTGTCCCACTGAATAAGGTAAGTCTAGGTTACATGTCTTTATTAGTCTCCAGGTACCACATCAAAATTCCCGAGGCTGATAAAGAAAATAGGCTGATCGGTGCTCACAGTTCTGGTCCAAGGTCAAGAGGTGAGTATGCTTTGCTGACAGAATTCCAAGGTGGTGAACTGGATCACAGAGCACAAAATGGGGCACACATGTGAGTCTTCTTGTCTCTCCTCATAACACATGCTATTCAATCGTGGGCCCTCCACCCTTGTGAACCTGGGCAATCCTATTCATTTCTCTGAAGTCTCACTGCTAGACACAATAATTGGATTGAATGATCTAATTTACCTCCTTCATATATCACCATAGGAGTAACATTTCAACACAGGAACCTCAAGGCACGCCTGTGGCCAGATACAAGCCATAATAGTGCATGCTCTGGGCTGCTCTCCCGGGATTTCCAGCTGCTGGCAACTGGCTTGATGTGTCTCCTCCTCTTGTCTACTTTCCCACTGCACAGCGCTAATATATTAACCCTTTATGATTCATGAGCTTTGAACTAAGAACCAGAGGATTTAATCTGTCTTCTAAGACAGAAGTTCTCAACCTGGGGATCACAATCCCTTTGAGGGTTGTACTGACCCCTCACAAGAGTCCCCTTAGATCATTAAAAAACACAACTATTTACATTATGATTAATAACAGTAGCAAAATTACAGTTATGAAGTACCATTGAAAATAATTTATGGTGTGTGTATGGGGGGGGTCACCACACCATGAGGAAGTGTATTAAAGGGATGTTGAGCATTAGGAAGGTTGAGAACCACTGTTCTAGGCTGTGTGCTCTTGGGCAAGTCATTATCTGTTTCACTCTTCATTTGCTCATTTTAAAAATAGAAACATTGGGTTTGATGGAATGTATATATATGGTTTCCATTCATGTCCATAACCATATTTATCAGTTAAATTTTTAGGAATTTTTACCTGCTTTGAAAGGCTCGGCCACCCATGTTTTATTTGCTTCCCAATATGCTTCTTTAATTTAGACAGGATCTGAACAATTTTTCCAATGTGAGAAAGGAGATCACTGAACGCCATAAAGAATCAGTTGTCTGTTCTCTTCCTCTAAATATCTTAACCTATTTGTTTATGTCATCTCTGCACTTGAGAAATTCCCTTACTATAGTCTTCTAATCTTTACCTCCAACCTTGATGCAGTATTACCTGTTTCCTCATTACTAAAACAGGAAGGGCTGCAGAGATGTTAGAATATAAAGCTCCATCTTTGACAGCCTATGTCAAGTTGGGTGTTTGGGCAATAAGGATGCAGGAGCAAAGCTGCTCCTTATGTCAGATGCAGGTGGCTTGGGAATTGCATACATGGACTTGGACAAAGAGACAGCATAAGACATTTCATAGTGATAGAAAATCTGGGCTCTTTGAGAGCTTTACTACATGGATGGGATCCCTATATGAATGGTTTCTAAAACTGGAACTGACATAGAACAGGCATTAAGTAAGTATTCTGCTAGTGTTAATATAAGGATGCTCATGTGAAAAATAGCACATTGGGAGTTCTGGGGAAATACCATGTTCTGCTGGAGTGCTGAGGCAGCCTTCCAGAGACTTGAGGTGGGCCTTGAGAGGCTGCCCAAGAGTCAGTTTGTCAGAAGGCATGGCTCAGAGCAGAGGTGAAGATATTTAAAGTGTGTTCATTAGGATGCCTAAGGACTTGTGATTAATTCACAATGTTCCCATGGGAACATCCCATGTGATTATCTCCAATAACTTTCCAGGGCCTGGAATTGCCTAGGAGACACACGTGGAGTCTCTGGGATGGTTAGTATTTATTATTAATTTGAGAGGACCTAGAATTGAGACAAAGCTCTGGCCATGCATGTGACAGAATTTTTACTTTGGTCAACTGAGGTGGGAAAACCTCCCTTAAATGTAGTCAGTATCATCAACAGGGTGGGGTTCCTTATCGAATTAACAGGAGAAAGGGATGTGAACACCAGCATCCATCTCTCTGCTTCCTGACTGTAGATACAGTATGATGAGCTGCCTCAGGGTCCGTGTCTCTTCCTCTCACAGTGGACTATGATCTTTAGAACTGTGATCCAAAACAAACCTTCCCTTCCTCATGTTGCTTTTGTTGGGTACTTTGTTACAGCAACAACAACAAAAGCAATGAAACAGCCCCATAGGGGCCAGTTCAGAAGAGGCCTTGATAGGCAGATGGAGTTCAAAGGAGGCTTTGAAACTGTTGAGGGTTGACTGACAAGACACACGGCCATGACTTGGAAGTGACTGTAGTCAGCTCTAAGGGCATCATGTGGATGGAAGAAAGGAAAGAGAGGAGTCCAAATGGAAGAGAAAGGGTTGCAGCCATTCTGGAGCTGTTTCAGTGCTCTGAAGTGGAGCTAGGGAAGGAAGAATGGACCAAGCTCAGTAGAGGAGGTTACTAAATTACCATGGTTACTATGATTATGATTATTTTTACCAGGGCTGGAAGTGTGCTGTCTTGGTTTCCTAACTAATCCTCTTTCTGTCTGTCTCTGTTGCTTCCAGCAGGACCGTTAAATCACCAGAGTAGGGATTTCTCAATAGGAAAGAGATTTCTATATTGTTACTGCCAATTTTGTAAGCTTAGATGATCAAGAAGCATAGTTTCTCCTTCTCCTCCTCCTTCTTTTCCTTTTTCTTCTTCTCCTCCTCCTCTTCCTTCTCCTTCCTCCTTTTCTTCTTCTTTTCCTTCTTCCTCCTCCTCCTCCTCCTCCTCCTCCTCCTCCTCCTCCTCCTCCTTTTGTTGAACAAAAAGCTTTTGTGGTCTCTGATCTGCTGCACCCAGATGATTTCTTCTTCTACTGAGAGAGCAAACTGCTGTGAAACATGAGAAGGTTTCCTGTGTTTGGCACCAAGGGCTTAACTAGTGTCTGTGTCAAAAGAAAAAAAAAAAGATTCTTCTATCACATTCATTTATGTATAATAAAGACAATTTTTGACATAGTTTAGCATTGATGACTCTTTTTACCTGTTCTCACTGTACCTGCCATACAAATCTGCCCTATTACATTGAGATAATAACCAACAAGTTGTAGCATTTCATACTAGATTTAGAAGTCTGCCTGTTCCCTAGTGGAGTGCTCTGAGTGGGTGTTTGGACTCTGAAACCAGAGAACTGAGCCCCTAACACAGACTCTTTCTGTAACTCAGTGGGAAATGCTGCCTCTCTCTTTCAGTTTCTTCAGCTATAAACAGGCATGCTGCTAACTCCCTCTAGCCTAGGGTTCTTTGAGCAAGTGTAAAAAGTTACAGAGAGATGAAAAACAATACACGCATAATACTGTTGTGAATCTAGAGCTCAGGGAGCATTAACATAAAATAGGGTAGCATGGAGGAGGAAAAGAGCAGTGTGCTCTCTGCTCCAACTGCACTATACTCTGCGTCTTACTGATAGTTTCTGTGTAGTCCCCTGGGGCGTGATCCTGCAAATGTTTTTGTACTCATCCCCCTAAAGGAAACCCTCAGCCTCACAGTTTTGAAAGGGTCCCCTTCCCCACCTCCCTCTTACCTACCCTTGAAAAGCTGTAGTAAAGGAAAAAACAATTGACTGCAGCTTGCTTGCTGATGGTGAAGGAATCTATCTCTTTGGAAGTGAAGCCTGCTGATCAAAGGCTATGTCATCTGTGCAGAGCAGGAGGTGGAGTAATGAAGATGCTTCTCTACAGAGGGAGGACAGACGCTCTGAGTGTAATGGGTCTGTTTTGGAAAGTGAAGCCAAGAATAGTGATTGTGTTGCAAACGGGTGGAGATAATAGAGGCTGCAGAATACACCCCACATTCCAGAGTTTGGGGTGTCTATGTCAAGAAGCCTTCTAAATGTGTCAATAAAATCTGGTGTTCATTAGAGAGATAAGGAAGTCTGGGATAGGTAGTGTCTCTGAGTAAGACAGAAAAGGAGAACAGAAATGCTTGTGTGCCCTGATGTCTCCGGTCTAGCTGTACTTGTGTTTATTTAGAAATTTATAAAATGTTCTCTTAAAATGATCATGAGTTCCCCCCCCCTTTTATAACGGCCCCCTTCTTGGCTCGACAGTATTTATAAATTATACCAGACAATAGATCAGTAACTGTGTCACTTAACAAACAGCTATAGATAATGGGTCTGATGTCACACATTTCTCCAGGGAAATGAAATCCATACAAATATTAACCACAAGAATCTCACTGTTTATAAAAACAAAAGAAAGCAAAACAAACTGTAGGCACGGGGAGTGGGTTGCTCTGTTCCACAGAGGCTGTCTCATAGCTGCACACAACTGTCTAGGGTAATTATTCTCAGAGTGACCTCTGTCTTCTGGTGGCAAAATCCAGGATAATCAGAATACCTAAAACTTCAAGTTCTTTACGCTCTGAATTTGTAGTTAGGAGGCCAGACAAATGAGACGATGCATCTGCTCCTAGATTCTGGCCTTGAAGCATGTTTTGAAATGGGATGGTTTCCTTGCAGGCTTCCTGATTTACTGTTTAGGTTGAAAGAGTGAAAATATTTTGTATTGACAGAAGATCAAGAGCAGATGGACTCCAAGGTCTGAAAGCATACGTTTTATAACTTACCTTTGTGTGCTGTCAGGAACTGCCTCGGAGCCAGAATGTGATCTATAAGCATTAATGGTAGGCAATGAAGGGTTTCTGCAGAGGAAATGGTGTTTTTACTGTCCATTTCCTCATCTCTCATCCTAACCATGCACAGCACCCTCACTAAAGGTTTACTAGGCAGTTCTGGCAGTTTCCTCAGGAAACTGAGTGTGGGTATAAAACTACTCCGGGTCACAGCTGTTGGAGCAGGAATCTGTGGGGATAGGATGTGTACAGCTTTAAGAAACTTTCATTTACTTTTTGAGAACTTTCTACATAAGCACTGTATCTACATCACCCCTGCTCCTTTGTCTCCCCTCAAACTCCTCCATGTCCCTCCTTCCAAATTCATGATCTCTTATTTGTTGTTGCATGTTTACCTACATGTATGCACATAAACCTACAAAGTCCATTTAATGTTGTTTGTGTATATACTGTCCAGGGCTGACTACTTGTGATTGGCATCCTGTGAGGGAGCTCATTCCTGGAAGAATCCTCTCTCAGCAACCATATGTAGCTCTTTATCCTATGTAGGACCATATGAAATTTCCCTGTCCACATTGACATGTCAACTGGTGCCATTATTCTGCCATTGTTTGGGCAACCATATTGTTTTCTGGGTACATTTTTCCTGTCATGTCAGGTAGGTACAGTGTCCAGTTGGATCATTTGAGAGTCAGGGCCTCCAAAATATGTAATTTGGTATCCAAAGTAATCCAAGCTGAGAGCACACAAGATGGCTCAGTGGGGTAAAGGTGCTTGCCTAGAGGCCTGATGATCTGAGTTCAGTCCCTGGGACCCACACAGTGTAAGCAAAGAATTGACTCCTCTGAGCTGTCCCTGCCCTCCACATGTGTGCTATGGAACACACACACATACACACACACACACACACACACACACACACACACACACACACACACACACAGTGGTAAGTAATTAACATCCATGCTGAGTTTCTCCATTGTTCAAAACCTGTTAGAAGATTGCCAGATCTGCTTCCATTGGTGTGTAGGGCCAGGAGGATTCAATGCTCTGGAATGGCTGTCCAAACGTTGGTGTTTCTAGATGGAACATCATAGGTGTACTTGGTCTTGAGGAAGCAATGGCTAGCTGTGGTAGACTGGAAGATGTGGTATGCAAGCATAAATCCCTCCATTGGCTGGGGTCGGATTGAGAGTGAGGAAGGGTTATTGTCAGAGTGTGAGGGGACCGTGGGGACCTTGAGGAGTCCAAGGAGACCTGGCCCATCTCAAGACTCTCCTATCCTCTGGTTTCCTCCCAGATTTCTTCAATGAGGGCTTCATGTTATGTTGACAGTTCCACTTCCCTATACCAAACAAGCAAGAAATTCTCCTTTGTGAAATATCTCAACTTTATAAAATACCACAACTATAGGAAATATTGCAAGGTGTTGCATGGAATTTTATTTCTCTCTTCTTCAGTTTTTTGGATACAGGGTTTCTGTGTGAAACTCTGACTGTCCTGGAATTGCTCTGTAGACCAGTCTAGCTTAGATCTTAAGAGACCAACCTGCCTCTGCCTTGGGATTAAAGGTGCGCACCACCACGCCTGGCTTGGTTAAAATTTCTTAAACCAGTTTGTACTTGGAGACTAAATAAGTCAGAAGACCAAAAATGACCCCCAGGCTGCCATTTTGAGACCTTTGAATGTTCATTCTGGAAAGAGAAAAACTTGTATCCCTTCCACAGCTGTCTTTCTAGAAATTCCTGTGGGTTTGTTGTTGTTGTTGGTTTGTTTTTTTTGTTTCTTTGTTTTTTTTAAATAACACTGGACTGGTATTTCAAGGCTAGGCTGGCCAATGCTACCCTTCCTAGGGAAAGCTTAACACTGCTTTGTTAATAACATCAGTTGGTTCATAGAATACAGAACACCTAGTCATCTTGCCCTAACGGTATTTATTAAAGACTCTTGAACATAGTGTGTTTTATTTCATCCTCCAGCAGGCTCCAACATAGACATTCTTGACATGTATAGAGACGAAGAAACTGAAACTTTGCAAATGTTAACAAAACGGTTCAAGGTCATGAGCTAAGATGCTGGGGACATCTAGAGCAGACGTTTTGATTTTTTTGTCTGCTTTCCATTGTAAAAAGCAGTTCTTAAAACAGAGCTAAGATATATTTAAATAGTCAGTGAGAATGTTGTCTGGGCCTTTCTTTCTTTTTTTAAGAAGTTCTTTTGTGGTTTTAAAATACATTTTTTAATGATTTATTTATTCTATGTGCATTGGCGTTTTGCTTGCATGTGTGTCTGTATGAAGGTGTCAGATCCCCTGGAACTGGAGTTACAGACAGTTGTGAACTGCCATGTGGGTGCTGGGAATTGAACCCAGGTCCTCTGGAAAAGCAGCCAATTCTGTTAACCGCTGAGCCATCTCTCCAGTACCCCAGGGCCTTTTCATATCAAGCTTCTAAACAAAGAGTTGACCAATGGCCACTGTGTTTCTCTAGAGCTCAGTTTTCTTTGTTCTGAGGGTGGGGGGGGGAAAGCATGCAAAGGTCACAAACTGGCATTTTGAGGGCTATATTAGGTTCAGTTGTGTTTGTCTGGATCTCTATATTTTTTTGTTTAAAATTTTTAAAAAATTTTACCATTATGTATTTATGTTGTTTTGTGTATGTGTGTATGTATCTATGCATCACAGAGCACAGTACGTACATAGAGGTCAGCACATAACTTGTGGTAGTTCATCCTTGCTTTTCATTTTTTGGGTCCTGGGATTCAGACTCAGACCTGCTGAGCCATCTTGCCAGCCCACATTCTTTCCCCTTTAAAACCAGTTTATTGATTAATAGCCCACGTGGAATAGAGAGCACATGTCTTAGGTGTACAATTTGATAAATTTTGACACAGGGCCACACCCATGTAAATCATGACCACATTCAAGACGATAGGCACATCCATAACCTCAAGGTTTTGTCTTGCACTTTGTAAAGCATCCTTCTCTCTTTGTCCCTGGGTAACAATGCATCTATTTCCTCATACTATACACACATTTGCATTCTGTGATGTTTATATAAATAGCATCATATATTTGTGTGTGTGTAGGTGTGTGGGCTTGCACATGTTACCATGTCATAGCATGTGTGTGGACATCAAAGGTCACCTTGGGAGAGCCTCTTCTTTTTTTTCTACAATGTGGCTCCTGGGAACTGAACTCAGGCTGTCTTGGTGGGAAGGACCCACCCATTGAGCCTTCTTCTGGATGGAAGGTTTTTAATTTTGAGAAAGTCTAATTGATCCACCTACCTTTTTAAGAGCTGTACATTTAGTTGCTGGTGTTTGGGGATTGGGATGCAGTTCAGTTGGTAGAGTGTTCTCTTACCATGCTAATGCTTGATCCCCAGCCCTGCTACACTAAATGCTTGCAGTAGCCTGTATCTATAATCCCTGTTCTTGGGATGTGGAAGCAGGAGGATCAGAAATTCAAGGTCATCCTCGGCTACATAGTGAGTTCAAGGCCAGTCTGTGATATGTGAGACCGGCTTCAACAAACAAAGAAATAAACAAGTAAATAACTATTGCTTATTCTATGAAGAATAAAAGAAGCAAAAGTTTTACCTTATCTTTTCTGCATAACTTTTATTTATAATTCTACATATTTTGAAAAAAGAAGCTGAGGGTATATATTACCACAAATCTAAAATGTTTGAGAACGTAATTGGAGTTTGGGGTATTTGTATAGACTTACTGGTTGAACATCTCTCAGCTCAACATTTTGAAGTTCTGAGTTTGGGTTTTCAGTCAGAGGCGCTCAGCCTATAGTTGCCAGTGTTTAAAACTTGGAAGATTTCAGGTAAGATACCAGAGCTTCCAATTTTTCTTAAAAAGTGGGAGACCTGGCAATACTGGCCCACACTCTGCAGGATGAGCTCCTCTGAACCGAGTTATGCTACAATATGCAGTGCTGGCCTCACTGGGCAGCCTCAGCCGCAAGGATGGAAGTAGTTACTGTGTTTTGCCATGAGGGTAGAGTAGACTAATCTGGAGAAGGTTTTGAAGTAGTTAATTCTGGAAAGCAATGGTTTGACTTAGCTTTGGGTGCTCCATCTTGCTTTGGTAAGTGCAGAGACCTACCACCTCACAGCTAGATGTGCTCTGGGGCCCTTTGGGGTCCTGCTTTGGCAGTTCTAAAAAGGGTTCATTTATTATGCTTTCAAACCTCCCTCAGGAGGTCAAGAGAGGTAGCTCCCCCACAGCGGAGCTGTAATGAACCAGGAGGTTCTGGAAGGATGGCTGCAGATCCTGTTTTCACTTTTACCGTGAGGGTAGAGTTGACTAATCTGGAGAAGGTTTTGAAGTAGTTAATTCTGGAAAGCAATGATTTGACTTAGCTGTGGGTGCGTCCCAAGTCTTCTTCATTTGCTTTCTGTTATACGTTAAAAATGTTTGAAGTATAAATATACACCATAAAATGCACACAGAATACAGTTTAATGAGTGTTGGAAAATGTAACTACAACCCAGTTATGATAAATAGAATTCCTAATACCCCGGAAGCATCTTGTTTCTTTCCTATCTATTTCCTCATTTGGACTCAATTGTTAATAGAATTCTAGTAACAGTTGATTTTTTTTTAATGTCCTTAAAATTATAAAAAGGGAGCCAAAGAAGTTAGATACTCCTTTTATATCTTATTTCTTTCTCTGGGAATACTATTTACTTATTTTTCTTTTTCTTACTTGTTTCCTTTATTTTTTGAGATTACAATATAATTACATCTTTTCCTCCTTCCACACCCTCCCATATACCATCCTTATTCTCTTTCAAATTCATGAACTCTTTTTTTCATTAATTGTTGTTGCCTACACACACACACACACACACACACACACACACACACACACACACACTTCTAATTATATATAAATATAACCTACTCATTCTGTATAATGTTCCTTATATGTGTGTTTTCAGCAATGAGCATTTAGTATTGGATGAGCAATTGCTGTGCTCTTTCCTGCAGGATACTATTCTTTCTCCCACTCCCAGCATTCTTTAGTTGCCTGTAGCTCTGTGTTTTGTTTAGGGATGAATCCTTGTGGGGACCCCCCCCCACATCTGCTTTTGCATGACTATTGTTGTCCTTGTTCAGCTCATGTTTAGGCAGCCATATTGTTGAGACTTCATGGGTTTAGTTTCTCACATTCCTAGGAGACAGTCTCATAGAAAATCCCCTGTTTCTCTGGCTTCTAAAATCTTTCCAGCCTCTCTTTTCAATTATCCCTGCCCAATGAGGGCAGGAGTTGTGTTGCAGATATATCAGTTGGGACTGGGATCTACAACTCTGCATTTTGATTGGTTTTTGTTTTCTGGTCACTGTCTGTTGCAAAAAGACATTTTCTTGATGCAAGGGGAGTACTACACTTATCTGTGGGTCTAAGGACAAATATTTAGAATATAGGTGGGGATGCTTCTGGGTTAGGCAGAAGCAGTGGTGGGCTCTTCTCTAAGATCTATGATTTCACTATCCCTGGGTAGTTGGCTAGGTTTACAGTATCAGGCATGATTTCCATATGATTGAATAGGTCTTAAGTCCAATTAGAGAGCTATTGGTTACTGCCAAGGTATGTGCCACTACTGAACCCTTAGTGCTATTGGGCCATGCTGGACTCTTATCTTAGCTTCCAAAGTGTTGTAATTACAAGTGTGTGTACACTGGTTTGTGAGCATAGTCAATTTGATTCATCAATATTCCTCCTCATTAATACATAGCATTCCATAATATACATTTCATTTATTAACACTGCATTATTCATGTTTTCATTGGTGGATATCGAATTGCTTTCAAAATTTTACTAATGTGAAGAAAGCTTAAATGTATACTAGTTTATAAATCATTAGGCTATTTATGTATTTTTAATTTCCTTTGGATAATTATCTCAGAGTAAAAACGATCAATCACAGTAACACAGGCATGCCTTTTAGGAAACATCTAGAAAGTTTACCACAGTGGTTGGTTATAAGATTTCCCACTCTTACCAGCAATGTATGAGAAACCCAAGGTTCTCCTCCTTTCTGGAATTTTGTGTTTTAATCTCTAATTAATTAATCTTACTTGATTGGAAATGGTGGCTCATTGTAGTTTTTGTGTTTCCCTGTAGTGGTAGTGAGCAGTTTTTGGTGAACTTATTGGCCATTTCCATTCAAGTCTTTAAACACCTTTCCAGGTCTTTACCTGTTTGAAAAATGGAGCCTCTTATCTTTTGATGGTTGACTTTAGCAGTTGCTGATATAATTTAGACACATGTTACATGACAGTTATATGAACACACATGTCCACATGGTTTATCCTCCAGCCCGAGCTGGTCTTTCACCTTCTTAGAGGTGCTTTGACTTAACATATGGTTTTAATTTTGCTGAGTTCCAATTTGCCAATTTTGCTTTTATAATTATTGCTTTCTGTGTTCCAAGAAACATTTACATAGCTCTAATTACAAAGCAGCTCATTTATATTTTATCCTCTGAGCTTTACAGAATTAGCATTTATGTTTAAGCCTTACTTTTTCTGATTTTGGTTTTCACCGTGAGGTAAGATCAAGGTTTGCTTCTTCCTGGCACCATTCAGTAGACTTTACTTTCTTCTTTGAATTACACCAATGCCTGGAGAAGCCAACTGTGTGTATGTTGACAGTCTCTTTCGGGACTCAGTATTCTTCTCTAATGATAATTTTTTTGCAATATTTATAGTACATGGCAGCTTTCAATCCAAGAGCATGATATAGCTTTCTGTTTATAAAGTCTTCTTTATCGTTTTTCAATATTTTATTATTTTAGTGTAGTTTAATTTTCTTACTTTAAAATGAGAGGTTCTTCTTTATTTTTGGTGATAAAATATAATTAATTTTATGTTCATTCTGTTCTTGAGATGTCTCTTGTCAAGTTTGGTATGAAGACTAAGGCAGTTTATGTGAGTTAGGACGGGTTGCCTTCTCCCCTATTAACTGAGAAATGAATCTTATTTATAGGAATGTGGTTATTTTGGTTCTCCACTCTATCACTGTGGTAGGTTACATGTTTCACATAATTTGTCATCTGCTTGCCATCATTTAATGTGATGGCATTAGGTTGTTCATCATCTTGGTGATAGAACACGTGATAGTAGTCTTGTTCTCATCTTGATGGTGGTAACTTGTGTTTTGTTATCTTATTTTTCCAGACCAATATCACTAGAGGCTTAGCAAGTTTACTGATACTGTCAAGGACAAATTTCAGGCCTTGCCGATTTATCTCTATTACTTCTTTCTAATTTCTTTAGCCTTCTTAACTCTTCTGCTTTGTTGTTCCTTGGCTAGACTCTTCAAGTAAATGTCCTGGTTATGGTTCTTGAGCTTTCTTTCCAAATATAAACATTTATAATTATGAATTTCTTCTTCATATCATATTAACTGTATTCCCACATTCTACTGCGTGGTGATGTCCTTGTCATTTACTTACACATATCCATTGTGAAATCTTTGTTACTAGGGTTATTAACATATTGATTAATTTCTACATTCATATAGATTCTGTGTGCCTTTAAATTGTGAGCTTCTGCTTTTATTGTTTTGCTTGTGATTTTCTCCCCTGAGTATATGATATGGTCTTTTAATTTTTTTTTTTTTTTTTTTTTAGGCAGGGTCTTACTCTGTAGCAGGGGCTGGCTTGGAAATTGCTATGTAGCTGTATCTGGCCTGGAAATTGTGGTTCTTCTGTCTCTACCTCCCAAGTGCTGGATTACAGGTGTGTGGCACCATGCCTAGCTTGGCATATCTTGATAAATGTTCTATAAATGCCTGAAAAGACTATATGTACTATTGTTTTTCATTTTTCTCATGGAGTTGGAATAGCTATTAACTTTTAAGGCTACCATACAAAGTAATGGGTTTCATCATGGCAATCTCATGCATATGTGCTATGTGTATGTTGTTCTAATTCATTCCTTTGTTTCACTGCACTCTTCCATGACCCCTAATCCAGCTAGTTCCCTTGCTTCCCCCAGTTAGCATCTCCTTCTTCTTTCTTATTACATGCATCCCACCAGCCTTTCTAATCACACTTCCTTTTAATATCCTTTCCTCCCCTCTCATGATCTCCCCTGTATTATATTTGTTGAGCCACACACATACACACATACACCACACACACACACATATCCCACACACTTGCATACACCACAACACATACACCACACACATGCATACACCACAACACATACACCACACACATGCATACACCACACACACATACACCACACACATGCATACACCACACACACATACACTACACACATAAACACATACACCACACACATACACACACACATACACCACACCACACACATACACACATACACCACACACACACATACACACATACACCACATACACACATACACCACACACACATATACCACACTCACATACACACATACACCACACACACACACATACACCACACACATGCATACACCACATACACATATACACCACACACACACATACACCACACACACATATACCACACACATACACACATACACCACACACACATACACCACACACATACACACATACACCACACACACACACACATACACCACACATATGCATACAATTTTAATTGTAGGTTCCATATGTAAGAGAAACCAAGGAGTATTTATCTATCTTTTCAAGTCTGACTTATTTTTGTTTATTATAATGTTTTCCAATTGGATCTATTTCCCTACAACTGTCATGATTTCATTTTTCTTTGTAGCTACATAAAATTCTCTTGTATATATCACATGTGCTTTCTCCATTCATCTGTCAGAGGACATCTAGGCTGATTCTGTTTCCTGGCTCTTGTGAATACTGCAGCTAGAAACATGGATGGATGTACAGGAAACTTCTATGATATTTGACTTGGAGTCCTTCAGGAATTTGGCCAGGGATGGTCTAGCCATCCTGGGTCATGTGGCAGCTCTATTTTTAGTATTTTGAAACTCCTCCACACAATGTGAGCACTGTAGTTGTTGGGTACAGCATTCATAAACACCTACTGAATGGAGTCAGTTGATAATGCTCACATCTTAAGTATCTCTACTAATTTTCTGTGATCCTCTTAATTACCAAGAGAGGATTCCCATCTCTAACTGTGATGGTTTATTTTCTATTCTTCCTTTAGATTTGCCAAGCTGTGCTTTTTTAAAAAATTGGAAATGCACATATAAACATACCACAATTTAGTTTTTATGTGCTTCTGATGAGTTGAAGTTCTACGAGCTGACCTTCTGTAGGGGTGCTCTTTATTTTAAAAGTGATTACATAACGGCTGTGCAATCACACCAGTGGCTCTGATTCTTTGCTTGTGTATTGTACTGGGGTCTGACTTGGGTTTTTGAGACAGGGTCTTACTGTGGAGCCAAGGCTGGCTGGAACTCACTCACGCTTGTCTCAATTCTTTTGTCTCTAGTACTGTGCACTTCCATGCCCAACCAATTTTTAACTAATTACTCATGTAATATTCAAAAGATATTTGCTTTTAGTGTGTCTTTATGTTTCAACTATGTCCCATGAATAGAGTAGGTAAGGCATTTGTGCTCCCTCTCTCTGTAGACTTTGACTCTCCTGGCATCCATGGAACTATTGTAGTAACCTCACAACAAAAATCACATTCAAATTTAAAGCTGTGGCTGGCTGCCTTCTAGTTAAACCAGATTCATAATCCCAAGAGACTAATAGCCAAGTAAATAAATTACTAAATTACTCTGGAAGAGTAATTAGCCATAATTTTGGGGAAGGGAATGCTATTTTTGTTTTGGTCGCTTTGTTTTGTTTTGCTCTTGAGACAGGGTTTCTCTGTGTAGCCTTGACTGTCCTAGTCCTTATTCTATAGACTACACTAGCCTCAAATTCAGAGATCTGCCTGCTTCTGCCTTCCAAGTGCTGGGATTAAAGGCATGTGTCACCACACCTGACTTTTTTAGTTTATTATTTTTTGAGTGTTTAGTAGATGTCTATTACACATGGCATGGTCATACAGTGCCTTAGCAATCTATTCTGTGATTTTACAATTCAAAATTGTCTTTTACTTCATACATCTGTCCCACAACAGCCGTCATGTAATAACAAAGACTATTTTGGCCAAACAGCAGCCATGTACCACAGCTTGGTTCTGCTGAAGCTTTGGTTCTTTTTATATACTTACTGCACTGTTATAGAGGGATTTCTCCCTAAACATTTGTCCTCTCAATGTGTTTGGCGTTTGAAAACTTAGCATGGAGTAGAGCCAGTTAGCTCTGTATTACTGTGTGTGTTTTCTGGTGTAATCCTTAATTGTCCATCCTTTGCTTATTTTGGTTGAATGGTTTGAAAATGGCTTTGTTCACACAATGGCTTTATATATGCATATTCATGTCTTGCTCAAAAGGAATGCTGAGCTCTATTGCCCAGCTCTATAACTCTATGAGCCAGGTATCCTCCCTAGCTACCCTTCTAACCCCACTGCTCATCACACTAACTTTGTCTACATTGCTTCTTCAGTTAAGCTCTTCTATCTGGACTTCATTTGGGGATATTGCCATCCTTATTGTTACCAGAAATTCCTTTATTATAACAGCATCTCCTATCTTCAGCTCTAGCCTACAGAAGGGTGGAACTACTGGGCTTCTCTCTGTGATGCTGGCACCATCATAATACATTCTCCTTCTCATACTTGTTTCTTGATTTCCATTCCTCCAATTGTTATCTTTCAGTATTTATCTTCACAGCTTCAAATAACATGCAGCTATATCTTGATATTGCAGTCATAACATTATCTGTTGATTTTCCATTATGAAATATGTATTTACTGTCCATTGTCACCAACATCACTAAACACTTCCCACCCTGTTCTACCCTGTCTCCGGTTAGTTCATGGTAGGTTGAGTTATCTATATTCCAGTTTCACAAATTTGTGAATATGTTATGTTCCATGGCAGAAAACTCTTAAGGTAAGGAAGGATCTTTTGATATGAATGTCACCCTGGTTTTATCAGTCACATAGATCATTAGTAGAGAGAAAGCAGTGTGGTGATGGGAAGAGAGAGAGATTTGAAGATGATACATCACTAGCTTTGAGAATAGAAAAGACATAAGGAAGAAACACACAAAGAATGAGGTTTGAGAAACTGGTAAGTTATAGCTTTCCCTTTTGAGCTTCAGAAGGAATGAAGTTGCTAACACTTAGATGTTAACAAAACTGACTTCAGCCTAGTCTGTAAAAGACTAAATTGTGTTGTTTTAAACCACAAAGGTTATAGCAACTTACTACTGAAGCTATAGGAAATTATTACAAGGTGCATATATGTTTTTTAGTCATTTCACATTATTTTCATGTTCTAAATGATAGTTCAGCTGGGTATAGAATTCTTAATAGAAATTACTTTCCAGAATTTTAAAAGCACTACTCTTAGGCTTTTTGTGCTTCCAGTACTGTGGCTATAAATACTAAATGCTAGTCTTATTTTTGTTTGTTCCTAATTTATTTTTGCTAACTATTTTATAGCTTGGAAAGTTTTTAGGAACTTCTCTTTGTTTTCAGTATTTTGTATTTTTTGCCATGATATTTCTTTAAGCCCTAAGAGTCTATTCTCACCTATTATGCTATTGTGCTAGGCTTTCACTGGAATTGTTGGGGTTTGGATATGAAGAATCTTGCCTAATTGTTAGCTGGTGGACTTTTGGGAATTGATAGGATCATGAAGGCTCTCATGTAATCGATGGATTAATCTGTTGAATGATTCATAATTGAAAGGAACATTAGAAGATGGTGGGATGTAGGGCTTGATTGGAATTAGGGAATCACTGGAAGTATGTCCTTGAAAGTTATAGTCTATCTCTTACCTCCTCTATTTCCTGACTTCCCCGAGGAAAGCAATACTGTCAAAAGGTGCCACTAACCTGACACTTCTGCCCTGGCTCAGGCCCAACACAACGGAGCCAGCTAACCAGGGACTGAAATCTCTAACGCCTGGAGCCAAGACAAATCTTTTTTCCCTTAAGCTATTTTTCTCAGGTATTTATCACAGCAATGGAAAAATAACTTGAGCTTTTAATGTGTTAAATCACATCTTTGAGTTGAAGCAAGCTTTATTTGTTAATTATCTTATCCTGTTTTATACAATGATTTCTTGCAGAGTCCTTATTTTTTAGAAGACTTCTTCCTCTGGTGATTTCTTCCTGTCCCCTTGACTCCAGTCCCTCTGTATTGTGGGCCTGAGCTTTCATTTCCATATATTCAGCTTTCAATTTCAACCATGATATTGTAAAGTCTAGTATTATCTTTGTTTTCTTAACCATCTCTCTTGCCCTGTTGCAGCCTGTTCTTGACTTATTAAGGAATAGCTCCCTCTATTTCTCTGAATGTTTGAATTATGCAAGTATGTGGGGATGTCTATGATTTCTTCTACCACAACGGTCTAATCTATCCCAGTTGCCTTTTCTAATTTTTTTCAATCTCTGTCTTTTGTGTTTTGAAACTTTATTCAAGCAATGCTCTTTTGGCTTATTTTGAAAATGTCCTTGAAGTATAATTGAAATAAATATGTTTAAAAATATACACACAATAATACATATACATATGTAACAACAATTAAGGTACAAAAGAGGCCATGAATTTGATAGAGAGCAAGCAGGGGCATATGGGAGGTTTTGGAGGCAGGAAAGGGAAAGAAGAAATGATGTAATTATATTCTAAAAAAAAATAGTCAACAAGTTTAAAAAAATATTCTCTCAGGTGGGCAAGGTGACCCTGGGTGACAATTATTTGAAATGACCAACACTGGTGCACTTAAGAATTCTGGCCATATCTTTGCTGTATCGGCCTTCCATCTGCGCAAATAGCCAGACTGGCTGTCCTCTGTCTCCATTTAAATTGTCCAAGTGTACCCTGGGGCCGAGGCCTGACAGATTTAAGGGCGACAGCATATACAGACAGTATAAGGTGTGTGCAAGTTAGCAAAGTGTTCTAGCAAAGGCTGCTGCTTCTTTGGGCATTAGCCAGAGCTGGCTGTGTGCTATTGTTAAAGAGTTTACTTATATTTATAAAAATTATACACACAATAAAATGAATGGTGGACTCTTCGATTAGAGTACCCGTTTCCTGCTTGCTGCCCTCAGTCAGTCCTGAATTTATCCGTAATATATACCGTATAAGAAACACTGGGGTTTCTTGAAGCATTATCATTTAAAACAGTCATTTTTAGGGGAGGCATTTGGAGGACAGTTGTAGGAAGAAGAGGCTTGTTTGCCGTTTCCATCACGGGCCATCACCATGTTGCCTGATGACGTCTGTTGGAGTCTGCCTAGAACCCTCTCTCAGTGCATCGTTCTGACTCAAAGCCTTTCAGTGTGGAAACTGGGCTGGCTAGTTTTAATGTCAACTTGACACGAACTAGTCGTCCTAGAGGAGAGAACCTCAACTGAGCAAATGCCTCCTTAAGATCCTGCTGGAGCCAAACCTGTAATGCATTTTCCTAGTTCCTGATTGAAGGGGGAGGGCCCAGCCCATGGTGGGTGGGGCCATCCCTGGGTTGGTGCTCCTGGGTGCCATAAGAAAGCAGGCTGAATGAGCCCTGAGGAGCAGGCCAGTAAGCAGGACTTCACTACCCCTGCCCCAGCTCCTGCCTCCAGGTTCCTGCTCAGTTTGAGTTCCTCCTGTCTTGGCCTCTCAACAGAGTGTGATTCAGGATATGTAAGCCAAGCAACCCCTTTTCTCCCCAAGTTTCTTTTGGTCATGAATTTTCAACAGGGAACTAGTAACCCTAACACACACAGAAACCATGGGACTTGCACGCAGTCACTTCTGGCCTGGAGAGTCACACACTCAGCAGCTGCCCCTGCTGTGGTCCCCACAGTCTATCTGTAGGCTGCAAGGTGGGAGTAGCTGGGGCATCGCACACCCGCTTGAATCCTAAAGCTCCGCCTACGCTCAATGCTCAGACTTCTCCACGCCTCTTCTTTTGCTCCTGCCCTCTTGTTTGGTCGAGGCGGGGGAAGCCTTGTTCAGATTGTTGAGACAGAAGGTTTCCAAGCCATCGAGTTGTCTTTGGTCACTGAATCTGGCCTTCTCAGACCCCTTTCTCAATCTGCCATTCATGGAGTGATCTCCCTCTGCCCTGTGATACCGCATAATTGCTTTACTCCTGGTTTCTCTCTCTCTCTCTCTCTCTCTCTCTCTCTCTCTCTCTCTCTCTCTCTCTCACAATTAAACATAGTTACTAATTCTTTTCATAAAACTCCTCCTGTTCAGTCTGTGTGTCTCCAGATTGGACTCACACTTCTCCCATGAGCTTCAAAACATGTACACACTTAGGAAAACCATCACTACAATGAATACAATGAACGTCTGAATGACCGCGTGTCAATCACCCTTCCCTTTCCCTGACCCCAGGTAAACTTTGTTCTGGTTTCTTCCATCTGTATAGACTTGTTTACTTTTTCTAGAATTTTATATAAGTAGAATCACAGAGTATATATATATTTAAAATGTAGTTATCACTCAGCATAATTATTGTCTACATTTAATTGTGTGTTAATAATTTATTACCTTTTATTGTTGAGCTGTATTGGATTATATGGATATGCCAGAGTTTATAATGATGGACATTTGGGTTATTGCCAACTTTTGGCCACTACAAATAAAACTGCTATCAATTTTCCCATATAAGTCTTTTTGTGGGCATATCCTTTCATCTACTTTGGATAAATATTTAGGATAGGGATGGATGGATCATATGGTAGGTATAGATCTTGCTTTTAACTGAAAAAAAAAACTATTTTCTAAAGTGACTATCCCATTTTATACTCCCATAAGCAAAAAGTGAAAGTTCCAAGCTGTTCCGAACCCTGGAGCCTCACCTGGACAGGGCTCAGCTTTTTCATGTCACCTCTTCTGTTTGTGGGCTGCAGTGTCTGATGATGCTTTAAATGAGCATTTTGCTAATCGTGAATGTTGTTCATCTTTTCATGTCTTCCCCTCCCCCATGCATACATCTTTTCTGGTGAAGTGTTGGTCAGGCATTTCCCCCGTTTTAAAGGCCGGGTTGTTTCTTGTCCTCAGGTTGAGAGAGTTCCTTGTATATTCTAGAGACAAGTCCTTCAGCAGACAAAGGCTTTCCACTTGTGGCTGAGTTGCCGTTGTTGTTGTTGTTGTTTTATAGTAATGTTTTTAAAAAGACTTATTCTATTATTTGTGTCTATGTGTCTGTGTGAGGATATGTACACATGTGACCTCGGAGGCCAGAAGAGTGTGTCAGATCCCCTGGAGCTGGAGTTACAGGCAGTTATGAGCTGACTGACATAGGTGCTGGGAACCAAACTTCATTCCTCTGAAAGAAAGGCAAGTGTTCCTTTTTTATGTTTTTTTAAAATCTATTTTTAAAAATTTATTTATTCATTATGTATGCAATGATCTGCCTGCATGCATCCCTGCAGGCCAGAAGAGGGCACCAGATCTCATTACAGATGGTTGTGAACCACCATGTGGGTGCTGGGAATTGAACTCAGGACCTCTGGAAGAACAGCCAGTGCTCTTCACCTCTGAGCCATCTCTCCAGCCCGCAAGTGTTCTTTTTATGTGTTTATTTCTGACCATTGGTGTTTTGCCTGCATATATCTCTGTATGAGGGTGCCAGGTATACTGGAACTGGAGTTACAGACAGTTGTGAGCTGCCATGGGAATTGAACCCAGGTCTTCTGGAAGAACAGTCAGTGCTCTTAACTGCTGAGCCATCTCTCCAGGCAAGTGTTCTTAACCACTAAATCATCTCACAAATCCCAAAGACGTCTTTGGAAAAGCAAAATTTGTCAATTAAAAAGTTTTGAAAGTTGAGCCTTTTTGACTTCACAATTCACACTGAATAAAAGATTACCAAGACTTTCCCCCACACTTGTCCTTGGAAGCTCTTCGCTCTGTACTCTGTACTGGCTCAGTACTTGCTTTATTCATAGCCCCCAACAGGCCTCGGTCTCTTTTGTATTTGCTTGTTTGTTTGTCTTTAGCATGTGCTGAGAGTTGTGGGTATGTAGTGCACGTGTGGTTCTGCACGACTGTGGTGCATATGTCCCTGTGCCTGCCATGTGGAGGCCAGAGCAGTGCATCTGAAGTCTTCCTTTATGGTTTTCCACCCTTCTTGTTTTGAAAAGTGGTCTGAGCAGGAGACTCACTGTTTTGATTAGGCTAGCTGGCTAGTGAGCTCTTGGGATCAGCCTGGCTCAGCAGCGCCCACCCCCTGACTCCTGTCCCTGCTGCTGGGATTCCAGGCTTGTGCAGAAATTACGGCTTTGTATATGAGCAGTGAAAACTCAAACTCAGGTCTTCGTGTTTGCACAGCCAGTGATCTGTCCCCTTGAGCTCCTCTTTATGTGTTCCGGATGACAAGTCTTTTCTGTTCATGTACAAATAGACTTAGAGGGAGAGTGAGCCAAAATACATGAAATCAAGATTGGGTTGGAAATTCAGGTTGGATGATGACCAAATTAATCTACTAGTTCTGTCTTATAGTCTAGGAGTTTCAGCAACAACAACAACAACAACAATAATAATAATAATAATAATAGTAATAATTTATTGAGTATACATACCTTAATATTATACAAAGAATGCCCAGTATGGTAACACACGCCTTTCATCCCAGCACCTCAGGAGGCAGGGGCAGGTGGATCTCTGAGTTTAAGGCCAACCTAGTTTACACGATGAGTTCCAGTCCAGCCAAGGCTACACAGTGAGATCCCATCTCAATTAAATAAATAAATAAAATAAAAGATTTTGTAATTAATATTTTTATACTAAAACTACTTTGTACAATTGTTTCTATTATCTGGAAGAGACTATTGTATTATAAAGAAGTTAAATAATTTGTTCAGGTCATCTGGCTATGTCCGTCACACACTAAGCCCATGTTCTTAATCACTTATAAACCAGCTAGCACACTGTCACTCCTCAGCCCATGACAGACATTGTGTCAAGCTTTTGAGGAGCATGAACTAACTTAATGTTCAGAACATACCATAGATGGTAGGCAGTAATCCATTTCTTCGCTGATGAGAAAACTGAAGTACTATGACCCAAGTGCCTACAGCTAATAAGAGCAGAAGCAGGATTAAAACCCACACCCCCTGGCTCGTGAGTCTGCACATGCAGCCATGCTGCTGCACAATTGCTCTAAGAAGAAACAGTAGTGTCATATTCCTGACTAAAGCAAGAAAATGCACCACAAGAGTCTCTTATTTAATGATGTCGTAAAATGAAAGATAGCTGTTTTTGTTTTTGTTTGTTTTTATGTACTTCCTGTGGCACCGGACCCTGCTTGTGGCTATATTTTGAGTATCCACAGTGGTGAGAATCTGAGGTGTAGAAAGCTAGAGACGGGGATCCCAGGGCAGAGGACTGCCTCCCTGGGTATCAGCAGCCTCGGGATCAGAGCTTGAACTGGGAGCCCAGTGAGGAGACTGTGTGTTCTCTGATCTGCTTGTGTCAATACTGGCTTGGCAAATGCGAGGGCAGAGTCAGCGGAGGCCTGCGAGAGAGACATTTCAATTGCTCGAAGCCTTTCTCCTAACCTGCCGCAGGATGTGAGGTAGGGTGCTTGCATTAGAGGGAGATTGATATGGGCTTGAGTACAGCCTTGGGTGGGTTGGTCTGGCCTCCAGGAATGGTTTTGGCCAGCTTTGTGACTTTGAGCAGGGAACTTTTACCTCTCAGAGTGCCATGGTTCTCTTATATAAAAATGCCCTGGAGGGTATGCTAGCTAAGTCCCAAGGCCTTTCCCAGCTCTCACATTCCTCGTGTCTATGATTCTGTGATTAAGTTCCTGGAAGGTTTAACTACTGATAAAAGTGCCATTAAGTTCTGTATACTCAGCAGTGGCAGCTGTCTGTTACCTAAGATACCCAACCTGGTGGAGGACTAGGGGCAGGCTGAGTGGACAGGGAAGGGTCCTTGTCTGCCGGATGGCTTGTTGCCCTGTAGATGGAGGGAGGGCCACCTGTACTGTGCATGATAACCGAGTTTCCTTTGATTCCTGGGTCACAGCGTACTCTAGCCACCCATCAAAGACACTCTCCCAACAAGAGAACCTTATGCTGCAAGTTCCCCAGGCGAGTGCCTAGAGATAATTGAGACAGAACGGAGTGGGCCGCAAGCGGTAAGACTTGGAAGACATTCCAATTTGTGGGGGTGAACTGGCTGACCCAAAGGCCCATCTGTCCATCACTCCCTGACCTCGGGTCAGACTCACAGAAAGAGGGAAAACTATTAAGGCAGCTGGGCAGGCTCTCGCCCTCAAGTCTTAGGGAAGAATAGGTGTTTATTTATCCCACACGGGCTGGTTGTTCACCTGCCTGAAGGCACCAGGCTGGAAGTTGAGAGTGTGTGACCTGCTGGGATCTACACTGCTTATTCTCCATGTTTCTGCTTTCCGAGGCCTGCTTTCCAGGGAGCATAGGAAGCCCATAGGACAAATAAGACATGGAAATAATTATTAGATTAAAAAAAATTTCTCCCAATGGTGGTCTAATTCTTGTTCTCAGACAAAGCTCTCATTGTCTTCCGATTGTCGTATAAGCATCCAGGACACTTAGACAATCAAAACAGAATTCTTATTTGGGAGGAAGTGATAGCAGCTCTTTATATAGTCTTAAAGCTGAGTCCGGGAGGCTCCTACCATAGTGATCCACCTTAACCCCATTTACAGAGAGATTATAACAAGCAAGGCTTCCATTAAGATCCTTTAGTCTCCTCATGGGAATGGGTCTGGGTGTTGGCTTTGCCATTCATAGTCCATAGGGAGTGTGGAGAAGCCATTCACTTTCTTTCTGCATACCAGTTTCTAAAATGGTAATATGGGAATTAATATATTTAATGAAGCATAGTAGCATGCAGTTTTAATGCTCTTTGAAAAGCCTCAGTGCATATAAAGCACCAGGCAAGCAGGAGGTACTTAGTGTGTGGCCAGGTGATCACTGACAGGTTCGAGCATCTTTGTGTTCTGTCTGGGGGACAATCTGGTTAGGCGTCCTTAGTTACTCTTGCATCCTTGGAACCTAAGGCAGGGCCTGGCATGCAGCGGGTGCTCATTTTATGTGATCCAGGGTGTTCTCTGCAGGGAAACACTAAGAGCATTTAAGAATTACAAAATTAATAAGTGGCAGACCAGAAGAAAAGGATAAAAACATGGTAACTAGGAGGTTTAAAGACTCACCTAGCCCACAGCAGAGCAAGAGAAACGCAAAGAAACAGAACACATACGTGACATCACAAGTATAAAAAAGTTCGAATTGATGCAGTACTCTCTGTTCATATTCGGAAGGCAGAGTTCATATTTCAGGAGACCAGGGGACAGTGACCATAAAGGACCCAGAGGAATCTTCTATTAATATCCCCAAAGAAGCAGAGCAGATGACCTGGATGTAAATGTAGTGAGGTTAGGAATTAAAAACAAAAGGACCACGAGTCACTTGTATCAGGACTCTCTCTTCAGCAACTCTTGGGGAGGAAGAAATCAAAGGGGCATTGTGTAGCATGTTCCCTCACCAAGGGTCTTAGTCAAACAGTGGCAGAGCAAGACAGTTAAAATCTGGGTCTCCTGAGTCATCCAGCCACACATTGGGCTGGGAGCCCCCAACGTCTTTCTCTGTCTAAAGGCCTCAATGGTCCCGCCAACATCAGTGGCTGGTCCCAAGCACGTGGGGGAGGGGAGGGATGTTGGGCATACGGGAGGTGCAGTGGCTGCTTTCTTGGGATGCACTGGAGGATGCCGGTCCAGAAGGCGGCAGCAGAGGGCGCTGGGACCCTGGCCTGGGCCCGCCTCTGCCATTGGTCCGGGCTGGGGCGCTGGGTTGTAGAGTTGGTGGAAAGTGACAAGTTTGGAGAGAAGAGCGATCTTGGAGAGCTGGAAGAGCCACTGCCGAGTGAGCCTAGAGCCCGCAGCCTCAGGCACCGGGCACGCTCTTCTGGAGTCAGAGCAGCTAGAGCAATCAGGACAGCCTGGGACAGAACGGCCGGCCAAGGCGGGGCTGCTTCCGAGTCCACAGAGAAGCAGTGCTCCCGGGTCCGAGGCGGCCAGGCGGAGGCGAGGGAGCAGGTCAGAGGGACAAAGAGCTTTGCAAAGGTCCTCCGGTATCCTGCGAGTGCCTGCGGGCGGGACGAGGTGGCCAGGAGCCCAGGGCGAACCCGTGGATGTTCTGCGCGCCGCCAGGGAGCCACCGCCGCTGCAGCCACCACGGAAGGAGGAATGCACCGGCCGCGCCACCGCGGGACGCGCCCGCCACCGCTGGCGCTGCTGGCCGCGCTGCTGCTGGCTGCACGCGGGGCTGCTGCCCAAGGTAAGCGGCGCCCTCTCGTCCGTTCCACCGTCTGTCCCGCAGAGCTGGGTGGCCGACAAGCGCCTCGCCCACCCGGGAACAGGGCATTTGGCCGCCGCCAGCACCGGCCGCCGGCAGGAGGCCAACAAGGACTGGCCCTGAAGCTGGGCTGCGGGCTGGGATGTGCTAGGGTACGGGTCCTCGGTGTCAGCCACTGTTGTCAGCGCTGACAGGAAGTATAGAAGGACTTGGTGGGGTCTTGAGGATGATGCTGGTCCTCTGTCTATCTCTCCCTAGATTCCTAACGCACCCCAGCTGGGGTCCAGTTTGTCTACTTCTCTGTCCTGGAGGGAGTTTGCTTTTTCAGTGGTGCTTCCGACTGAACCTAGGCGGTCCGTGAACGCGCTCAAACAAAAGTCCTGTGCTCCCGGGGACTTGCTTGGCTTCACATCTCCACAGCTTGGAGTTCAGAGCCTCCCACCCTTCAGAGGGTTACCCTGCGGACCAAAACGTTTGCTCCGCCACTGCCACTTTGTGCAAAGTATGCAGAGGAGGCCCACTGCCCCAAAGTGTTCTGGGTGTGCACGTGTCTCTCTCTCTCTCTCTCTGTCTCTCTCTCTCTCTGTCTCTCTCTCTGAGTGTGTGTGTGTGTGTGTGTGTGTGTGTGTGTGTGTGTGTGTGTGTGTGTGATTGTGTGATTCAAGGCGGCAAAAGGGGGAGCCAGCTAATGCATACTTGATTTTGGTCATCTCCAGAGATAATGGCAACAGTTAGAGAAAAACTCCACCGTCAGCCAGAGCGTCTTAGTTCCCTGCGGGAAGCTTGGATCCTTGCTGGGTCTGAGCCGGTACACAATGAGAGGGAAGAGCCCGCTGTGCCAGTGGAGACAACCAATTCATTCTTTGGAGGTTGGAGGGGGAAAGTTGATTAAAGTCTCCGGGGTCTTGGGCCTCACTTTTAACATGCATCCCTTGAGGGGGTGTTGGAGCCCCTGGACTCTTCCCGCCCCTACTTCCAGCCTCAAGCCTCTTTTATCATCCATCTCTCAGCCAGTTAGAGAAGATTCTAGTTTACTTAACAGCTGGGAAAAGATCCATTCACTGGCTGGCAGCCGAATTCGTCTTTACTAGAGGTTAGGGGTGACTTTCTTGGTACAGGGTGCTCTGCAAGGAAGCTGGGTGCGGATTTGGATCTCCTGGAGAAGACTTTGGGATTGGAGCTGCATTCACTGAGTGCAGTTCTGAAGTGTGGTTGTGCTAATCTCAAAGGGGTGTGTGTGTGTGTGTGTGTGTGTGTGTGTGTGTGTGTGTGTGTGTGTGTGTGTGAATACAGTTTCTAATTGTCATTAAGATGCGCATCAGCCGGGATTTCTTGAGGGAAACCCTGATGAAATGTAAACAGTTTGGTCTCGTGGATGTTTTGCTTGGTGACGCCAAACATCTGGCTCTATGCCACCACACCTGGATGAAAAGTAGAAAATGGGCTGTGCTGCGGACCTGATGTAAACATTCTCCTGAAGTCTATAGTCCAGCACAACTAGGGTGCTTCTACCTAAGTAAGGTTGCGTTCCTGGCATGGGGCTGTGATTGATTCCATGATTCCCGTGGACTCCTTTTGTATGTAACCTTTCAATAGCCAGTACTTTTTAGGTCACCGCCTCTGCTAGTGGGGATGGGGTGGGGTAGGGATGTAGGATTGATTGTTCACCTTTTTTGGTCATCTGCTTTTAACTAACCATACATGCAATGAATTTTTGAGTGTAAAGCTTTACTGTTACCAGCAGCTATCCAAAATTCCCCTGCCTTTAGCTGTGGCCTTTCAAATGTTAGAAAGTTAATTTTGCCTATTCCTATTCTGTTTTCTAATAATGAGCTCAAACCTGTTGCCATCAAACCATCTCTTAAATCCCTTTTAATTTTTTATTTAATTTTTTTTTTTTTGGTAAACTCTTGACCTCTACTCTGGCATGAGGTTTCTAAGGCAACCCTGTCAGTGGCTCAGGACACCAGCTTAAGGGGGAAATATATTTTATCTATTAAGTTGTAAGGAAAAAAAAAAAGGTGGATCAGTATTTCTCCTATCACTTTCCTATTTGATTGGCAGGGAGGAGAAAGCCTTTATATGCATAGTTTCTGGCCTGCTTCCTCCTACCTGTCCAAAGCTGAACTTGTATAGGAAGAGCTCTAGGTCATTGGAATCTACCTGAGCCTTTCTAAGAATCCTGCTCATCTTGTGTTTTGGCTGCTTGAAGCCAAAGGGAAATGTCCCAAGACTGTTATTATTTGCTAAGTCTTCAATTGCCATATCAGTAGGTGTCTGTCCCTACTACAGTTAGAATAGTAGTCTCCTGAGGGCCATGAGCCTGTCAGCTTTGTTGATGAATGAATACATTGAAGGCCCAAGTCAGTTAGCCTCAGCTTTTATTAGAGATACTTAAAAAATCCGACCTTGATGGCTAGGGGGCACCACAGGCAAGACAGGTGGGTGTGTGGCCAGACTCCCTCTGGCAGGGTTCACTTACTAGTGATTTATTTTATTGGAAAATATAGTAGGCTGTTTTGCTCCTCTAATGCCTGGAGTTATTATTTAATACTTAGGGGTTGTTCTATTTTACTTCTGTTTGTAAGTGTATGGGGTAGGGTATATATATATGTGTTTCTGTGGATGTGTGCACATGTGGATGTTCATATGAAACCAGTGGTCAGTGTTAAGTGTCTTCTTCAATTTCCACCTTGTCTTTTGAAACAATCTCTCACTCAACCTGGAGGTCATCTACCCAGCTAGGCTGGATGGCCAATGAGCTCTAGGGTTCTGTTTTGTCTATCCCTGGGGTTACATGTACATGTCCAGCCTTTGCCTGAAGGCTGGGGGTCTGAGCTAGGGTCCTCATGTTTGCATGGCAGGCATTGTTTTTAACTGAGTCATCTCCCCAAGACCAAGATTCTTTAAAAAAAAACAAAAACTCAGCTTTGATCTGTTATATTCTTAGTCTCTTGCATTTGAAAATAGTCTCCAACAAAAACTTTTAAAATGTTTCTAAATCCAGGCCACTTGCATCCAAAGGAACATTTTGCCTGTGGTTTGGTGACAAACACCTAATTTCAGATGTTTAAAAATGTACACAGCATTGTCTGAAGAACTGATACGTTTAAACTGTATTTACACTGATATAAATGTCTATTTGCAGAGAAATGGGCTACACACATACACAGATGTATTAAAGGGGCCACAGTTCGGTTGAGTGAATGGAGGAGAGAGAAGCCTTTTCGTTGTACACACTATGATTTTTTTCACTTAGTTAAAAACACAGCCCAATAGTCAGAGAGTACTCCTTTTCATTTCCCATCTTCTGCTATACAGTGTAGTATCAGAGGGACCTGATAGCAGAGCTTAAATGGCTGTAACTCAGGCTTTGGCATTTGACAGACCTGAGTTTGAATAGTCCCTTTCATACCATGGGCATGGTGATTAAGCTTCCTGAGCCTTCTAAGAGTTTTATGAGATTTAAATAAAGCCATGAATGTCAACTACTGGAGAAGAACCTCCAGCCTAGAGGTGCCTATATTGAAATTAACTAAGGATAACTACAGGAAATTCAGAATGTTCAGCCCTCCAGAAATAATATACAATATTTTGAATATATGTTGATAGACATAGGCTTATACTGTAGTCAGATTTTCCAGGAACTGGTAACACTAGAAAGGTAGTGGTTACTGACTTCTAGCAAGGGATGCCCGGGCACTGAGCTGCCTTCTTGAGGAGGAGAAAAGGAGTAGAGTGTTGATGGTAGGTTTTTGGCCTCATCCCAGGTCAGCCACTCTGTGGAGTTTCTCTCTTTCATGTCTCGTATTCCTTCTTGTAAGATGGGCTGGTAATTGGGCCTAGGAGAAGCAGATGAATGGTCTAAAGTCTTGAGACCTCAGCCAAGCATGCATCTCTTGAACCCAAGCATTCTGAGATGCTCCTGCTCCTATAATTAATTTCACAGACACTTGGTGCAATCTCTTTAGTGGGGTTAGTTGCTGTTCTAAGCTTTTATTAGTATCAACTCTCAGAACTCTCACAACCACCCTGTGAAGGCCACAGCATAACTAGTTCATTGTACAGATGGGTCAGGTGAGGCACAGAGATGTTAAGTTGGTTTCTCAAGGTCACATGGCCAGGGGGTAGCTTTGCTGGGCTTGTAAGCCCTGAGAGTTGGTGGTGTTATCACAACTGACCTCTGTCCTACCTATCCTTCCTGGTTTAGTTATGACACTTGCCTTCTTTTAATGCCTGGGGCAGAGGTGGTGCATCCTTAGGCTTTTAAGGGCAGTGCAAAGATGTTTTCTTTGCCATCAGCTAGAGGGTGTAAGAAAGGATGGGAGCTAGTCAATCCCATCTTTCCTGTGGTGCAGTACTGCCCCCACCAGCCTTGCTGTTAGCCTGGAAGCGCTGGGGATGGTCGGGGCCTCCTGGTCTAAAAGAATTGCATGTTTGTAGTGCAGTAGTGCCACTTTGCTGCAGTGTGAGGAGTGTGTCTGGCAGTTCCTTCCGGCTATGGATGAGACATCTTCTGATGGAGTATGTGTGCACTCGCATTTCAGTGCATTACCAGGGGTGGAAGCAGAGGACGGTTGATTTATCAGAGTGCTCTCCAGAAGGGGAACTGACTCTCAGGGTCCCAGTGAGGAGCTGATGATCCAGGCAGATCCAGCTGCAGCTGGAAAACAAAACAAAACAAAACAAAAAAACCTTGCCTCTTCCAGGCTCCTTCTCAAACAGGAGGTTCTGGGCCTGGCTTCACTGAACCCCTGGGTTATCACAGGAGAGATGGGTCTCTGGATGATGTGCAGGAGGAGAAAGGAACAGTCTTCTAGGATTGGAGGGGAAGGGTGAGGGGACTGCTTCGAAACCCTTTAACTAAATGCAGCTGCTTGTTACATGGAGCCTGACTTGCATGCCAGGAATATCTCAAAAGCTAACGAATACAAAATAAAAATAAACAGCAGGGAAAAGGCTTGTTCTTTGTTGCAGTGAGCGTGGTTGGGGTTTTCAGTTTGTTTAGGAACGGGATAATTGTGGCATCCACTTTGTTTTAGTAAGGCAATGAATCGCGATGGATCTGATGTCATCGGGATGTCCCACCACCTGACCCCTTTCCTTGCCCCAACACCACCCCCAGAACACCCAGCTTGGACATCCATGGGTCCCACGGCTCAAGCTGTTGCTCTTGAGTGAATTACATTGGAAGAGAGCAGATAATTTAATGGGATAATCTTGGCAGACCCAGTAAATTTCACACCCCATCTCTCACTAACAGAAACGCAGCAGAAGGCTACAACATCCTCAGATGAAAAGGTTGTATAAAAAGGCCCCGCTTCGCAGTAACTGTCTGTCCATAAATAAGGTTCTATAGAGTTTTGATCCAGAAATTGTTATTAAACACTGATAAGCCAAACCCCATAATGTCTGCCCACTTTTTCATAGACCCAAAGTTGGCTTTTTTCTTATTAAAGAAAAAAGTAGCCTCAAAGATCAATCAGTCTAGGCTGTTTATTTTTTCAAGAATGTGCCTACAAAGTGGGCCTTCTTTGATAGCCATTTAGAGAAGAGACATGGCATAACAGAGACAGAATGAGATTACTTGGTTATATGTTAGCCATATTTGTGTTGTTGTGACCAAACACCTTAAAGACACAGTTTATGGAAGGAAAGGTCTATTTTGATTTCCAATGTCAGAGAGATTTCAGCCTATTGTGGAGGAGGAGGTGGGTCGGACAGCTCTGTCCATGGTGGTAGGGGTGTGAGATGGAGAGGATGCAGAGTAGGAATCCCAGCAGGTCAGGACCTTCTAAGGCCATGCCCAGTAACACTCCCAGCAGTCAGGCTCCATGTCCTAAACACCACCACAACTAGGGACTGACTGTTCAAAGCATGAGCCTTGGGGGACATTTCAGAGTGAACCCCTAACCCGTTTCTTGTCTTCTCATAATTTCCTTGTCTGTACAACGGGGGTTAAATTAGTATCCAGCCTGCAGGTGGTTTGTGAGAATGAAAGCATACTTGGATAGAAAGCACCCAAAGACACCATAACCTGGAAGTGGAAAGCTGCTAGCTACCATCGGGATCCTGGGCTTCCTGGAGGAAGTGGAATGTTGGGCTCCCAGTCAACGACAGTTCTTCAGGAAACGCAGCAGAGACTCCTGGAGCGTCACTCTCAGGGTTTCCTGGAGGGTCCAGAAGTGCTTGGCTTTACAGGGAACATGTGGACACTCTGGATCTAAGTGGGTCTTAGGTCACTGTAGGGGTCCCACAGGAGGAGATTCCGCAGTGCTTTTAAAACAAAGGCTCCCCTCCCCCCAGGACCTTTAGCTCCTCTAGGGAGGATCAATCTCTCCCTAGCATTTGGCTCTGGTGGCCATTTAAAGATTCGGAATACCAAAAGGATATTCATGTTACCTGAAGAAGGAAGAGTAATGATGTACCAGGAAGGGGGGGGGGGCGATAAAGAAAGCTCTGAAGACAAGGGGGTGGTGATTGGTGGGTTTTTGTTTTTCAACAGGAAAGCCTGTTGCCGAGTGTATTTCAATTTGTATTTATTATATGTGAGATGCAGTGTCAGAGAAGTAAAACATTACTCTTGCCTCAGGGAGGAAACAAGTCTTAAGCATTCTGAGCATCCACTGTATGTCCCACATCACTGTACAGTTAGACTTCTGTGTTTCAGTGGCATTAGAGGATGGACCTTTCAAGTCTCCTCACAGATAAAGGAAACTCAGAGCCTGAGAGGTTGGTATTGCAGCCAAACTCACATGATTATAAAATAGGGATTTGTGCATTGAACTCAGATATTTTGATTGTCACATGTACCCTGTTTCCATGTCCTCGAGGTGTGGGGAGTTGTACCAACCATCTGTCTCACAGGAGAATTCTAAAGGCTGTGGGAAAGTGTCATGGAAGCACAGGGGTAGAAAACATGAATTGTCAGGAGGTTGGAGGGTGAAGGGCAAAGAGGACGCTGCCTCCTTCTCAGGCAGATTGGGAACCCTCTGAACTAATTATGGAAAATGCGTAGCACAGTACCACATAGATATGGCATGCGTGTTTGGCCAGCAGGGGGCTGGGCAGAATTTTGTCTGCTTCCAACATCCTTGTGCTCTTGCCCCACGACATCCCTTTTGATGTCATCTGGATATTGAAAGTAGCTGTGCTGTCCCTGCATGGAAGGGCAGACAGACATTAAGACAGTTCCTCTAACATTTTCCCCTCAAGCCCCAAATCCAGGCTTGGGGTTGAGAGAGGGAACCAATCACTGACGTACGGCACTCCAGTGAGTCCTCACTAGTGACCATGAGCTGTAGTATTCCAAGAACTCTGGCCAACACATACCTCTACCCCTCCTTCATCACCAATCATACCTTGTTTTGCTGTCACTGTAAACTGAATATTCCGGTAGTCCCACTGGAGGGACAAAGATGGTCATTGCCTTGGAGACTTTCCCAAGCAGTAGATTTGTGGCAATGATGGCGAGCTGATCAGCAAATCTGTTTTCATCCCTTCTTTTTTAAAATTTAAATTTATTTACTTTTATTTCACATACATTGGTGTTTTGCCATGGGTGTTAGGTCTCAGGAACTGGAGTTACAGACAGTTGTGAGCTGCCATGTGGATGCTGGGAATTGAACCAGGGTCCTCTGGAAGAGCAGTCAGTACTCTTAACCACTAAGCCATCTCTCCAGGCCCCTCATCCCTTCTTGAACAGGTCATTTGCAGCCCTATTCTAGTGAAGTGAGGCCATCTGACTACATACTAGCCAACAGAATGAGGTGGAGAAGACTGGGTGTCACTTACAGGATCCATTAAGACCTTCCCAGGCATGTTGTTATGGTAACTTGAGAAGTTAGTTTTGTGTTGGGGATGCCACAGTAGAATTACCTGGGAGCTTCCTTTCTTCACTGCTCTGTGGTTGAAGGCACCTGCTGATCCACACTGGCTTGGATTTTATATAAACCAGAAACAAGTGTTTATTGCTAAAGCTCAGATTCTGGGCTTTTCCAGCTATAGATAGCTACTAAGGCTCTCACACCTAACCAAATGGTATGAACCACAGCATGACTCCAGATTAGTTTAGTGAGTGAGGGCCAGCATTTTTAGATTGAATAAAACAGGCAACCTAGTTTTGGTCTGATTATCTCCTGTGGAGCTCCTTCTAGAAATTAAACCTCTTCCTGAATTATTTTTGGCAGATACTGGGGCAGCCATCAACATGGAAAATCTAGAAGAATTGTGATTGGCTATAGGGTAGTTCACTTTTAGGAGTGATAACATAAACCACTGAAGAATAATTACACAGCCTCCAAGTTCAGAATTAGCATCGACAAAATGCAGAATCCCAAGAAGGGAGAGGCCCTTGGGGAAGATGTGGGCTATGTGAGAGCTCAGAGGTGAGCCGGGTGGTGGTGGCACATGTATCTGATCCCAGCACTGAGGAGGTGGAGGCAGGTGGATGTCAGTGAGTTCAAGGCCAGCCTGGTCTATAGATGAGAGCAAGAGCGAGCAAGCGCGTGCAGGGATGGCGAGGATGGTCAGGAGGATGAAAGGTGAAGAGATGGAAGAGGAGGAGAAGAGCAGCACATGGTCCTGCCAGCAAAGGGCTGGATTCTGCACCAGCCTGCAGCTAACTAGCTGTTCTGCTCTGCAGGACTCATTCAGGGTTGTTCTGGGTCCTTAGATGGGAAGTCACCATGGAGTGAAGCAGGCTTCTAGGTGATGGTGAGCAAAGAGAAGCTTTGAGTGGTACCTGGCACCTAGAAGCAGAAAGGGAGGAAAGAAACAGGGTTTTCCTGGAGCCTGACTATTTACTTCCACAAGTGCCCCAGAGACTTAGAGATGCCTTTGACAAGAAGCCCACACGTGACTGCCTCTTTTTCTGCTGCAGCTGCTTTGTTTTGTAGTACAGGCTGCTAAGTATTAATCCCATTCTGTCTGCTTGATGAAAATCCTGGGGTTGTAGGAGTCTGCACACCTAGAAGGCTGTGTTGCACCTATTTGTGTGTGTTGGTTTCGTTGTTAGGAACTGAACTCGACCTTGAGCTTGTTACCAGCTCTCCTGCTGAACTGTACCCCAGACCTCTGGGTCCTTTTAGTATTTTAACTTACATGGTTTCCAGAGTACCCTATGAAAGAAGCAATAATTTGTCACTCTATTGAATTGAATTGTTATTTTCCATAGCATTGCTATTTTCTACATAAAGAAACTGAACACAAAGAGTGTCTTGTGCCTGTAGACAGTCAAGAGGGAAAGTCAGGATTTGAACCTGGATATCCGGCTTTGTCCTTAATCATGATGCCTCTATACCACTCTAGCTCTGCTTTCACCATCCCCCAAACCCTACTTGGTGATTAAAACTCTACACAAAGTCCTAGCCAAGTAGCTGAGAGCAAATAATTATAATTAAATCTCTCCATTTGTATAGGGCATTTCTTTCGGCTTAAGGAATTACTTCATACGCAATATTAACTTTAATTTTCCAACTAATCTAATGAAATGGATTTCTTTTCTTTCCTTGGTCCTCTGTTTTTAAGTCAGGCAAGTGAGGTTGGCAGTTTACCCAAGGTCACTCTGTAGGTGGCAGGGTCTGTCTGAAATATAGACCTTCTACACAAGTCTCATGGATGTTTTGCTTTAAAGGATTACTTGTGTTCACAATTTATGCCTCTGGTACATGACAGGCTTTGCTGGTTGCTGACCCAGCAAGCAAATTTGCCTGATTCTCACTTGTCCCATTGACACAATCCTTCAATCAGCCACCAGTTTAAGAAACAGTCTGGAAGTGTTTGTAGGTGTGGTTTGGGACTAGCATTCTGTTAACCTAAGAAAGTTCCTGAACACATAGACTGAGAAAAGTTATTTCAAGGCCAGGACTTTCCTGTGGGGCTGGTGACAGCAGCTGGTAGATGAGTCTGGAAGAGCAGGCTTTCATTTGGTATTCCATGGGTCTTGGTATAGAGCTTGGCTTTCCTTTTCCCACAAGATGAACAGTTCTGTGACCTCTGTAAGATTTTTTTTTCTCACCTGCAAATGAAAGGCATACTCGGGTGAGTCCACCTTGGGGGTTTGGGCAAGATGATGGTGCGCTTTGGGCCTTAGGATATAGGTGATGGTCTATGGTCAGTGTGTAATTGCAGCTACAACCTCAAGAGCAGAGCAACACTCCCTGAGATTTTCACAGGTCTGAGTTAACCTAGACAAAATGAGTCCCGACTAAGGCTCACTTGTGTGATATAGTCACCTCCAAGGGAGACTCTTAGAATCTACAAGTCTTCCGTTCTAATTAAATTTGTATCAAGGACAAGGATGTGAGATAAAAAATGGACCCTGTTGCCTCAAATTTAAGACATTCTTGAAAGGCTCTTATCTGTTCTTCATGGGAATGCAACACTTTTTCCGGATGGGATTAGAGACGAGGATATGAAAACAGCTTGTTGTACATTTTCTCCACATGAGCGACAATAACCTCACCTCTTGGATTTCACTCCAGGTGATTGTTGCGTAGTTTGTTTGTTTTTGCATAATGTCTCCATTTCCTGGAGGGAGGGGTGATTTTCCTTCATCCCATTAGAACCTGAGGTGTGATGAGAAGTCCTGGCTACCAGTGCTAAGAAGTTAGTGCTTATGCGGTGCTTACAGCTCAGAGGACTGCTGTATGAGAACTTGCCTGGCTGATACCCAGCAGCAGCAGGCTTGGTGACATCCATGGTAGTGATCGCCTCTTCTTCAGTCAGAGCATAGGGCTCTGCTCACCCCCATCTGGTATGGCTGAGCCAAGGAATGAAGAACTTCCTGTGGCCAGATAAGCCTCACTACGCAGGGCTGGCTGCTGGGAACTTTAAGTGTATATTAAACACATAGTATCCCATCAAGGACGTAAGTGAGGAACTGAGCATGCTCGGTTTATTCTACCCACACTTATGTCTAAGAATAGGTGCCCCATGGTCCAGCAGAAAGGAGAGTGAAAAGGAGTAGAAAGGTCCAGGAATGAACACTAGTTCCTCCATGGAAGAAAGTGCTGGACACAGGTTAGAAAGCATTCCTCCGTTTGCGGGCTGCAGATTGACTTCTGAAGGGCCAGTCCCCTAGATCTCATGGCTGTGTTGGTGTTAAAGCTGTAGGTAGGTAAGTCAGTCAAAATGTTTACAAAGAGCTCCTCTGCATCTTTGTCTAAGGACTCCTGTTTAAAGAGCTCTTTAGCTAATGTGGGATGTGGGTAGGAGTGGCTTCCCCTGGCTCTCAGAACTAGCACAACCATCGATCTGTCTGTTCAGGCCAGGGCATTGGTGTGCAGTTAGTTGTGAGAGGAGGAGGGGTACCTTTCCCTCACCTGCCCAGTGATACCTCCTGTGTAAACTACCAGGTCGCCCCTGCTTCCGCTTGGTTAAATATTTATTTAACAACTAAAGTGAATGCTGGGGAAATGTATGGCAATATCTTCCCACATGGGAAGTTTGCTGTTTATTTTTTGTTGTTGTTGTTGTTAAGGAAGCAAGATCGCCTCAGCCAAAATGGTCTCAGAAGAGAAGACAAAGCCCAGCCTTTGTTTGGGCCTCTTCCTGGTCTTGCAGCCTTTCAGAATCTTCACCCCAGAGTGTGCCCAGCTCTCAGCTCCTGTGGCTTTCTGTCCCTCCCCATTTTTTTTTTTTTTTTTTTTTTTTTTATGAGACAGGGTTTCTCTGTGTAGACCAGGCTGGCCTCGAACTCACAGAGATCCGCCTGGCTCTGCCTCCCGAGTGCTGGGATTAAAGGTGTGTGCCCCTGCCGCTGCCACCGCCACCACCCTCGGCTCGCACTGAGCTCTTGCTTGCCTTTCAGCCTTCAGAGTGTCCACAGTCAGCACCACCCCATCTACTTGTCTCCTGTCCTCTCCCGTGTCCTCCCCTGCCTCATTGCTTCCACACCCGCACAAGTGAGTCCCTCTCGCTCACAAGATTTGACTCTTCCCAGTACTAGACACTCTCTTGTTTATTGAGCATCTGCTGTGGGCTTCACTTGTTGCAAAGAATTTTGTGTTTTATTTTCAAGAAGACATTACATTTTGTTTATTTGATGTGGAGCTATGGACCTCATGGGTGTGAATGTCAAAAGACAAGCAGGGGGAGTCATTTCTCTTTCTACTATGTGGGTTCTGGGGACTGAACTCCAGTTGTTAGGCTTAGTGGTAGACATCTTTTTGTTTGTTGGTTTGTTTTGGTTTTCGAGACAGGGTTTCTCTCTGTAGCTTTGGAGGCTGTCCTGGAACTCACTTTGTAGACCAGGCTGTCCTTGAACTTGCAGAGATCTGCTTACCTCTGAATGCTGGGATTAAAGGCATGCCCCACCACTGCCCGGCCAGTGGTAGGCATCTTTACCCATAAACCATCTTTCTGGGCCTGAATTTCAAATTTCATAGTGTAATCTGATTTTTGGCTTTTCTGGAACGATCGTGCTAACCTTATCCCTGCCTCTCACTCTGTGAGGGGAACTGTTCTGGTTTCATCGTGATGGATTTGCAGGCTAACTCGAGCCCGACTATGAGGGGGAATCACAGATTTACTCAGGATTTAGGGACAAGCTTTCTTGGATGGGAAAGCTGAGAGATGTTCTTGGGTACATCAGTGCCCAGAGAAAGCTGGCAATGTGTAGGAAAGACCTGACTATCTAATAGGCCTTGCTGTGGGGCAGCTAGGGCCATCTTGTGCTCCAGTTTCTTTTCTTCCCAGGTCTCTGGCCTGAGCAGGAGAGAGTGATTCTCATAATGTTGTTGTGTCCTGCTTTGTAGAAGCCTTACCTCACCAGTCCTCACCCTGAATAAAGTGTTATTGTTATTCTTTAACTTTGGAGTGTTTGCTGTTTTTTCCAATGAGGAAATATAGAGTGATTAAAAATCCAATGTAGTGGAATCAAAGCAGAGTCACCAAGAATTCCACCCCTCAGAGATACTATTTATAGAAGGAGGCCGTGCCTACATTCCCAAAGGAACCTGAAATTCAGGATGCGAAGAACTTCCCCAGGACCTTTTCCAACTGCTTTTTACTCTACCACTTCTTGGTGGCAAGGACTTGGTCTTATATCCATGAACCATCAGTCTGATTTACTCAAGGGGAGATTGCTAGGTCCATGTTGAGAGTATGCCACATTGATGTAATTAAGTGACACACACACACACACACACACACACACACACACACACACACACACAAAGTGTGGGAGGTAAGTTTTGTGGACAAAGGAGAGAGAATTCTTGGGAGGCTTTATGGAGGTGGAGCTTAAGAATATCTTTGTCATGGGCTGGAGAGATGGCTCAGAGGTTAAGAGCACTGGCTGTTCTTCCAGAGGTCCTGAGTTCAATTCCCAGCACCACATGGTGGCTCACAACCATCTATAATGAGATCTGGCACCCTCTTCTGGCCTGCAAGCATACAAGCAGACAGAACACTGTATACATAATAAATAAAATAAAATCTTGAAAAAAAAAAAAAAGAAAAAAGAAATTTTTTGTCTGTTTCCTGTGGCTGTGACAGAACACCTGAGATGGGATAAGTAAGAAAACAGTTTCTTTAGTATCCAGTTCTGGAAGCTGGAAACCCAAGGCCAGGTGATTTCTGACTGAAAAGGCCTTGCATTACAGCATCATGTTAGAAGAGCTGAAGGGCCAGTGTAGGAGTCAACGCAGGAGCCAATCTTGGAGTCCTAGAGGTGAGCCGTGGCAGTGACTTGTTCCTTTGTCTCTCTGACCTTTCAGCATTGACCCCAATAGCTGGCTCCGGATTTTTTTTTCTTTTTTAATTAAAAGACCTTTAGAAATTTGAGAAACACTCCTGCTCTATTAACTTGCCTATCATGATGGACTTTATCTTTGGATTAGAAGTCAGAATAAACCATTCTTCCTCTTTGTTGCTTTTGTCCAGATATTGTATCACAGAAACAAACAAACAAAAAAGACCAAAAAGGAAAAACCATACCAAACCAAACAAACACAAAAATGAGGACATTCCCTTTGCTAGGGAAATCTCCCCCCAAGGAACAATTTCTCCCTCTTTACCTTTCGAAGGAGAGGGAATTATCTAAGATTGAACATGTAAGCCGTGTGTGTGCTAATGTACCCAGAAAGAGATTCATCTTTATTCCTGCGGGAGAGAGAAAGAGGGCTTGGCCAAGCTTTGATTGGGTCCTTGCGGGGACCCTGTTGGACTTTCTGTCCCACTGTGGGTTTCTCAGCAGGTACATTAAGGTGGCTGGGACACAAGACCTTCTGCCAGCATCTCTAAGTCTGGCCCTGTAAGGAGTATGACAGAGATGCTGGGATGCAACAGAACAAGGGTATCAGTTCTAGAAAGTATGGAGGGAGTGTAGTGGAGGAGGGAAGACCAGCAGAAGCTTGTCAGGGTAGGCTCTGCTGCAGAAAGTGTGTCTTTGAGATGCTCACACCATAGTTCCTTAGGCACTAAGTGTTAATATTAGTAGAAATATATGAACTTACTTTGTAAATAAGTTCACAAAATCCGCTGTCAGTTCTGTTTGGTTTTTGATGAACATAATAATTTCCAAGGTCAAGCTCTATAAGCCACCAGGCCCACAAGTTGGAGATGAGGCCCCAAATGTGACTGCTGGATACAGGTAGTCGAGGTTCTGTGCTTAACCCTGTCTGCTGTGTTTCCATAGCACCAACAAGTTCTTTCTGGTGGTCTTGGGGGTGAGGTTTTCTCAGTTTCTCTCTTTCTTTGGAGAGAACTGTAACATGGCACCTGGAGGCTAATGGCAAATTGACCTTGAAAGGCTTATTTGAGATGGAAGGAAGATCAGCAAGCAGGCAGCATTTCATGTTTGTTTCTTGGTGAGTGGCCTCCCGGGGTCCCCTCTAGTCACTCATCACACATTGAAATGATAGGCATTGCTCCACAAGCTGTGCACTGTATCTCTCAGACTGAGTGAATGGCTGTGATGAAGCAATGATGTCTCTTGGGTGTGTGTGTGTCAAAAACCAATGTGTGCTCTTCACGTGATGTCAAGTGCCAAGGGAAATCTAGCAGGGCAAAGGACTCCTGACTGGTCAGTGATGGCAGTGGGATGGCTGTCAGCACGTTGTGTGGTCAGGGAGGCTTCAGGCTAAAGGGACTCAAATAGAGGACTGGATGAAGCAAGGATGAGCTCTATGTCAGGCCGTGAAGTGGAGTGTGTTCTCAGTTCACAGGACAGCAGCAATTGCTCCTGCAGGCCGTGGTGACATGTATATAAATGTCTACTGTGTGCCTGGTGATATTTCTGTGCCAGTCTTCACAATAATACTGTTAGGGTGGAGAGATGGCTCAGGGTTTAAGAGCCCTGACTGCTCTTCCAAAGGACCTGGGTTCAATTCCCAGCACCTACATAGTAGTTCCCAATTGTCTATAACTCCAGTTTCATGCCTTTTCCTGGGGTCTGTGGGCATCAAACATGCATGTTGTGCACAGATGTATATTTGAAAAATACAGAAACACATAAAGAAAAATTAGGTAATACAGTTAGGTAGGGCCTATTATTATACCCAATTTCCAGATGAGGAAAAAACCAGGCAAATGGGCAGAGGGAACAGCCTGTGAGGCAGCCCTGCACAGATAAAAAGAAAAAAAAGAACTGTTTAGGTCGGGCCCTGCCACTCATTTGCTGCGTAATCCTGGGCAGATGTGCAGTGCCTCTGTTTCCTGAGTTTTAAAACAGCCTAGTCTATAAAAACGCAGGTAAAAGCATTGCAGACGGCCTGTCACCACGCAAGTGTCAGTTAACTACTAGTGATGTGTTTACGTCAGTTATCAGCCCTTACCTCTGGAAAAGAGCTGCTGAGAAAAAAGTCCGTCTGAGACTTGACAAAGCTTCCCCTGTTTTCCCGGAGCTGCATTTTCTACTAATGTCTCTGTGGCTGAACTCAGCACAATGTCCAGCTGACTGGAAGCATCTTCGTGGAAGACAGACCCGAGGAGGAGAGCTAGTACTCAGGATTCTTGCAATTCTAAGGAACTCCTTGGAGGTTCTAGAATTCCACTCCTTCTCAAGCCCATGCCCCCACGGGAGCTTTCTCTGATTTCATGTTGTGTTGATGGCAGGTGCTCAGGGATGTGAGGTCCCCCCCCCCCCCCCCCCACTACTGCCCTTCAAAATCTTTGCATCTCTTGCAGGGTACCGAAGGCCCATTCCACCTCTAGATGCCACGTACAAAGCTAGGTACTCGGAATATGCTGGTAAATTCGAGGATTGAGCAGTCCAAGGATGGAAGTCTAGCACTTCCTGTGCCCCAGGAATGCCATTGGGAGATGCTCAGGGTTCATGTTTAAATTTGATGTCTCCTGGAACCTTCCAAAAGTCCGCGGAGGTGGCAGATGTCTCAGTAGCTAGTGAGGAGCATGAACAGTTGTTCAGTTGACACTGTATCTGAGGACAGTGCCACCCTGAGGGCACTTTGTTTCCATGTGACAGTACTTCCCAAGGGAAGGCGCATCTCAGCCAGGCTGCCATTCTCTCTGGGACTGGGCAGGATCTGCCAGGGTCCTGTCTGGTCCATCTCCCAGGAAGGCAGCCTCCATACAAGAATCTGGTCTCTGTCTCACGTACCTAGGGTTAGGGAGAGCTGTGCAATGCCATCAGGCAAGGGTAGTGCTGGGCGCTCTGAAACCAGAGGAGGAAGAGGAACTCATCCACTCTCAAGAAAGGCTTCATCCCTCTCATCACCTCTCAGGGCCCAAAGGGGCCCCTGAGTGAGCGAGTCTGGCTGAAGTCAGGGTCCTGACTCTGGTACCTGCTGAGCCCATTCGGCTACCTGTGGCTTTGAGAAAACCACAACCGGCACTTCCCAGCCCACACAAATCAGGATGCTGACCATCTGTGCCTTACTACACGGGATGGAAGATTCCTAGAGAACACTGGAGACCATCCACATGCAGGCAGGAAGCAGTGGTACTAGCCCACCACACCAATACTGTGGAGACAGAGGTAGGAAAGTCCACAGGTTCAAGGTCAGCCTAGCCTAAATAGTGACTCTCTCGGGAACTGGCCTTCTGGCCTCTGGCACTTGGCCAGCTTCCTTCTGTCAGTGGTATGGCTGGCTGTATCCTGTTGACCAAGCCCTATGGGGAAGCTGGATAGCTTAGGGGCAGTTGTGAAGGCTTGAAGCACTTCTTTCCAAACCTAATCCCTTGTGATGGATTCACTCTTAGACCTGACTGAACTTCCTCTTCTATAACTGCTCTAGATTATTTTGTTGTTGTTGTTGTTAGGGATCAGGGAGCAAGGAGAGGCAGAGGGAACAGTGTGCTGTAGTAATGGCTGCTAGCATTTTGTGCTTATCAGCTGAGAGGGTTCTCTGTCTTCTCTGAGCTGCACTAGATTCCTCCAGGAAGAGGGGAGATTAGCTTTTCCTCTTATTAATTGTATTTTAGAGTCCTGGTCATGAGATCTGCATTAGAAACCTTATATTGAATCTATCTGCTGGATTTTCCAATAGAACAGGGCAGGAGGCTAAGCAGACTGCCTTTTCATACTGTCTGGTTTTTGACCCTTTAAAAGGAAAGTCCTGTCGACAACCTGGAAAGCTTGTGGCTCAGTGGTGGATATGCCTGTGGGTCCGCAGCATCTATGGACCTGCTATGTTCTCGGTTCTGAGGTGAGGCATTTTATGGAGTGAGCTCTCTTGAACTCTCAAGACTGAAAATATAGTTCCAAGCCACAGAAGCCCTTTGAGGCTTCCTAGTGGCAAGAGTGAGGAGGCTTTGAATCCTGTCCCAACATGTAGACTGCAGAGTGCCAACGCTTCCCAGGCTCAGTGTGCCAGGGCAGAGGGTCTTCAGGAATGCAATATGCACTGCTGACCCTTATCTACTCTCAATATTGGTTTAGAATAACAGCTCGTTCTGGACTCCTTCTACCCAAATTAATTTTTAATTTAGGAAATGCCTTTAGGGAAAACTTAGCATGTAATTACTCAAAGGTTTAAAGATATGAAGTGGCCGACCAGAAAACATTCTTTTGCTTAGGTAAAAATAAATAAAGATGTTATTTTTGATAACTCAACTCCGCCCCCCCCCCCCAATTATTTTGAGTATTTTTGGTTTGGAAGAATCTGTGTTGGAAAGTGAGTAAGAGACTAACATTCAACTCATCTTCTCTCCGTGTGACTTTCATGTGTGTGGTATTATTTGTATTGGGAAAGGAAAATTATAAATATGAAATTAATTTTTGTTTTTCCTCTGCTTTGGAAGAAGGAGGATATGGATGCAGATCAGGAAGAACTCTGAACTGGAGGTTAGCTGGTTCTTATTTGTCATCCAGTCCTGCTTCTAGATAGCTGTGAGACTCCAGGCAAAACATGCACCTTCTCTGACCCTCAAGGTCTTGTTCACAGAGCAGTAGGCCGGGCAAGCTCAATGGACCAGGAGCATGTTACCTTGCTATTTGGGAGAAGGGTAATTGCAGACTCCTCTCTAGGCCTCCTGGGGCAGAGTCTGATTTAACAAGGTCCTCAGTGGTTAAAGACTAAATTTAATCACTAAATACTCCCTACAGGTCAGCACAGTTGGCTTACTGAGGGGATTAGGCCAAGGTCAGTGATGGGCTTCGATTTTGTTTGTGTTGGCTTTTTTTCACTTGAAGCTTGCCTCTACATCATGTTGAGCGCAAAGCCATTCTGTGAAAGCAGACCAGGGACTTGCTAGCACTGTACCCCTAGTTACTGTGAGGAGCCCCATCTGTAAAAAGAACCTGATTGTGTAGCCCATGGTAAGTTACAGACACTCAGATTTATTTGTTGTTTTGTGCCAAGCTTTGCACACTAAGTTTGACAGAGTTGCGTCTTAACATTGGGCGGACGCTGCCTTGTCTTCCATTGTCTTCTCTATGTTAAGGGTGGCTTTTCAAGGCATAGACCACCAAATTCCGCCACTGAGTCGTGTACTGCAGAAGCACTGGGAGCCATATGGTGGAAACCGGGGCCCTTGAGCAAGTTCACCCTCCATCTTCCATAGGTGCCTGCTCTGGAGCCTGAAGCTGTCTTCTTGGTACTGGGTTTCCTGGTCCTTAGGAAACAAGAAAGGGAGAGCCATTTCCCACCAGAGAAGTAAGAACTTGGACTAAAACCAGGGTCACCTTTAAGGATATGCAGTGGTACTGGATCCTTGTCTTAGGCTGAATGTTGTTGGTTTAATGGTCTACTGGCACTATCCTGGAATTCCTACTACTATTTTGAACACAGGGTGCTGTGGGATGTCATTCTGTATGTTAAATGTGTTGCTCTGATTGGTTAATAAATAAAACACTGATTGGCCAGTAGCCAGGCAGGAAAAGGAGAGAGGAGAATTCTGGGAAGTGGAAGGCTGAGTCAGGAGACACTGCCAGCTGCTGCCATGAGTACCAACATGTAAGATACTGGTAAGCCACAAGCCATGTGGCAAGGTATAGATTTATAGAAATGGGTTAATTTAAGATAGAAGAACTAGATAACAAGGAGCCTGCCACGACCATACAGTTTGGAAGCAATATAAGTCTCTGTGTGTTTACTTGGGTCTGAGCAGATGCAGGACAGGCGGGTGAGAGAGATTTGTCCTGACTGTGGGCCAGGCAGGACTGGAGAAAACTTCAGCTAAAACAGGGCCTTCAATTTTACTTTACAAGAGTAAAACTAATGGAGCTAGAGTTATTGAGAATGAGGACCAGGAGCAGATAGCCATCTGTGGGGATTGCAGCTTTCCAGGGAAGAGGAGATCCAGCCTGGCCCCTTGTAATGTGCCTTAGTGCTTATTGCTCACAGGTTTAAGCCAGGCTAGATATATCTAGCCACTGTACACCATGGATAGAAGGAGAGCAAGTGATTTTCTGATCTATCAGTTGGTCATCATTGACCTCTCTATTTCTTCTTTGCATCTAGTACATAGTAGGTCCTTAACACACTCTGATTTATTTTCTTGCTGCCCCACAACAAGCTACCAGTAAATAACTTTGAGAAAGTAGCCACAGGTCTTCACAACAGGTGTGTTACAAGCCCTTCTAGTTTTGGTGTCATTACTACCCTCACCCTGAGTCTCCAGGGGCCTTGCAGGCCTCTTCCAGCTCCACCACTGAGAACGTGTGCCTTAGACATGGGAACTTGGTGTTTCTGAGCCTCAGTTGTCCCATGTCTAGGAAGTGATAACCACAGACCCTTAGAAAGTAGGGAGGAGTTTGAGATTTGCATCTTCAGGTTTGCTAGCCAAATCTCTGGGGTAAACCAACAATAGATGATGCAAAGGAGACAACACATGCGTGTTTACTATGTTTATATACATTGGAGTAAGAAAGTAAGAGCCAGGCCACTGGAGTTTGTGTGTCAGGACTTCTTGAAGGTAGGGACAATGCATGGGAGAAGTGAGGAGAGAGATGGTGGGAGTGGGGGATGGTGTTGATGCAGATGGACTTGGAGGTCATGTCTCAGAAGAGTCTGTTATCACTCAGCACAATCTCTGCATAGATTTGGGGTCAGACACCAGCTTTGTCTTCCTGTGATGTGAATGAGCATCCTTGCATCTTGAGGCAGATGAGTAGCATCTGGGCAAGCCTTTGGGTACCTCACTCTTCTTGACTAACACAGGCAAGTGCAGGTCTCTCTAATGAAAGGACAGCTTTCAGAGCCATTTCTATGCCTGAAAGTTCTTCCAGCATGCCAGAGACATATGTTTTGAGGTGCATATTTTAGTCTCTCAGCAAAGACTGCTAAGAAAATTAGAGCTAAAACATGGAAAGTCCCTGGAGTAATGGTGACTGGTACATGATGTTAAATTACCAGTGGCTTCTCTCATGACAAAGTAGCTCTGTATACAGCTTCTGTCCCATTTCCCTTCCTGTTAGTCAGCTCTCTATCACTACAAGGAACAGACTTGAGACAATGACCTTCTAAAGAGAAAAGGGTCATAAAGGTTTGGGTCATAGCTACAGAGGTTCTCATCTGCTAGGTTGGCCATGCTGCTCTGCCTTGTGGAGGGTGTGGCAAGAGAGCTCATTTCATGGCCCCAAAGCTGAGAGAGCTGGGAAGGGGCCAGTACCTCACAGTCCCCTTTGAGGGCACACCTTCCGTGAACTAAGTAGGTCCCTTTATACTTTGTTTTCTAAAAGTTCCTCAGCCTCCCAGCAGGGTCACCCCAGGACCAAACATCTAACCCTGGTGTTTTAGAGGCATTCAAGAGTCAAACTATGACAGGGCTCCACATTCTCAATACAGGAGACGAGGATCTCCGTGATCTAGCCATAGCATACATGGCCTTCTCTCATTACGGTTTAAAACTCTTCTAGAATACTGGTTGTAGTTTATTTTATGGAGACAGTCTCACTGTGTAGCGTGGGCTGGCCTGGAACTTGCAATGTAGATCAGGTTGACCTTGAACTCACTAGACATCTACCTGCCTCTGCCTCCAAGTTCTGGGGTTAAAGTGGCGTGCCACCACATGTGCCTGGTTCATTTCATTTCATTATTTATTTATTTATTTTTGGTTTTTCGAGACAGGGTTTCTTTGTGTAGCTTTGCGCCTTTCCTGGAACTCACTCTGTAGACCAGGCTGGCCTCGAATTCACAAAGATCCGCCTGCCTCTGCCTCCTGAGTGCTGGGATTAAAGGCGTGAGCCACCAACGCCCCGCATTTTTTATTTTTATTCTTATTTATTTCTCATGTGCCTGTGCCTCTATGTGCACCTGCCATATCATGAGCGTGGAGGTCAAAGGGCATCTCCATCTGCTCTGTAGGTCCTAGAAATGAGCTCAGGCTGCCAGGCGTCATGGCTAGTGCGTTGACCAACAGAGCCATCTTGCTGGCCTGTAGTGGTTGCTTTGAATGTTCCTAAAGGCATTAGAAGGGTTTTGAGGCCATCACTGCTGTGCCCAGTAGAGAGTGCCTGGTGTATAGTGTGTGTCTTTGCCTGGTGTACAGTGTGTGGCTTTGGTTACTGCCATGGGAGGTTTCAGGAATATGAGACAGCTTTGCTGTTTTGCATGTGTTTATATCTCTTTGTTTCCTCAAGTTAGAAATGAGTTAAGGTTTTGCATTGAGCCGGGGGGGGGGGGGGGCAACAACAAAACCAACTGACCACTCACTTTTTCATCTGTTCTTTGTTTCTGTTTTTGTGTTTTTCAATAGTTGGTCTCTCTTCCAGGATTCCTTTTTCCCCCCTTTTTCATACAGGGCAAGGAAGGGTTGGGGTTTAGTTTGCCTTTATAATCTCAGGGCTCAGCACGCTGAGCCGCTGCAGAAAAAGAGGCATTCGCTAAATATTTGTCCAATCAATGGATATTGGGAGGCTCAAATTTTTATGGCAGACAAGAGAGGCAGTGGGAGCTGCCTTTTGACTGGAAAGACGTTGTTTATTAGATCTGTATGGCTCATTTAGAAAGTATGCAGTTGGATATCTTTTATGGTCAAAGAAGAAAATCAGTATCAAATGGTTAATTAAAAGCAGAGGCCAACATTTCCCCTTGTAATGAAGACAGGATTGTGGATATTTTCCTTTCCTTGGCCCAGGAGATGGGCAGGCAGCCAGGCCGAAAGGCAGGGGGACACTGTGGAGACAGATAAGAGAGGTTGACTTACAAGCATGAGTCTCTCAGTGTTAAAGATGTGAAGAGATATTCTATGACAGTGCCACCTTCTTTCAGATGTCTGTGCCCTGTGAATTATGAGGCCATTACTTGCTTAGGACCTTATTACAACTCTGGCATGTTCTGTCATGGGGAGTGAGCTCCAAGGGACTTGGGACTTTTTCCTCTTTTGCCTGGCATGGAGGAGGCTCTTATGAATGTGATGCCCATAAGTCTTTCTTGGCCCCAGTAGCATTAATTCACCCCAAATCTGAAGTGGCTGAGGATCAGGGGCTGGGAAGGCAGACATGGCCATGACAGTCTTAGTGACCTCTCACTGCAGGGAATGAAGCTTCTGAGGACACTGAATGGATTTCATTGTCCAGGGTATTAGTGCAGGGCTTTGCCTCTTCAGTGTGAGCAGGTCCTTTTCATCTGTATCACCTGGGGTTTGCTAGAGATGGACACACTGGGTCAGATAGGAGGTGTGATTCACTTGCCTGCTCCTTGAAGTTGGATAGTCTGGATTTTTGTCATTCTAACCTGTAGCATGGCAGCTGCTCTATCCTTGACTCCCAGAACTGGAAAAAAGTGTTACTCAATCCTTTTTGATCTTAGATGTATGCTCTCCCCCTCTGTTTATAAAATGTGTATTTTACTGTTTTTTTTTCTCCTTTTATTTTTTGGATAGGGAATGAGCAAAGTAAGTATAATGTCCTTAGTATACAATAGGATCTTAAAAAAAAAGACCTATTTTATTTCTGTGTGCAAGTCTGCGTGTGAGTGTGTGTGTGTGTACAACTTATAGCACTTGTTCTGTCTTCTACCTTGTGCGTCCAGGAGTTGAACTGAGGTTGTCAGGATGGCAGCAGGCACCCTTATCCACTGAAGCATCTCACCAGCCCTCAGAACATCTTTTTGTACTTTGCTCTCCATTAGTGAGATGTGAGAGGATTCAGTCTTTGATGATTGGGAGGAAAGTGAGTAAGAAGGGAAATGGTAATGTGACATTGCATTACATTATCACATCAGAGTTGTTTGAACTCAGCACTGTGATAACAATACTGCATTAACCTAGATGGGCATGAGACTAACAACAGAGTGGGGTATTCAGTGTGTTATTATTTTCAGGACTATTTACCATGTGAGAGAAACCATGAGGTACAACAAAACCCACTATAGGAGTTTTTATTAGGGGAGGGTAAAGAGGCGGTGTGCAATAGGCCTACTAGAAGAGAACAGTGTGGAAGAAGGGGTGAGGAAACAGGCGGAATCTGTTTTTATGGGTCCCCCCCCCCAAGCATCAGCATATGAGCTTACATAACTATGCCACACACATGCACATAGATTACTTGATCACGCTGCGCATATATTACATAGGATGGAAGGCCCTGGGATGACTGATATTCTGCCTCACTGATGGACAGTGAGTGCACAGCCATGTAGCTAGAGAGCGGCTGGGGACTCTAACACAGTGTGGATACACTAGCTAAAGAGAATATTCCCAATATAGGTAGGACAGAGTGGGGAATTGTGAAACTTCCTGATGATGCTCACATGGCACACATTTAAAACTTAGGAGTTGCTGGTTTCTGAAAATTTCACTGAACGTTTGCAGACCTTGGTTGATTCTGGGTAATGGAGGAGAAAGGGAACTGCTATGATTTGAGAGTCTCTAGTAGCCGAAATTTTAAAGTATAAGGAGATAACTGAAGTTCATTTTATGGTGTTATTTGAACATGAATCAACATAATTTTTATTTTACCAAAATATTTTATATTCTCTTTTTGTATTAAGTCCAAACCAGAGCCTATGTTAGTTGTATTTAAGGTCAGCTGTATTAACTGTCATGTCTTCTGGGCAGCACGCTGTAGACTTAGAGGATGATGAACGTAGCAGGTGTGGGATGGGAATGAGCCCGAGACTACTACAGATTTCAGTGGTCCAGTGGTGACTCCACAGAAGTACCAGTGGATCAACTTATCTCCATTTGACTGTATTTAAGAGGGCAGAGCAGAGTGCGAGATGCAGAATTTTAGAGAGCTCTCCATCAAAAAAAAAAAAAAAAAAAAAAAAAAAAGATTTGCAAGTATTGTCATCTGGTTCGATCGATGAGAGGAGGTTCTTGCAGCCAAGCCCGATGACCTGAGTTCGATCCCACATGGGTAGAAGGACAGAAATGGCTCCCAGGAGTTGTCCTGTGACCTCCCCACGTGCACTCTCTCTCAAATAAATAAATGTAATTTTTAAAAAAAGCATCAAAGGAAAAGAAGATTTGACATATAACTCGGCAGTTACACTCCTAGACATGTGTCCCCAGAAATGGAAACATATGACTGACTGTACAGAAGCGTTCACAGAAGTGAAATATTGGACACCCCACATGTTCTTCAATGGATGAATAACTAAGCATACACATCTGTACTATGGGAAACTGCTCAGCACTGAGATAGAAATGAACCATTGAAACCTAACAGTTTGACAGACCTAAAAGAATTAGGAAGAGTGAACAAAAACGAATCTCAACAGGGTACATTTATAAAACATTTTCAAAATAACAGAATTAGACGTTTTCTGGGGCCGAGGACTAGGGGACAGGTGAGCAGGGAGTAGCATGAGACATCTCTGTGACCCCTGCAAGGATGGGGCAGTTCTACATTTTGGTTGTGACGGCAGTTACACAGATCAATGGGTAACAAAATTGTACGGAACTGTAGACACATGAAAATGAGCCATGTCCAATGGACAAAATCTGAATAAGACCCATGGACTTATTGATTTTTTTTGCACTCCTGATTTTTCTGATTCTGTTGAATCATGTAAAATACCAATGTAAGATATTTGCAAGGGAAGGAGGTATGGTGAACACCGCCTGGTGCCTTCTCTTCCCTGCTGTCCCTTAAGCCACTGTGGTGGCTCCCTTGAGGCTCTCTGACTCATAGGGTCCCCCAGTTTGAACCCACTATGGGATTGCTGGAGCCTGAGATCTTTCAGGTCTGCTCCCAGCTAAGCTCATTTTCACGTTTTCATATTAACATGTCACTGGCTTCCAGCAGCTGCTTCTCAGTAATGCAGTCAGTCTCCTGAGCATTCCACAGCCGGATGAACTTTAATCCTGGGATGCTCTCATCGGGGAGGGCTCTCTGCCTCTTTTGAAGATTTTGCTCCCTATCCGAAAAGTTCACAAGTTAATTAATAGATGAAAGAAAAGAGTCCACATGGAGCCCGAAAGGAGTCAGCCGTGCTGCCAGCCACCTGCAGGCATGGGATAAAATGAAAGCAGTCCCTGACCAGAAGCCACCAGGAGCTCCAGTGCCAGCCCTTGCTCTGGTGGTGTCCCAGAGTTCAGAGTTCAGAGGAGTTCTTCCAGACTCAACTGGCCGCTGACTCAGGGCAATTTTGAAGCTCAGCCTTTGGGATTTATCTTCTCACCCTTTGAAAATGGAGATGATATGTAGGCCTTTCCTCCCTCCAGACACAGGTTGCTAGTAGGAGAAGGAATGGGAAAGAAAGAGTTAGCAGTGCCCTCCAATGCAACTTTTCTGCCCTCCCTTCCTTCCTCCCTCCCTCCCTCCCTCCCTCCCTCCCTCCCTCCCTTCCTTCCTTCCTCCCTCCCCTCCTTCCCTCCCTCCCCTCCCTCCCTCTCCTCCCTCCCTCCCTCTCCTCCCTCCCTCCCTCTCCTCCCTCCCTCCCTCCCTTCTGCTTCCTTCCTTCCTTCCTTCCTTCCTTCCTTCCTTCCTTCCTTCCTACCTATCTACCTACCTACCTACCTTCCTTTCTGGACAATATCTAATTCTATAACTTAGACTAGCCTTAAATTCTGATCCTCCTGCCTCAACCCCTCAGCTGGACAACACACCTGGACCACCACACCCAACTGACTAGAGAGAATTTATGGTACATCACCTAGCTCACACTTCCCAGTACAAGAGGAAGATAAGAAATTCTGCTCTTGTTTTTTTTTTTTTTTTTTTACAAAGAGGAAAAAAAAATGATGGTCTTTTGATTAAAAAGAAATGTTTTGTAAGGTAATGGCAATATTACAGTGGTGACTGTCCAATCACCTCTTTGAGATCCACACATCCCAAAATGTAGGTAGCATCTTTCATTAAACAAGTTCTCCAGGTGATGTATGTAAAGAGCATTTCACTACCCTCTTGGGGGCTAATAGTGAACCTATTAAAGGTTGAGACAGTGGTTGGTCCAGTAGCTCTTTGTGAGGTATGGCCCTCCCTCTAGACTCTTGGCTTTCCCTTTGCTCTTCTGTAGCTTGGCTGAGTCCGCTGGACTACTGTTTAGCCAGTTTTGTCATCTCCTTTGGGTTTTAGTGCCCAGAATTGAATCTAGGGCACATGCATCACCATCAGTATGTGCCCAGACCTTTGTACTAAAGTGTGTGTGGGGTTATTTTTTGTTGACATGTCAGTCTCTCTCCCTCTCCTCTCCCCTCCTCTCCTCCCCTCCTCTCTCATCTCTCCTGTTTGTCCCCTCTCCTTCCTCTCTCCTCTTTCCTTTGGCCTCAAGGACACTCGGAGAATTGGTAGCCCAGGCACGTCTTCACTTTGGGGTGTGTCCTTCTTCCCTTTGTGAGCTGCCCTCCTGGTTTGTTCGTCCTTGTCTTGTTAGATCACTGGCTCCAACCGGGATTGCTGTGTGATCAGCCCCTTCAAAGTGCGTTAAGATGGACTAGGAACATAGAGAAACCAAAGGAGACTAATAACAATGACGATAATGGCTCTTGATCCGGGCCTTAATAGTTGTCAGGTGTTTTACTGAGCAAATGATTTCTTCCTTCATCTGATCAAGGCGTTCGCTACCAGGTGGGTTGGGACTTCCTGTCCAATTTAGAGTCTCCAAATCTTACTGCTGGGAGAGACTTTGGAGAGCATCTGATTTAGAGAAATAACCTTGAGGGGGATGAAAGTCTAAGCCAGCCAGCCAGGCCACATGGTGGTTCTCTATGGCAACCTGTAGCTAATCTCCTCTGGGAAACTAACTGCTGGAAGGAAATGGTGTTTTAGCTGCAACCATGACACCACTCAGGATGACTTTAGGTGAAGTGATCCTTGTCTTTGGAATACTGAGGTCCAGTGCCAGGCCTGGTGTCTGAGCCAGGCCTCTGCAGCAGCTGGACCTGCATGCAGTCAGTCCATCTTCTAGGTGGCATTGTTTCTGCCTTTCCAACATCTTATTTGTCCTGCTAACAAACACCACTGATTTCATTCTTCTTCCTGAAGAGCCACTTCCGCTGTCCCTGGCTTTGAAGAGCTTTCCTCCCTGGCAGTGGACTCCATATTTCCTGAGCTCTGTCTCTCCATGTAGATGGCCCATCTTGTCTGTTTCTGGATGGGACAGGGCAAAGATGGTGCTATATCCATGGTTATTTCACAAGTTCCAGTTTAGTACCAGCTGCTAATTGATGGTGTATACAGAATGCAGTAGCCACTGATTGGCACTAATAGCTATTTGCTAGCCCTCAGTAGAATAAATGGACACTTCCCAGTCTATTGTAATGTCTTTGAGCTTCATGGGGACAGGAACTGATATTCAGTCATCTCTAGCATCTGTGCCCAGCAGAAGTGTGGCAGAGATAGCTCTGAGTGTTTCTCATTGGTGTTATCAATAGTTATGGTTCTGTTCATGTTTCCCATTCTCTTCCCTTTTCTTTCCCATCTTTTCTTCCTCACCCTTCTCTAATTTAAGAACTTTAGATGGGCACATTTCCAAGCCTTCCTCACAGTCAGTATGGTCATATGAAACTCTCATTAAAAGAATATGAGCAGATGTGGCTTTCAACTTCCACACTGTGTTGTAAAATGGAAGGAGTAGAGCATTTCCATTTCTGCTTTTTCCTCCTTTTCTTGGACTGTGGTGAAGGAGAGCAACACTAACTCTATAAGAAAAAACAAAACAAAAAACATTTCTGGGATAGAAGAGCAACAAGGTGGAAGGATCCTGGGCCCTCATCACTGAGCTGTCATCCTCATACTATATTACATCCCCAAAATGGTTTTATCTGGAAAACAACTTCTTCATAAGAGACAAAAATGCCTAAGCCTTTGTATTTTTGGAGCTTTTTGTGAAGGCTTAGTATGTGTTCTGATTAATTCAGGAGATATTTAGTAAAAATCTGTTAATTTGGATAAATTTCTACCATAACTTATTATCACATGCCTATAATAGTAGTTAGTGTATGGTCAAATGCTTATAGCAGGAAGAGAAGTCTCCCAAGTGACCTTTGTCTGTATGACATTGGCCAGAACTACATTCTATGGATGTCTATAGGTACCAGGAGGTTGTGACTTTGAATTTCACTTTTAGTCCCTGTACTAGGAGAAGGCAGAGTATGAAAGGAAGAGAATGAGTGTACCAAAAATAGCCTGTCAACAGCTACATGTAGGAAGTTACTTTTGCCTTAAGGGGAAGTTTCTTTTTAAATATGAGCCTTCTAATTTGAGTAGTGCCAAGAAGAAATAGCATTCTTATCTCATTTGGGCCAGATTCTGGCAAGACAAGATGTTTCCTTTCTTTAAAAAATTTTTTTAAAGTGTGTGTGTGTGTGTGTGTGTGTGTGTGTGTGTGTGTGTGTGTGTGGTGTGTGTCTGAGTTGTCCAAATAGGTGAGAAGAGGGCATTGGATGCCCTGAACCTGAAGTTATGGCAGGCTATGAGCTGTCCAAATGGGTGCTGGGAACTGGATCTTGGGCTTTCTGGAACAGCAGGAAGTATTCTTAACTACTAAGCCATCTATCCAGCCAAGAAAGGATGTTTTCAAAATAATGGAGATTATCATCAGACAGGACCCTGGGACTAGATGTCTTATCACTATAAAGAATGTTGATGGGAAGGCCACCTGCTACTTCAGTGTCTTAAGTGTTTACCTAGAGCCAGAGCCAATTCAAGGTAGGGTCTGGCCATCCTGAAGCTAGTAGATGACCTGGCCTTTTATCCTGATGGAGATAACTCTCAGTAGATGCTTATTAGTACTATTGTATTGTAGCTACAGGTAGACTCAGGTGCTGGGGATCCATAAGGAGCTCTTGGCCACTGACAGGGAGAAGAGGAGTTAAGCAGAGGAGGTGTCCTGAGTGCCAAATGGAGTACATGGCAAGAACACTGGAATAAAGTGGGGTGCATCAAAATAGAAGGTCTTCCAGAAGCAGGAGGTTCCCTGGAGCTGAAGCCTCTGGGTTTCATTGCTGAGGAGAATCCACAACAGTGGCTCTGAAATACCTGTTCTGCTGGACAACTTGTGCCTCTCATGTGCCTTCCTCTCATTACTCTGTGGGCATGGAGGCTGGCCAAGAAGTCTGGAGTTGAGGCACTGTGCCTGTCTACATGTTGGAGAACTGGAGCCGGTTTCAGAATGGAGCATGGGAAGGGCAAGTTTGCTAAGAAAGGTGGCTAAGGAAGGACCATTGCACTTCAGACCCATCTACTGTGCCAGGCGGCATGTGTCTCGGATCTTGAAAATATCTGTGTGTGAAAATTTTTATAAATGCAAATCATCTTCTGTACTTTTCTCAAATCATGAAGCCTCTGCTCATGTCACAGTTTTAGTCCTTGAGGTCTCTTAAGTGAAGCACAGTAGGCCAAGGAAGGCAATCTTAGATGCAGACAAAGAAAGGACCCTGAACTCCGCTCCATTCAGCTCATTTTACTAGCAAAGCTTCATCAAAACAAGATAAAACAAACACTCACCTCATCAGGGTTTGGAAACACTGACTCCCAGATTTCAGCATGACACAGCAGACTGCCCAGGTTCCTGTAGCTCAGGATCAAGTGTTTCTGCACAGAAGGAAGGCCACTGCACAGTTCACGACAAATGTGTTCACTTAGGAAATGAGAGACCCATTTCGAGAATTTAATTCGCGTGTTCATTTTCTAGGTGAATGGATTTGGTCACAAAGCCTTTGGGCTGATTTAGGAGAAGAAAGTTGATTCTTGGGCAGTGGACAGAGGAGGGACATGTCCATAGCTTTCTTTTCTGTCCTTTTTGGAAGGCTTTGTGGTCATGTAACCTCGAACCTCTTCTGCCCAGCAAGGGGTCCCACAAAAGCGAGTTTCATGCCTTTACCTAACCATGTATCCAGACCCAGTGCTGAATTCTGGGGCTGAGAGGACTCAGTTCTAACCTTTGAAGGGCACCTACAGACATACTTCAGGTCAGACAATGTTCCTGTGCCAGTGGGGTAATGTGTTGTGGTTCTGAAGACACCAAGAGGACATGAGAGAAAGACAAGAATGATGGTAGTTCAGCTGACTACTACAGAGTCCTGAAAGACCAGCCAGAGTGAGGAGGCAAGGAATGAGTCAGACTTCCTGCACATGGCACAGGGTTTTGATGGCTCATGGAGGGTGTTCTGGGAATCTAGACCAGTGGTTCCCAGACAGTGGGTTGCAACCCATTTGGGGTCAAACAACCCTCTCACAAGGGTGGGCTACAACCATTGGAAATAGCAGATATTTACATTATGATTCTTAACAGTAGCAAAGTTACAGTTATGAAAAAGCAATGAAAATAATTTTAGGGCTGGGGGGTGGTCACCACAACATGAGGAATTGTATTAAAGGGTCCCATCATCAGGAAGGTCCACTGCTCTTGACCATAAATATGGTGTCAGTCTAGAGAATCTATTCCTCATCTTTTATGAATTAAATAACATCTTTGATCAAGGAAAATAACTACTAACATTCGCAAGGAAAAGGAAGAGGCCAGAACTCCTGCATATGAACCTGAGGACTTCCATGCTATCTGATCCCTCTTTGCTTCTCCTCCTGGAGTGTCAGAGACTTGAAGTGAGCCTGAAAATTGACCTTAGAAGAGACAGGTGAGGCTGAGAGGCTGTGAACCAGACAGGTGTAGACAGTGCTGGGGCTGAGGTTAATAGATAATTTGTTTGAACTTAGGTGAATGTGGGGAAGGAAGAAGAGGAAAAAGAAAAATTTGCAGCTCATGGGAAGAGGTAAACGCCTTTTACACAGCTGGGCAGAGCTGCCTGTGATGGGAGAGAAAGCAGTTAATGATCAGTGTTTCTAGGTGGGCAAATGAACGATTCATTATTAGAAATTGGCCTAGCCATCTAGACTACTTTTGTTGTTGTTGTTGTTCTTGTCCGTCCCCCCCCCCCCCCCCAATAGGGTTTCTCTGTGTTGTTTTGGTGCCTTTCCTGGAACTCCCTTGGTAGCTCAGGCTGGCCTTGAACTCACAGAGATACACCTGGCTATGTCACCTGAGTGCTGGGATTAAAGGAGTGCGCCACTGCTGCCCTGTGTAGATGACTTTTAAACTCAAGAGTTTGTGTCTCCTTGGAGAAGTAACTCGGTCAAGGAGAGACTACTCGAATCTCAAATGCTTCTGGGTGCAGCAGCTACTTTTGATAGGCATTGCAGGAAGGGCCTCCTCCCTGAATCTGTCCTTGACCCTTCTGGAAAGGGAGAGTGGGGGAAGGGGAAGGCTCTGCCCTGGAGGCTTGGCTTTGTCTTCAGTTCTGAGAGTCTCAGATAAAAGGACCTAGAGGTTCTTACTTTCCCTGGGCTTTGTCTGCGCTTCCAGGGGAGGCTCTAGAGACCAAAGGTTTCCTTCGGTGACAAGCTGTAATGTTGGATCTGTTTGGGTTCTCTCTGCACTTACTGAAAGACATGGTCTAGAGAAGTTGAGGTGACTTGGGCGGTATGTGTGGGGAGGCTGCTGCCTTTCATGGTGTCTACCTCCCCAGATCCAGACTGGGCAGTCAGAAAGGTTTTCCAAAAGTAAAATCCTACCATTTTAAACTAAGACATGCAGATCAAATCTGGCGGCTGGGGTAAGGTGGGGTAGGGGGGTGGAGGTGGGGCTTGTTAATGTCTTAGGTTATTATTTATTTGTGTGTATACACATAGGTGGGGGTGGGGGTCAGGGTTTGTGTACATGAAAGCAGGTGAGAGTTGCTGGCCTTCCCTGGAACTGGAGCTATAGGTCATTGTGAGCTGCCTAGTGTGGGTCCTTTGGAAGAGCAGGAGGTGACTAACTACTGAGCTAGCTATCTGGCCCCAATAAAACTTTACTGGGACATGCCCACATCTCTTCTTTATACCCTATCTATAACAGTTGCCATGCTAAAAGCCAGAGTTGAACGGTTGGAGCAGAGACTGTTGGCTTATTCTGGCTAAAATACTTGCTTCTGGGCCTTTATGGAAGCATTTTGCTGACTCTAGGAGGGGTGCTCAATGAGCTTTGGATGGATGGATGGGTGGATGGGTGGGTGGATGGATGGGTGGGTGGGTGGATGGGTGGGTGGGTGGATGGGTGGGTGGATGGATGGGTGGGTGGATGGATGGGTGGGTGGATGGATGGGTGGGTGGATGGATGGGTGGGTGGATGGATGGGTGGGTGGATAAATGAATTACTGACAGAATAGATAAATGAATGACTGGACAGAAAATATATACTTTGATAACTGACTTCCAATTCTAGCTTTTATTTTATTTAAGACAGGGTCTCCTGTAGCCCTGGTTGGCCTTGAACTCACTATGTAGCTGAGGAAGACCTTGAACTTCTGATCCTTCTGTCTCTACTTCCTTCGTGCTGGAACTGTAGGCCCAGCTCATCTATTTCTGGGGACTGAACCCAGAGCTTCATATATGCTAGGCAAGTCCTCTATCAACTGAGCTACACACCCAGCTCAGTTTCTCTTTAAATAAAACAAGAGCAGTGGTGCTTATGAACTGGGCAGTGTTTACAAGGACTGCTTCCTAGAGTACAACTCTGCAGTTCTTAAAATGCTATTAAAATATTACTACTACCCATTAATCTTTATGTGTCAAGCACTCTATCAAGGCCTTTATTTTTATTACCCCACTTAGTTCCCATTGCCCCTCACAGTGAGGTAGAAATGATTTGACCCTATTTTACAGAAAAAGGACTTGAGCTCAGAAAGCCTAAGCCACTTAGCGAGGTCGCACAGCTGGTCAAAGATTGAGTTGAGAAGCTGACTCTGATGTCTGGGCTCTGACTGCTAGCTATCACCTGCTTGTCCCTTCTGAATTAGAGAGGCAGGAACTCATTTTTTTGGTGTGTGTGTGTGTGTGTGTGTGTGTGTGTGTGTGTGTGTGAAAATAAAGACATGCCAAATAAAGATTATTTAAAACTTTAAAAAAATTTCATTTGTTTGTGTGTGTGTATGTGTGTGTGAAAATAAAGACATGCCAAATAAAGATTATTTAAAACTTTAAAAAAATTTCATTTGTGTGTGTGTGTGTGTGTGTGTGTGTGTGTGTGTGTGTTGAGTGTATAAGAAGGTCAGAGGACAACTTACATTTTTAGTTGGTTCTTGCCTTCAAGTGTGTGTGTTACAAGGATTGAAACTCAGATTGTCAGGCTTGGCAGCAAGCACCTTTATCCACTGAGCCATTTAGAAGGCCCAGGATTAAATCTTTAAATATTTCTGAAGTTACTTGAATCTCCTCCTTAGAAAAGATTTGGCTCAATCATTCTGTGGGAAAAACTAAATGAAGGAGCATGTCTATTCCTTGAAAACACAAATTTGGGTGATGGGCTGCTTAAGTTTTATGTCAACTTGAAATAAGCTAGAGCTATATGAAAGGAGGGAACCTCATTTGAGAAAATGTCTCCATTAGATCTACTTGTATGGCATTTTCTTAATTAGCCTACTGTGGGTGTGTCCAACCCTGGGCTGGTGGTCCTGGGTTCTATAAGAAAGCAGACTAAGCAAGCCATGAGGAACAAGTGGTAAGCAGCACTCCTCCATGTCCTCTGCACCAGTTCCTGCCTCCAGGTTCCTCCCCTGTTTGAGTTCCTGCCATGACTTCCCTTAGTGATCAACTGTTACCTCAAAGTGGAAGTGAAATAAATTCTTTCCCCCCACAAGTTGCTTTTCGTTATGGTGTTTCATCACAGCAAGGATAACCCTAACTAAGACAGGTGTGTTTTAGGGAGGTGGAGAATTTTCATTTGCTTAGCCATATTGTTTGTGGTAGGAAAATGCATGTAAAGGCTGATTTTCCTCCCTGCCCATCCTGGTGGAAAGGACCGCCCTCTGATCCCAGCTGGTAATGACAGGAGGTGAGTGTGGATAAGCGAGGAGGGAATATATACTTCCCAACCTGGTGTTTAGCATGATGCTTTTGAAGGCTGATTCAGCAGCTCCTAAATAGTTGCTGTAAATGTTTTAGATCTGGGGTTCTGGGCAGCAGCTCGGGTGCTGCTTGAAGCAGGCCTGGGGGAGAAACAGTCACCTAAAGGAATTTGGCCTGGTGTCCCAGACAGACACAGGCGTCCTGTGTACCTCTTGGCAACAGGACAAAAAAGCCAAGTCCTGCCCCTCCTTCAGACCAATGCGACCCCCTCAAACGGGTTATTAGCTTTTCCCTCCTACTCTATTGATTTGTTGCCTGTGATGTCAGGTCTTTGGGCCCCCGAGGGGTTGGGTCAGACCCTTCCTCAGCCTCTTCTGACTTCTGACTTCTGCTGGAATGTGCCCCCTAGGCTAGGAGTGTGGACCCCTGTGCCCAGCTCCTGTCCCGGCCTGCCCTTTCCCTCTACTTAATTTGTTCTTGCCTACAGCTTTGATCTTTTTGGGAAAAAGCACAGGAGCTCTGGGATATCATTACTGGTCTCTTTGTGTTCCAAATGCACTCTGATTCACAGTTGGGTTTTCGGCTAATTTGAGACCACCTGGTCCTCCTGAGCCCGAGTTCCTCCAGGTTGCTCCGGTGGGAAACATTCTTTGCTCACTTTTTAATCGTCTTGGTGAGAGTCTCCTAGTGACAAGGGCTTCTTGGATGTGGAGAAAAGCAGAGGTGGAGGGTTACCAGTAATTATGCTAATCTTTGAGCATTATATCTTTAAATATTTCGTCTTATGGGGATAAGCAGTTCTGCTGTTTTTGAACTGTGCTTGTCTCTTTGTTTCTTGAACAGTGGCCTATAATTTTGTGTTTTGCGAGGATGCATAACCGTTGTATACTGACTGGCTATTGGGATTCAGGCTTGCGTTTTCCTCCCAAAATATTCATCAGAGGAAACCAGGAGAGCATGCAGATCTATAATATACTGCTTTATGAATGAAGACAAAAGGAATAATAATGCTAATATGCTAACTTTGAAAGCATAGCTCCGTGTATGCGCGTACTCTACAGTGGCAAAGTGCTTTTGGTGACTTTCTGTGGTGATGGTGGATCTTGGGTCTGTGCTTGTCTGCCTGTGCAGATGAGTTGAGACATTTCATTTCAAGGATTCGTCTTCAGTGTTAGCCCTAAGCCCTCTGGGGAACCGCTACCAATGACAGTTTCCCAGGTCCAGTCCCTGACAGACCCCTGTGAAGTGGGGGCTGCTGCCCATTTGGAAAAGTTTTCTGGAACTCTCTCCACTAGAGCCTCAGGGACTTGGGGACCATGGTGCTGTCATCTGGCAGAATGAGAGATGCCATGCTGTCTGTGGTTGGAACTAAAGGAGAGCAAGTCCCCCATCTGGGGGTTGTGCAGAACCCCCAGACAGCCTTTCTTGGAAGCTGGCCACAGGCTGAACCATATTAACTATTTTAACAACAGCCCAGGGTCTGCCCTGGAGAGACACTTGCCTGCCATCGGAGACCCATCCCACACACTATCTCACATAATCATTTAAACCAGTGCCTTCCCAACTGGTCCTGAAAGAAAGCAGACCTCCTGCAGGGTTCTTGGGGTGTGGTCTAAGGAAAGGGGTTGCATGGGTTTCACCAGCATGAGTTTCTGCATCTTCACTTTCTTTGACCATGGTGGTGTCAGGTTGCTGATGTGTTCCCACAACAGTCCTGGAGACCACTCAGGACCGCCTCTGTAGATCTAACATTGGCAAGCCTCCCTGTGCCACCACATCTTCATTTGCAGGATGAGGCTCAGAGTAATTGTTTATGGTGAGCACTGCATTTGACAAGCAAAGGGAACCCCCCTTGCACCCTGCCTAGTATATCTCAGATGCTCAGTCCACAGCAGGCATCTTCTTTGTTATGGTGTGTGACAGATCTGTTGTTGGCAGGGATGTGTTTTGTCCAGCTGGCATTCTGGAAGGGTCTGCCTGCCGTCCTGCACACCTGTTGCTTCCCAGCAGGTGATTATAATGAAAGAGAATGCACTGTGTTTACTGAGTGCTTACTGTGTGCCAGGTACTGTGTTGGGGGCTGGGTGCTAGCGGAGGAGTAAGAAAAAGAGACACCCCCCAACATCATTTTCAAAACATCACATACGCAGGAGAGCTGTAATATAAGGGGGCAGCTTCTAAACATGCATTTTATAGCGGAGCGGGGAGAAGTATCTTCTGGGAGGAAGTGGAGTTTTGTATTTCCGGCCTGCCTGTGCTGTTGGATTTGTGGCTATAATGCTGCCCTGCCTGAGGTTTCAGCAGTACTTACTTCCCAGGGCGGTGTGATATAAATGCCTGGCTGTCTCTGTCCACAAGAAGGATGGACCCAGGGCAGAGGGGAGAAAGGACTATTCTCTAGGTCTGCCTTGAAGATTTGTGTGGAGCCTTACTCCAATCCCTCCCGTCTCTTTCAAACGTCCCTAAGTGCTGTGTGCACATAAACCACGCCAGTGTTTTGGAAGATTCAGGTTTGACCACTGTAAATTGGTTCATATTTCCAGCAGGGCAGTTATTTAATTTCCTGTTGGAAGTCTGCAAATATTGGCACTGTTTACTTCTTGGCAAGGAACCAAACCCCAATACAGTATCATTAGCCAGCTCTGGTACATAGATTAAAGCACAATTGTCTTTAATAAGAGGCCATCCCTGTTTGGGATGGGGCTTTAAGAGCTGCAAGGGCAGGGAAGGCATAGAAGAGCTTTCTAATCAAAACCAAAGAGCAGGAACTGCAAGAGAGAAGGGTTAGGAGGAGGGCAGAACTCAGCTTTCTTGTCCCAATTTCAGTTGTTGTTTGCGTTAGTTTTCTCTTGACTCCGGGAGAGCTTTGGGAGCCGAGGCTGGCTGGTTTGTGAAATGTCCTAATGTGTGGCCCTGTGCCTCTTCTCTCTTGGGATTCTCCCTTGGCAGTTTGGCTCATGGGATCCACCTACCTGCTGCAGAGGCAAGGGGCCAGGTAGTGTCTCCCAGAGCCACCTGTGGAGATGGAATTGTCGGTGCTGGTGGGCATGGACTAAGGCTCTATTTGAGATGAGTCTTCAGAATGCCCCCTCGAAACATGCCTTCTTGACATTTTGGGAATGAGTTTGCTGAACTACAAAGGGGGTGCCCCCTACCCCCCCACCCCGGGTAGTGGCTATCTGGACTTGAGTAGGATCTCCTTTCTGTTGTTAGAGAGCCCTCTCTTCATAGGTTGTTGTGTCTGTACCCAGCAGGATTCTAGGGTAGAGTTGAGAGTTTCAACTTTCTTGAGGAAATACTGAGAAGTTTGAAAATCTGTATAAGATGAGGTCTGGAGGATTATTTCTAGATGCCTCTTGCCATAATTGTCCTATCTTCCTTTAACAGGGGCCGGTTTCTGTCAGCTCTGTGGTGGAATTAGCATAGAGATATGTGTTTCTCCCCCATAAATGTATTTTGTCAGAGATGAAAAGCAAGAACATTTTATAGTGAACATCTATTTCCTCCCTACCCACATTCTCACTATTTATCCTTTCCTCTTATGCTTTCCTTTATTCCCCAGCTGAACCCATTTTCACCAGGGCACCATTGCTCCACCCTTCTGGTTCTTTTATTTATGGTGGTAGCCAGACTGGAATTTATTCATAAAAATGAGGGCTGTTTTTTATAGTCTTCTAGAAAAAAAAAAAGGTTAAGGTAGAGCCCCGAACCTTTATCCTTTATGTCCTGCTAATTGAGTTGTGTTTACAATTTAGCAGAAATAAAATGGTGGTGATGCTGATGGTGAGCACACAAGGTCTAAACTGTCATCCTCTTCTCTGCATGCAACCAGCACTAACTACTGTATTAATTTATCCCACATCGCCTTTGAACATTCCACTTTGTAGAGAGCGAACTGAGCCATTCAGCGGTTAATTTCTGAGCTAGGACTTGGAATAGGTGTGTAGACTGTGGGATGACAGCTCTGCTTTTCAAATTATGCTCTCCCACACTTCTGTTCCAGGGTCTAGATGAGCTGTCTGGGAAGGTTACTAATACAACAGAACCGCTAATGTCTCAGCAGAAGCTACTAGAAGCTTCTCAAGCTTTTCTAGGATTAGGTATGGTTTAGGGTCCTTGTCAGGTGGTCTCTAAGCAAGAGGGAGAAGTTTGGCCCTCCCGAGTGTCCCCTAAAGTTTTTGTGACTTTAGAGTTCTTCGTGACTATTTGGCATCTTCTATTTATACCTTAAAAAATAATTCAGGGGATAGTGAGATGGCTCAGTGGTTACAAGCACGTGCTGCTCTTCCACAGGACCCAAGTTCAATTCCCAGCACCCATAACTGTCTGTAACTCCAGCTCTAGGAGATCAGACAGCTCTGGCCTCAGCACCCACACTCATGGATACATACCCACATGCAGACACATACACACAGATGCATACTTAAGAATAATAAAGATAAATCTTAAAATAATCCTAATACCATTGGGTCATTAGCTAATTCTTTAATAGTGAGATTACCTGTGGCTACCTTAGATCTATAAACACATCATCTTTCCTTTATGGGGCAGAAGATGGTATTTGTGGACACTGAGTCATAGGAGCAGATACATGTGTCAAGTGTGTAAGTCCCTTTTGCAAGGGGCCAAATTAAAAAAAAAAATGGCTGGTCCTTCTTAAATCTACTTCCTTCTTTGTGTGGGATTATTCTTAATGCATATGCAGTTGCACACATATGTATGCGTGCATATTTGTGGAGGCCAGAGGGCATCCATCTTTGGATGTCATCCTCAGGGACACAATCTAACTTCTTCGAGACAAGGTCTTTCATTAGTCTGGAGCTCACCAATTAGACTAGATTGACTGCTCAGTGAGCTCAGGGATCCTCCCCAGATCTAGGATTGTATATGCATGCCACTATACCTGGCTTTTATTACACGGTGCTAGGGATTGAACTCATGTTTGCAGGGCAAGCATTTCACCAATTGAACCAGAACCCTGTCCTCAGCCCATACTAGTTTCTTAAACACTGTACCTCTTTGTGTCAGTAATGCTCAGAGGGATAGAGAAAAGGTGCAGCCTGGGGCTGTGGGAGGCTGCAGGCAGAAGAGGGGGTCTATCTGTTGTTTATGAGTTGAGTGGAAGAAGGAAATGTGCTGGGGAATGACTAAGTTCTGATCTCACAGCAATATAATTTGGCCTCCTTGGTCTTCAAGTTGTCATCATAAAGTGATACTATTAATATCTGCTTCATAGCACCACTGTGAACATGACATCTGCATACTATCCAGATCTTTTAACACAGCAGTTGTCAATACAAGATACTTGGTATAGGAGATATGGAAAAACTGAGGAAGGCATATGCAATACAACCCAGTTCTGAATGTATTCTATAAGTATCACCACAAAATATTTTGAAGATGTTACGAAGCGTGGGTGAAACTGAAACTCTTTCTTTTAATACACCAAAGATAGTTAACTGAGGAAGGCGAAGCTTCCAGCTTGTCTGGTGAAATGGAGTCAGTAAGGCTTCAAAGCAGCAGGTATCATTTTGGTGGGAGCTCAAGTTGGGGAGGACGTAAGGATGGAGTTGGCAAACGGATGGATATGTTGGAAGCCGTTAGAGTGTCTGGTGCTCTCTATAAGGCACACCATGAAGTAGAGGCTTCTCTCTGCTCTCTGCCTCCGTGAAGTCAGGCAGTCTTGTCCTCCACGCTCTTTCATGAAATCTCTGCCTTTGGACCAGTGCTCAGTAAGGTGGATTATGGAAGCAGAAGCTGCAATTCCAGGAGTTAACAGGAAGTTACACAGGTCAGATGAATGCCTGGATGCAGCCCCTACTCTGATGGTTGGGTATTAACAGTGTTAGGGCTTTATAACATTTCCTTATATAATCTGCACAACCTACCTCCTTACAAGGTGGGTCTTGTTTTTATTGCCTCTGTATAGATAAAAAGGGAGAGGAGAGAGGAGAAGTTATAACTCACCTGAGGTGTTGCAGCTAGGAAGCAGAGGAGATGGGAGTGGAATTCAGCTCTCTGGCACCTTCCTCCAGCCTGGAGTATGCTCCTTCCATCACTGACTCCTCTCTAGCAGGCCCAAGGAATGCATCAAGGGGAGTGATTGCTTTGTACTCTTTCTCCATCCCTTCAAGATAATGCCAGGGGAAGACACACTGGAACGACTGTGGAGGAAGTCTGCGCTCACATTGTGCCTGGGTCAAAACAAGGTGCTCTGCACAATTTACATTTAACCTTGGTACCATTTCCTTTTTTGATCCATGCACAGCAAGGAGCCAGGTTCCTTTCCCCTCAAGTGGTAAGATGATTGTCAATGAGTACAGTGCCTCCCTTTGATTTTTCAGCTCCCAGTGACTCCTATCTACCAAGCTGGCAGCTTTGATTGTGAAGACTCTTCACAGTTTTGCACACTTCATAGAATTGGTACCCACTGGAAACTGCTGGAATTTCACTGTTGCATTTGAAAAATATCCTAGTGAGTTAGTGTGCTCATGATTCACAATGGAGGGAGACTGAAAAAATACCTTTGTGCACTTACTCTGAGTTTTGAACCGTAGGGAACAACTGGGGGATGGGCAAAAGGAGAAATCTGTTTTCTGAAACTGAATGCAAGTCTCTCAGCAGTTTAGCCCAGTGGGGAGCCACTTTTTACATAAGCTGACGCCCCAGGTCTGTGGGTTTCCCTTGCCCAAAGAAGAGGCAGTGCCTAGAGTTATGAGGAAAACAGAAAGACCTATTTCTCGGCTGCCTGACACTTAACAGGCAGCTTCAGCCAGGATGATTTTGGCCAGAGGAAAAAGTAGCTTAAGGAAAGTCCCAGCTGGTCCAAGTAACTTAAGCTGAGCTATTCATGAAATATTATCTGACAGCTTTCCCCTCTCCTGAGTGCCTGGAGGCTGCCGCAGAATTGTCCCAGGAACCTGTGTTGTCAGGCTATGTTTCAGTATCCCAGGTTTAGCCACTTTGTCCATAGAGGGTTGGGGTGGGGGAGGGAAGAGGCATGCTTAGCACCAATCTTCTCTGTTTGTGAATATAAAGTCATTTGGTGGGGCCAGGAGACATGGTTCAGTCAGTAAAGGCCTACCTCTTACACATGAAGGCTGAGTTCAAGTCTCTAGCGCCCATAGGAAAAAGCTGGATGCAATGGTGTGTCCATAACTCCAGCACCAAGGATGGAGGGCAGGCAGAGGGAGGCTCCCTGGAACTCATTGATTAGCCAGCTTCACTGACTCAATGAGCTCCAACTTTCATTGAAAAACAAACAAACAAACAAACAAACAAACAAACAAAAAACAAATAAAACTCTGTCTCCAAAACCCAGATGGAGATTGATAGAGGAAGATATCACATGCTTGTCTCGCTTTCACATGCATGTGCAGCAGGAGCACATGTACTTACCTACTCATGAACATGAGCATACAATGTACATTTGCACACACACACACACACACACACACACACACACACACACACACAGAATTCATGCTCTGGGTACCTTGTTGGGCTGAATCCTCTGGTTCAGAAGTCAACCACCATTGATTTCTAATATAGGGGGCTTTACTTACTGTCCAGTACTGTGTGTTGGTATAGGAGACACAGAGACATGGGACATATCAATACTCCAGATGCTCCATGAAGGCAAAGACTTGTCTATTTTGTTTATTGATGAAGGAACAGAGTCTAGGACATAGACTATACTAAAGATACTTCTTGAATGAGTCAGTGTAGGACATATGACCTATTCTGTATCAGTTAATAGTTTCCTCTTTTTTTCTCTTCTGCATCTTGATAGTCAGTCCCTTGGTTACTTTTCCCATTGCTGTGACCCGACACCCGACACAGTTGACTTTAGGGAGGAAGGTTTTATTTTGGTTCATTGTTCATGGGGAATAGACCATCATGGCAAAGGACCTGTGGTTGATGGCTTAACTTGATTAATGGTGCGGGAGCCTGGTGCAGCTGGTCACATTTAGTGGCCAAAGGAAGCAGAGAGGGCACAGAAGCAGAGCTGGCTTATCACCTTCAAGGTCCCAGCCTCCCTTGCACTGCCACCTCTGCCAGCCAGGGCCTATATCTCAACCATTTTACAAACTTTCAAATCAGTATTTCTAGCTGGGGACCAAGGGCTCATGCACATGAGCCAGTGAAGGACAATTCACAGCTAAACCATAATAACAGTAATATGTTCATAGAAAAAAAAAAAGAGTAAAGAAGAAAAGCAAAGAGGAGATGGTTGTTTTCATTTAGGCTTATATTCTGTCAAATATTTTCTATGGAAATGTCTGGTCTAACAAGATGGGCTTTCCCCTGGAAGCTGATTTTGTGATGTAGCTCTTCTCATGCTTGCCACCGTTAGTGTGAACAACTTTTTATATCTCAAAGCAATTCTCAAACTGTTGCATTTTAATCTGTGTACAGTTTAGCACTGTGTGGGACTGTTGGACAGTTTTCTTGTTCTGTCTTGTTGGACATGAGGGATTTCTCTGTCCTTCCACTCTCGCTCTGTCTGGTTGCTAGTGTAAACAATGCTGTGGTCTGTAAATCCTTATGCACATTTATGATTATTTTCTTGGCAATAATTCTTAGAAATGAAAGTACTAGTTCTGAGAGAGAAGGCTTCTGATGTATACGATGCAGTGCCTACCATAAAAGCTGGGAAAGTGCGTACCTCCCTTTGCTTCACCGAGAGAAAATGACCTTTTGCTTCTACTGGCTCTGGGTGCTGTCACTTTTGAAATTTCTAGCTTGTGAATGGAAACATTGTTGTTTAATGTTCTTTGATTGACAGCTGATGTTAAGCATCTTTGGCACCATTTGTATTGCTTAATTTGCGATTTGCTGGTTCATATTCATTGTCTTACTCAGAGGTTCCTGAAGATTGCCTTGTCCCTGATCCCTTCTAACCCACAATGGGGCTGGCTGTCACATGCAGTCCGCATTAGCACCTAATGAGTCCTGATTACATACATGCATAGGAATGCTCTCCTCACGCCTCCCCCCTATTTACCCAACACAGGTGCTCCTCCATCTACTCACCACCCGCCCATTCATCCATCCATGTATTTGTTCAAGTATTTTGAGAACCTCCGAGTTGCTAGATAAAGACAAGTGCTTTGGAAGTTTTTGATATTGTTTCTGTCAACTACATTATCTTCTAGAAGAGACATATTAATATGAATAAATACAGAGTGGCTAATCCACATTTTCTTCAACTTTAGTGAACATTCATTAAAAAAACAAAGAACTAAGTTTGTTTTCTCCTATGAGGGATGCATAAGCAAAGATAAACACACTTCCTCGAAGGGGCTGGCTAGTAAGGGTTTGAGGTTTGCAAGGCCTGTGACCTCTGCAGAATCTCTGTACCTCTGCTCTACCAGCCATAGGCAGAGATGGCAGAGAACAGAGCTGCACTGAAGGTGTTCATAGGACTGGAACCTGAATTCCATGCAACTTTCATGTGTTGCAAATGTTTGTTGCCTTTTATACCTTCTTAGTCATTTATAAATGTGAAAAACTGTTTTTAAACCTATAGGTCATAGGATAACAGAGCAGATCAGGGTTGCAGTTTGCCATTGGCTGACTTTTGGTGCAGGGTCTCAGAAGCAGAGAGAAAGAAGCCCATCTGGGTTTGGCAAATAATACCCAGAATTTATAATAAGAACCAAGTACAGCTAGGGCATTTTTTTTTTTTTTTTTTTTTTTGAAACAGGGTTTCTTTATGTAGTTTTGGTGCCTGTCTTGGTGCCTGTCCTGGATCTCGCTCTGTAGACCAGGCTGGCCTTGAACTCACAGAGATTCACCTGGCTCTGCCTCCCGAGTGCTGGGATTAAAGGCATGAGCCGCCACTGCCTGGCTGGGGCTTGATTCTTAAGACTTCAGTGTGTAGTGCTACTGGTTTAGTATTATTTTTAATTTCTGAATGTATTTTTACTATATACTTAATCATACAAAAGTTCATGGTGAAATCTAAAAAAAAAAAAAAGAAAAAAGGAATGATGCTCTCATATTCTGGGTCAAGATTTTGATGTGATTTTTCTCAGTCTTCATATGTATGTGATCATTCTGTATCAACAATGCTGATACTTGTTTGACGACTCTTAGTATTATATGGTAAGCATTTCTTAGTGTTTTTGAATATTTCAATTTTAATAAAGCCACAGGAAGATGCTGCTGCACATCATAGAATAGCAGTAATTAAAAACAAATGGTCAGTACCACGTGCTGGGGAGGATATGGAGAAGCACACTTCAATACAGTTCTGGTGGAAATAGAAAATACTACCACTACTTTGGCAACAGTGTTCACCAGCATCAATGGCCAGAGACCCTACACACAGAGGCACACTGTCACCTGCAGCAGTCAGTGGGGTTCTTTGCAGTGACAGCTAGCTAGTTACTCAGAGGAAAATAGGATTCTTGACTTGGCTGCAGAAAAGAATTTTAGGGCCAGCCAGTATGGAGCAGGGTCTAAAAAGAGGTCTCAACATAGATTTAAGCAGAAGGTTAATGGGCAGACTGTCAACATAGGATGGGATATCCCAATGTGGATAGGGGCTTTGTGGGAGAATAACCATTATCTTTTCAATAGCTACAGGTAGGATTTTGATGACTTCTGACATTACGTCTCAAAGGTGGTTAAAGACTCAAAGTGGGATCCTGGAGCCCTTCATGGTATGCCCAGGATAGGATTACAGCTTCTAAGCTAAAACCCTAGATCACAAGGCTACACTCAGGAACTATGGACATGCTTTTACTATAAATAACATTATCTTGCTCCTGAGACTCCCAGAAAGTTTCCAGTTTGCACTTGGAAAAGGAGTAAGGCTATCCTGGAAGGTCATATACATTTAGGTCCTAAGCTTGGTTCATTGACGTTTTAACATTCTTACTTGGAAAGGGATATTGTCTGTGTGTAGGTAACTCTCTCAGCAAATTTTGTCACTAGTGCTAGAGTTTGAGAGACTCCATTTGAACACTGGAGATAGGGACTTATCTCCCTTCCTGTGTCTGCTTAATCTTTCCTGTCTTTCTTTTCTGTCTTAGCTTGGTGGTTTATTTTTTAAATATAATATTTTAAGTACTTACTTGAAAATGTCATAAATGCATACCATGTATTTTGATCATATTCACTCTCTACTTCTCCCCCAACTCCTCCCAGATCTACTCCCTACCTCCCCATCCTCCTCACAACTTTATGTCCTCTTTTTTTTAAGTAATCTACTGAGTCCAAGTTGTGCTGCCAATATTATTCACAATAACCAGAGTGCAGTAGCAACAGAAACATCTGTGAGCTGATAAACAGAGTGTAAGTGTGGTGCATTCGTGTGGTAGGATGTGATTCAGGGTGGGCTATAATACAGACAGACTGTAAGTGCATTTTGTTGGGTGTCTGGGTCCTTTTATATTACATTTCTAACCTATTGAAATACCTGGCAGGAGAGGAAATTTTGGAGATGGGGGAAATGTTCTCAGAGGCGCCATGGTGATGGCTATGCACCACTAACTGTACACCAAAATAAAAATCACCAGGCCACACATTGTTGCCAAACTGTCCGGTGAAATTTACAGCACGGTATAATATTTAAGTATAGTCTTTGAAACTATTTTATTTCATTTTTAAGTTTGTAGCCCAGGCTAGCTTTGAACTCACTGAAGTCCCCTTGCCTCAGCCTTCCAAATGCTGGGATTACTAATATGCACCACCATACCAAGCCAAAACTGAATTTTTAGTAATGTATTATTCTTCCATGAGGATGTCCCATGTTTACCCTGTAACTTGAAGAAATACTTGTTTTTATTTTGTTTTCAGTTAAAAATCATGTTCAGGAGGTTTATTTAGGTTTGAGCCATTAGGTTAAACAAGGATTCTATGGCACAAATGTGCCTTTGAATGACCTTCACTCTGTGTCCAGCGTGGTGGACACTGCTTCCTCCCGAGTAAAAGACAGGTAGACCCAAGGAAATACAGGGCTCCACAGGGTAGAGGGATGGCATAGAAAGCAAGAGTGGCAGTCCTGGTTTCTCTAACACTGTAGACGACCAGGAGGACACCTGTCCCCCATCCCAGTCCTCACCATGTCCTTTCTCTCCTAGTATCGATGGGGAGTCAGTCAGAACCTTGTGGGGGTCTAAAGTGGTCATTACAGAAAGAATGCAAGATCCCACGAGATGGCAGTCCCAAGAAGAGGTTGGCCATGACGTGCTCTGTGAGCTGAAGCATCCCACTTAACGTTGGTAGTTGCTAGGGTGATAGGATTGACCAGAAACTAGATTTTGTGTTCTGAAATGCCAGGAGCAGAACTCATGGTTGGAAGACTTAGGCTGGAAACATTTCCAGAATTAATGACCAAGCATGTCTTGCTTACCTTTTATGAGGGAGCTGGGCCCTGATGGCAGTGGGGTGTAAACAGGGTAAAGCTGGATGGTTCTCCAGGTTTCCATGTTCTCTGATTCCCGCCAAGTTCCTGGCTTTCCTAGAATGCAGCCAGGAGCATCTGTACCCAGAGAACACAAAGGAGAGCTATGGAAACCAGGCTCATAAATGTTTTTTTCATTAGCTCCAGGCTCCTAGCCACCAATAAACTGTATACTTTTAAAAATCCTTCATTATTTTGTGAGTTAAAAAAATGTGCACACTCCTCTTATTCCTATGTTGGAGATTTTCTTAAAATGTTACTTATCAGGCATTTATCTGGTTAATTATCCCAAAAGGTAATAGTATTACAGCATTCTAATTTTTTTTTTTTTTTTTTTTTTTTTTTTTTTTTTTTGCATAAAGCAGAGCAGGGGGAAACTATTTAATAAAGTCGCTGTAACCTGAGACTGTTGGTGGTCTTGGGGGAACTGAAATCCAGGTTTGGTTGATACTGTGTAATGTGAATGCAATTAGTAGTGGTTTTTCTAAAGCAGAAGGAGATGTAGAAAAATAATGCGCAGCAAATTTAGGTTAGAGCTGGGAAGCTTATAAATCCTTGTTTTTGTTCTCATTACTTTAAGTAACAGGGAAGCCTTTGTCTTTATGACGTCATTTCCCTAGCACTAATACATTTTAAAACTGTTTTCTGTTAATTTCATATGTTTGATGAGAAGCCACAGCTCACCCCGCCTTGTGATGTGGCTGCTGGCATTGTTTACATGTGGAAGTCGACTCCTGGTTTGTCCCTTGGAAGCCCCAAGCTTCCTTTCTACCTGTTTCTTCCTTCAGGCAAAGGTCTGACGGAGCAGTTTCAAGGTATTGTCCTCCAGTATGCTAAAGAGTAAATCTACTTTCCATAGAGCACACTGTGTTTCAGAGCTTGTGATATCATCCTGGAAAAGTGAAAACAGAATGTGTGGGCACATTGTGAGGTCTTTAAGGACAGGGACTGTGTCTTGGTGGGTCATCCCTCTGTTCTTCTGACACATAGCAGGCAGGCAGGAGATGCTAGCTGTTTTCATTCTTATCTCCAGATAGGAGGTGCAAGCTCGCTTTCCCTTAGCTGTGTATATGGCCCTGCTGTTCTTTCTGGAACTTTCTGGGCCTTCTTCTGCTGGAGTATCTTGCTACATACCATCCGTTCTCCCTAAAGCCCTGGTACCTGCATAGATCATTTCTTCACCTCTATCTTTGTTCATATTATATCATCTTAGAGAGATGAAACCTTTCTCCCCCATCTGATAAACTGATATAATGTATAGAGTATATTTTATTCATTTATTTGATGCATTGTTTGTCTCCCACACTTCTAGAATGTAAGTTCCACAAGGTCAGGGATGTCTGTCTGATCTGGTAATTACCATGTGGTTAGAACACCATAGTTTTTGTAATTTGAGTTGATGAGAGAATATTTGTGCCATCATCTACTGGTCACAGGACCAGGGTAATGCATTCACTTTGGATCCTTTGCTTGATTTCCCATCTGCCTCAAAAGCAGGACCAGATCACATGAGCTGTTGCACGTTGAAACTCTTTGGTGAAATATGCTGTGTGAGTGCATTCATTCACTTATGCATTACCAAATACAGTCCCCACCATCACAGCACCTGACAACCAGGCAAATGCATGAGAGATTTGAGGAAAGTGAGCTAGGGGAGTATCTGAGAGGAATGTTGAATCTAGATCTGGGGACAGAAATCCAGAGGGCTTCTGGCAGGGGTGGAAAGAGGACATGGAGGCTGAGACATGGAGATGGAAACGGCATGATGAAACAGTGGGTGGCAGGCATGAAATGAGGGAATGAGGAATATAGCAAGTTCAGAGTCTGGGAGTGAGAACCCATGGGACGCTGGGGGACTGTCCATGTGGCAGGTGAAGGAGGAGCAGAAACAGGGCTTGCCGTGCTCCCTGGGGAGAGCAGTGTATGCTGGGGTTTAATTCTGAGGGCAGGTGCAGAGCTGTGAAGAACTTGATCAGACTCCCTGTGCAGTGACTGCCGGATGGAATAAGAGCTTTTTCTCCCTTGTGAAAGAGTGAGAAGAACATCAGCTTCCAGGAAGAGTTCCTGGAAAACAGTGAAAGGGGCTTCTAAAGTGAATCATCCAGCTTCAGAAGAGCCACTAAAATTCTCTTCGGTCTGTCTGAGCATCAGCACAGTGAGTTGAGAGACTAGAAGCTGGGTTATCTTCCACATGTAGCTCGTAGTGTGAGTAAGGGACCATGCAGTACTACACAGCCTAGACACCCTGGAAGAGTCGGGCGGGATCTACTCCGCTTCCAAGCCGGAAGAGGTGAGCATTTCTTCCTCTACTACCAATAGTGTTTCCGATGGTGGAGGAAAGCCCACAGACCTGCTCTGCGGCTGATCTATCAGCAACCATGTGGCACTGGGAATCACTTGCCTTCCCTCAGCCTCAGTTTCTCTTCCTAGAAAGTGGACTTCATCTTCTAGTGCTGTTAAGGCTCAATGAGCTAAAACAAAACAAAACAAAACAAAACAAAACAAAAACAAAAACAAAAAGCAAGCAAACAAACAAAAAACCCATTTGCTCTTTTACCATGGCATGTTTCCAACTTGAAAAAAAACGCTCTCAACCTTACTGATCGACCAGGGAGTTTGCTGATGTGAGTCTCAGGTATATTTCGGATCTGAAAACCACTAAATGAACTCAGCCAAAGTGAGGCACTTGGAAACTCAGATTCCCTCAGTTCACCAGCTGTGTTAGGTACCACACCTGCCCACATCTGGTTTCACCAGCCCCCTCCCACCGGCTCCCACTAATGACATGCTGCCCCCTTCTGATAGGCGCTTCACAAGTCTCTTTCAGGCTGATCTCAAGGCAAAGTGCCACTTTTGCAATTCCGTATCAGCCGCGGGACACGTGCGTGTGGAACCCTGACACTACTGTTCTTAGATTTCTGTCTTTTAAATTTTGTCTTGAGTGGTGTGTCCCACCCCTGTCCCCGCCATGAGCCCTGTGGTTTTTCATTGAACAGTTTTACCTAGCATGGTGTTTTCGGGGGCCTTGTATGTTCTAGCTGAACAGATTCCTTCTAAATCATCTCACACAATTCCTGGCACACAGTGACATGGTACCTGTTCTTCTGGTGCCTGCTGTTAGAACGCTTTTGGGACAACAACGGTCACAATCCAGGTATGTGCCTTAGAGAGCAAGCCAGGAAGAGGAGTGCTGGAGAACTTGGAGCAGAAGGGTTGCTCTGTGAGGGGAGGGTTCAGGCTCTCTGGACCCAGGGAGCTGCTCAGTACACCCCCACGGTATTGGTATTCTCGAGGGCTGTGTGTTCTCCAAGTAGGCGGTGATGGCTCTGGGTGGGGTACGGCTGGAGAGGAGTGCAGCTTGGGTTGCAAATTTTGACCTTTATGTGTTTGTTTACTTAGAGGTAGTATGCAAGCACAGATGCTACAGGGCTGACCAGAATTGATTCATATAGAATCAGCCCAATCTTTCCCAGCAATACATGGAGCTCTTTGCTGGCCACTATCTCTAGTAGTCTGAGAGGATAATTAGCCCAGGTGCATATTTTATCTATCTATCTATCTATCTATCTATCTATCTATCTATCTATCTATCTATCGCTGAGGATCGAACCCAGGGCCTTGTGCTTGCTAGGCAAGTGCTCTCTACCACTGAGCTAAATCCCAAAACCCCCTCCATGTGTGTATTTAGCACTGATTCCTTTTGTTACACCTTTGAACGCTGAACATGTAATGAGCATGCCTCGCACATGCTCCTTGCTCCAGCAAGCTTGGGATAGTGAACACACATCAGTACCTTCTATCTGTTCTCTTTTGTTTTCTTTTCTTCCAGCTCAGGGAAATTAATTTTCGATCTGGTTTTAATTTCTCTCCAGCATCATGAATCACGGTTGCCTTCCCACTAAACCCAGGACAGTAAGCCTTCGTGACACAGAAGATGCCTCCTTAGTCTTATTGGGACTAAGATATGTGAGCATCAAGAGGCCAAAGACATTTGAGAGTTCCCCAGTCACCCTCACATTGTTAGAATGATGTACTCTGAGCTTGCAAACCAGAGGTCTCTATGGGAAAACTGTTCCTGAATTCCTAGATACATTCAAAATGAATTACACCGAGTATCTTATTTTGTTTGTTTATGGATATTTAAGATTCTTGTTTTCTGTTTGATGTCACTATTAAGAATAGAGGAGGTTTAAACAAGTTTGATTTTGTTAGATTAGCCTCCCCTCTAATCATAGAAGGCACAGCGTTGTTTACACGCTAAGTTTTAACAAAACTATTAAAAACACTTAGCCAAATGCCCCCTGAAGCAGCAGCTGTCCTGTTCATGCATTAAAAAAAAAAAAAGTTTCTCTTTTCGTTTCTGTGAAAAAAAAAACATGTGGGAGCTAGGACTGCTTGAGGTTGATTTAAAAAAAAAAAAAAAAAGGAACCAAAACCCAAAATCGAGAGTCATTATGTTTCTTCCTTTAAGATGAGTTGCTCAGAGCCCCTCTCCTCCTATCTCTCTGTCTGGAAAATGTCCATAGTGTTCTCATTTGGGAGCTCAGATGCCTGCAACTTTTTGATGAGCTGGCAGGAACGTGTGGGTCTGTCAGTAGTAAGCAGGCTGGCACTGCCCTTACACAAGCCACTAGCCTGGCCAGTTTTGGTGGAAAATGCACCAATATTCTTTCCTTCTACTGTGCAGTCTGCAGAGATCAAGTCCTGTGGCAGTCAACATTGGCTATGACTTTCAGCCCAGGCTTCGCAGCCTTCACCTTCAGCCAAGTCTGTGGTTGCTTTGACCAGGGGTGCTGTCTGCTTAGCATCTTCTTTTTCTCCTTTTGCCCAGAAGGTTCAAACCTCAGCTCTGTTCTTCATTGGCTCTGGGATTCGGGGCAAGCCACCTCATCACTCTGAACTCTTGCCTACTCATTAGAACACACACACACACACACACACACACACACACACACACACACACACACATTGACAATCCTGTAGCAATCATCCCTGATTTCCAGGGCAGTTGTAAAGTATCTAGGGCAGCGCTACTGAGCACACTGGCAGAATCAGAACCACAGAGACCTCACCATCCTCCTCCTCTTAGAGCAGATTATAGTTCAGTTCCATTGACATGTCTCCAGGGTAGACAGATTAGCTGATCCAGCATGTGCCAGGCAGTGTAGCCCAGGGCCACAGAGATGAGTTGAGAGGAAAACCTCATCCACCTTCTCAGCTTCTCTCTAGTTTGTGTTCTCAATGAATGTTTTGAGACTGGCTATGTGCGCCAGTTCTTTGCCCTTTGGAAGGATACGGAGAAGGCTCTGACACTCATTTCTGTGTGGGTCACATGTTCCATGGTACACACTTTCCTGTGCAGTATGGATGGAAAGTACATGTAAGGCAGCCTTGACTTTGAGAGCCACATTGCAGTCCAGTTCATCAAAGGCTGATCTATGTGATGGGAAGAGAATGTGACTGGGTGTGAGCAGGCACTTGTGTGTGGCTAGGCTGCATTTTTCAAGTACACAGCCCTTGGAAGTTTGAGTTCTGTGAGGGTGGTGGAAGTGAGGGGGTGGGGGGGTGGAGTTCTTTCATTTATAGCTGAAGAAATGGAGTAGGGCTAGCTGAATCACTTTAGATAGCCATGAATACCCTTCCCTAACAGCTTTTCTGATAGAGTGACAAGTTGAAAATATATTCTCTGTTCTCAGTCCTATCACCTGAATAGGAGGGGAAGTTCTCTAATCTGAAAGAGTTGGTCGCTAGGTAGCACCAGAAGATGGAATTTAAGTTCTGCTCTTGCTTTTTGGAAGCTACCTCATTCCCTGCTCCTCCCAGTTCTATTAGACTTAGGTATGACGATATTTTATTTGTATGTTAATAAATAAAAGTGCCTGGGGGTCAGAGCCAATAACAAGCCAGTTAGCAGAAGTCTGGCAGTGGTAGCACACACCCTTAATCCCGATCACATGACAGGCAGATCTCTGTGTTCAAGGACACCACCAGCATGGAGACACACGCCTTTAATCTCAATATCAACCATAGAGACCTGGAGGTCTGTATAGACAGGCAGTGACAAGGAGGTCATGTGGTTGGGTTTACAACCAATGAGAAGGCAGAACAGAAAGTCAATAAAAAGACAGAGACACAGGAAGTAGGTCTTTTTCTCAGGGGAAGGGCAGCAGCAGCAGCGGGTGGTAATAAGGCGGTCTCAGCTTTTGGCTACTGCTCTCTGATCTCTGGACTTTTAACTCTGCATTTGGCTCTGTGTTTCTTATTTAATAAAACTGTTCAGAATTACATCTACACCCAGGACTGTAATGAGTCCACATCATAGGATTTGCCAGACAAAGTCAGGATTTATTTGAACTCAAAGACTCATTCCAAAGTCTAAGCCCTTGATATGGTACCCCAGCCATAGTTTACCTTCGCTGTGGTAGTTGAAGGCTGTTTGTAGAATGGGGCATGTATACTTCTACAGCAGTGCTTCTCAACCATCCTAATTCTTGGACCCTTTAATACAGTTTTTCCTCATGTTGTGGTGACCCCCAACTATAAAATTATTTTTGTTGCTACTTCATAACTGTTACTTTGCTATTGTTATGGATCATAATGTAAAAATCTGTGTTTTCTGCTAGTTTTCAGGGACCCCTGTAAAAAGGTTGTTTGACTCCCAAAGGGGTTGTGGCCCACAGGTTGAGAACTGGTTATATGAACCAATATGAAAATTGGTCTTTATAGGTGGTGGGATGCCAGGTGATCTAGAGAATACATAGGAAAAAGGTGGATCTCAAAACAGTTCTGCCCTCCCATACCAGCTTCTTAAAAGCGTCATGGTGGGACAGGAGGAGGCTCTGTACATAGTCTTGGGGATGAGAACCGAATCCAGAGGTCGCCAAAGGAAAGAGGGACATGCTAGTAGATTTCCCTCTCATCCACAACAAATTTGTGTAGACTTTCTATATTTGACACAATTCCAACTTGAAATTGATTTCTTGAAATCAGTGATACCTAATTGAAATAGCTTGAAATTCTAAAGGTATGCCTCATGGTCACACAAATAGCCCCTGCTCCCTCTGAGACTGCAGAGGCACCCGAATTTCTATCTTTCAAGTTTGTCTCATTCTCCTCTTTACAAAACCTTGAGTGTGGGGGTGAAGGAACTCCTGAGTGAATGTATGTTATTGATATGGGCTGGCCATGTTGAGGACCCTAGCCTCAGACAGAGGGATGGCAATGACTTCCCATGTATAGATGTTGATAGTGTATGCAGAAGATGCCCATCATATCTCTTCCCTCCACCTCCCCATATTATGTCCTGAACACTGTTCGCCTACAGAGATGACTCTATCAAGATTAGCTTGACCTCAATTCAATTCAACTGTACATCATAAACCCTGACTCCTTATTTATGTGTCTGCAATAACCATACCTCCTTGTTCAGCTGTATGCAATGACCCTACCTCTCTCTGTTCAACTCTATATAATGGATGCACTGAGCTTCAGGGTGCTGATGTTTCTCCCTTTGAAGGCCCAATCTACCCAAACCTAGCTTTTCTGTATATCTGTATGTCTGTTGGTTTGTTTTGTCTTCATATCTTTGCCTCTTCAGTCTGGTCCATCTCCGGAGCCATGCTAGATGTGGCCCTTGAGGGTTACATTAGCATTGCTGATGCCTCACAACCTTATAGAAGCACTTTATGAGGAAAGAGTGTGCAAGTGCACTTGGCATTGGCGACCTGCCTTGGGCAAGTGGCATGGAGCCTGGACCTCACTCCATTAAGCAATGGGAGCAAGCAGAATATTCCTGTGCCCACATAGATGGTGTGAAGCCCCCAGTTTCCAATTTTATTCTTTCACCATTGCATGGTCTGCCCATGACAGCCACAAGACAAATGTTGAGTGTGCCAGATTTGTTTTCATTTTGTATTACATATGAATTTGACCTCCACAGTAGGGCTGTGTTAATTTCCCAATGCTTTTCCAATCATTGTATTCTTTTTAAAAATATGCATACTATTATTCTTCTTGGGACTGTGTTATGACTGGTGTTTTGAAAGTGGTTAAAGGATTTCTGGTTGCATATGGAGTCATGTGTACGTGATACACATTCCCAGATGTAAACAGCTGCCGAAGCTCATTATATAGTTTGTGTAGCGCTACTCCAGCCCTTCTGCCAGACTTGATTCAACATTTCTGGCCAGTGGAGCCAGTTTTTTTTTTTTTTTTTTCTTTAAGAAAATCAGTTCTGGATGGTGTTTTCCACAAGGTAGCTTTCAGCTTGTCATGTTGATATTTGTGACTGACAGAAAGTATGTCTAGACTTTTGTGTGAGGTAAATTAATCTTCTGTCCCATTTGCATGGTAGCTAGTTCATTCAGGGATTGGTTACCTGCACTCTCCATTCAGGGTTTGACAGTTAGTTAGATATGTCTATAAAATAGGTAGTTGATGTCTCTAAAGAGATTTGAGTTGGAGAGGGAAGCTGAGTCTAAATTTGTAAGTGGTTCTGGGATTTCTTTTACCATTTATTAATTATAAAACTCGAGGACTAGTATAGAACCTGAAACAGTTACCATGGCCACGATGCACCCTCCACATGGATTTCCAGTTCCCAAAAGCCCAAGCAAACTTCCTGCTCCACCTATAGCTACTCTTCCTGTAAGGGTCACTCTCTTTCTCTTGTTTTGGGTCAGTCAAAGACTCGTTGATCCATTCTGGCCAGCTGAATGTGAACTTCATCTCTCAGACCAAATGCTCTATTCAATTGGATAACGGACCACAACATAAATAGAATTCCCCTAACAAAGTGGGGCTCTTCTGGAATGGTTTGGCAAAGGAAGGCCGACATCTCTTTCCCCTCCCCTTTCTTCTCTTCCCACTTCTTTCTCTATTAGTCTATCTGTGAAATAACTAGTCAAAATGTTCACAACATATAAGAAGTATAAGAAGGTGCTTTTGTGCAATGAACTTCTTTTAATATGTATTTGTGTATTTTATGTGTATGGTGTTTTGTCTGTATATGTGCACACCAAAAGTGGGCACTGGATCCCATGGGACTGTATAGAGTTATATACAGTTATCAAGTACATAGACTGCATAGATAGTTATATACAGTTAAAGTTGTGAGCCACCATGTAGGTGCTAAGGACCTCTAGAGGAGCAACCAGTGTTCTTAACCACTGAGACATCTCTGGATTTCAGTATGTGTTTCTTGTATGATATTGTTCCTGTTGGTTGTAGTTCCATCTTATCTAGGTTATTATCCCTTATTACTCCTGGACAATATTTGATAATCATTCCTATTGTATATAGCCTTGTATTAGGTTAGAACCTTCTTATTTAGACAAAAGGGGGAGATGTAGTGGGTAGCTGTTCCAGCTTTGACCTGGAAGTACTACCCCCATTGAGGCTTTGGTAACTGTTACACCTACAAGGAGGGGCTGAGATGGGAGCCCTTAAGACCTGAGATCCAGATGTCCCGGCTTTCTTGGTTCCTGGATCCTGGACCCTGGAGGTAGACCGAGCAGAGTCTTCCAGAGCAGAGTCTTCCAGAGAACACCGCTGTACTGTGCTACACCTCTCCCGGACCCTGTACCCTATCCCTTTACTTGTAAGTTACCCCACAAAAATAAACCTCCCTTTTAACTATGTGAAGTTGCCATAATACAACAGCCAATACACATTAGTTAAAAAACAAAAACAAAAACAAAACAAAAACAAAAAACAAAAAAAAACCAGAACAAAACCAAGGAACCGTTGCATCTGGGAGTTATGCATACTAAACTAAATCAATTAGTCAACACAATGGGAACTAGAGCTGGCAAATAGAGTGTTTCCTCTTTGCAGTAGCCTCCAAGCTTCACTTCTTAGCCCTTTGACTGGGAGTACATGAAGTTCATGTGTCTACCCCTGATGCACTGTGATTTTTGTCTTGCTTGAGAAGACATTAGATCTTCTCATTCAGTGTTTAGAATCTGTAAATAGTACCCTAGTCAATGGAGAAAAGCCTGTCCACTTGGTGTTTAGGTTTTTATGAATTATCCTTCTGAACAGATGGAAAGCAGTATCTGCAGTGGAGAGTGTGCCTTCCCCACAAACATATGCCATGAAACACACTCTTGGTTGCCTAGAGGAGACAGTCGAAGCTTGGGACTCTGAAAACACCTATCTTGGGTTTATTTCCCACTCTCCCAATTTTTGTTGGCTGGCTTTTGGTTTTCCATTTGGAAAATGGGAATAATGATCATACATTTATGTGCATGTAGAGGTGTATTAAATAAGTAAAAACCCAGTAGGAGCTTCATAGTGTTAATTACTGTTATTTCTGCTATGCTTGAAGTTTCTGAGTATTTTAAACCTTCAGTGACATTGATAATGCTCTTTCCTATCCCCTGGTAAGTGGCCTTTAATTTTTTCCATTAAAATATAATTCCATTATTTTCCCTTTTCTCTCTCCAACACCTTCCATATCCCACCCTTGCTCTCTTAAATTCATGGCCACTTTAAAAAAAAATAGTTGTTACATATATAGCTAATACATTCATTCATACATATATGTGTGTGTGTGCTTTCCTAAATATATAAATACAATTTGCTCAGTCTCTATACTATTTCAGGAATGATTACTTCGTATTGGATAACTAGTTGGAGGGCTCTTCCCTGGGGAATACTATTTTTTCCCACTGGTACATTCCTTAATTGCCTGTAGTTCTTTATCTAGGGTTGGAGCCTTGTGAGATTCACCCCTTCCGTGGTAGCACGTCTGTTGGTGGTCATCTTGTTTAGGCAGTCATATTGTTGAGACTTCATGGGTGTGGATCCCCTGACATATCCAGGAGACACAATGTCACAGCCACTTTCCTGTTCCTCTCGTTCTTACGGTCATTCTTTCTCTTCTTCCACGATGTCCCTGAGCCTTGAGCTCAGGAGTTGTGTTGTGATGTATCATTTGGGCTGGGCAGCACACAGTCACTTGCTCTCTGCATTCTGATCAGTTGTGGCTTTCTACAATGGTCCCCATCTGTTGTGAAGAGAATTCTCTTCGTCGAGGAGTGAGAGTTGCACTTACCTGTGGGTAGAAAGGATAAATATTTAGAATACAGTTAGGAATTAATGCTGGTTTAGTCAAGTGGAAGCTCTAGGTCCTCCAAGATACCTGTGATCACACTAGCCCCGAGTGGTTGGGTAGCTTTTCCAGACCAAGCATGATTTCCCTCTTGCTGAGTGGGTCCAATTAGAGAGCTGTTGGTTACTGCCAAGATATGAGTATCACTATGGTACTCTTGGAGATGCTGCACCATCCTGGTCGCTGTTGTGGTTCACAGATGTCATAGCTGTGCAGGAGGACTATTTGTACTTCCCCCCTTTGGAACTTTGCTTGGTGCCATCTAGCATCATAAAAGCTAGTTCTCAGAAAGAGGCTTTCAGGTCAGATCCAGCTCAAATCCTCTCCCTTCTGTGTCTGAAGTCTATGGTGTCTTCAGCAACAGGGACTTCCCTTCAAGCCCTGGGGAGCCATGAAAGGCATCGGCAGAGACCTATCGTGATTTAGGAGTCTCTTGGACCTCCCTGACTAGCAACTCAGTAGGGGACTTTACGTGCCTGGTGTGGAGGGTTTGTTAGTCAGTGGGTCTTGGGGAAACCATTGTCACTGGATATAAAAATCTCACTTAAACCAGATACTCATATATAGTTTATATATTCATATGTGACTATATATAGACTTATATGTATTATCTGTAATTTTAGGTAAATAGATAATACGACTCCTTATGACATTTTTCAGACATCCTTGTTAGCTCCTCCTTTTCTCTCCTGTGTTGACCGACCCTCTATATCCTAATTACACCCTCCCCATTTTCTCCAACTTCCTCCTTCAAATTACTTCTACCCTGTGATTTCCTCCTATTGTCCCCTTCACCCCATTGTTCTACTTTTCTGGCCTTGGCCATCGCTCCAGGTTCTATATACTCACAACTGACCATATGGAGTTAGGAGACAAAGATAAGAGATGCCATGTGACATATACTTGTCTCTCTGGGATCAGGTTTTACTATTATCCCTAGCTGACCAGGCTGGCTTTGAACTCATAGAGGTCCACCTGCTTCTGCCTTCTAAATGTTGAGATTAAATGCATGTGCTACTACTCTAACTGGCTCATGAATAATTACTGTTCATGAGTAATTAATTCTTCCCTGGCTGGCTTCTGCTGGTTGTGATGAATGAGTCCCCACTTTTTGCAGGAGGTGCCAGTGCTCCATTACAAAGCCTGGCTTCATCTGTTTATGAGTATGCATTTTTGAATTGATCTGTTTATAATGAGGAAGTAGAAAGTTATAGAGGTTGACTGATTTGCTGAAGATACTGAATTTGCTAATTAGAGACGAAGGAACTAAGCTCCAGGCTGACGTTTTGGCCATCACTCTGATTTGGCAATTCCTTTAAGGAAATGTTAACAGGTTTAGGTCCCTTAGAGCTTTCAGTTTTTAGTTAATTTAGTGGATACTTTGTTGTTTTTGAATGAATGAATGACTGTAGATAATAGAACTTTTACAAGACACTCTGCAGTACTGCTTTTTGAACAAACTTGAAATTATGATCCTTGGACCACATTCTGCTTCTGTATTGCATGTTAGGGAATGAGAAACCTGAAATCATTTGTGTATGGAACTGACAGAGCCATGTGACACTGATGCTAGGAAGTCTGGGTTAGCATTAGACAGGTAATGGTGAATCAGCTTTAGTTTAAACAACAGCTCCGGCAAAGTCTAGATGTGTTTCTGGCTTTTGATTGACAGCTATATATTTAGTGTATCCCTTGCGATAACTGTTCTACTGGGTGTGATGATGCTTCTTTTGAATTCTCTGTCCTGGGCTTAGTGAGGGTCTAACAAACCATCCAATCTCATGGTTTCAAACACTTGTGATGTCAATAACTTCTGTGGCTGTACCTTTAATCCAGCCTTCTTTTAGATTGCATCATCAAGTTTTATGCTTCATAGATGGCCATTTCCCAGCAGCCTCTGCTCTTCTATCTTGCATCATAGATTCCATCTCAGTGGTGCAACACAACCCTCCTCTCCCGCTGCCCCCCCTCCACTCAGACCAAAGACCTGAAATCCCTTTGTTTCCTTTCTTCCTCTGCTTTCTACATTTTGCCTGTCTCTAAGCCTGCTGATTTGGTTTTGCTCTTAAATATTGTCAAGATTGTGAAGAAATTGAGACTTTTTATTCACACCAAACTAGTTGGTCTCATGGATGCTGGCAGCCACAACAGGCAGCAGAGAAATGCCAACTGCTTGCTTCTCTGTGACTCAGTTCCCAGAGAGTTATGGAGAGAGCTGGTGCCTGCCACTTATACATGCACTGTCTTGTGTTACACAAGAAGCCTGAGCTTAAGAACCAAATACTGCATCTTGGTGCTTTGTCTTCTCTTCACAGGAAAACCATTCTCCCAAAGCTATTCTCCATAAAAACATCTTTGGAAAGATAGTCTGAACCCAAGGCAGCTAGCATGATGCTCATGAGCTGTGCAGACCTAACACCTCTTCCTCAGCCTGCTGGACCAGGCTGTCAATAGGACTACTTTGGTAACTTCTAACAGATCTTTTAACTCTAGTTGGATTTCCCTTCATTTCTACTCTCTCTATCTTGTGGGAGTGGGCTCTGGGGACACAAATTTGAGTTGACTTCCCTCCTATTTGAAGTCATTTCTTAGGCCCTTTTCACGAGCACATACAATAAAGTTGGAATGATACCCAAAAGATTAGCATGGCCCTTGCATGAAGATACATGCAAGTATGTGAAGAATTCTGCATGTTTTGTTTTTTTTTTTTAATATCATACTACATAGATACCTACAAACCGTGTTTATTAAGGCACTTTCACAGCAACCCAAGTACAGAATCAGCCCAGGTGCATGGATAAAGTAAATGTGATGTGATGTGGTAATAATAGTAGTGTGTGCGTGTGTAAGTAAAATGGAGTTGCATTCAGTTATATGGTAGAATTAAATTATGGTGTCTGTAAGGAAATGGGTGGAACTAGAGATTCTCTGGTTAAGCATAATAATCCAGATTCACAAATATTCTGTTTTTTTTTTCAGGTATTAAAATGTGTGTGTGTGTATGTATGTGTGTGTGTATGTGTAGATATATGTGTGCATGTGTGTATATATGTGTATGTGTGTGTGTGTGAGAGACATGGAAGTAGAAGGGGGCTATTGGAGGTGAATAAGGCCACTGATGGGAGCGGGGAGGCAATGTTGAGAGAAAAAATAAATATTGGCTGTGTTCTCCTGCAGAATCTAGATTTAGATATATATGTGATATGAGGGCAAAGCAAGAACTTTTGGGTGAGGAGAAGATCAAGAAGGCCAGTGGGGTGGAGAGTGTGAGCTAAGGATGTGATGATCCATGGACGTGAAATCACAGTGAAGCCCACTGTTTTATATGCTGACTAAAAACAATGATGAAAACGCATCTGGGTTTGGTGGCAGACATGTTTAATCTCAGCACTTAGGACGCAAGGGCAGGACAATCTGTGTTGGTTCAAGCCCAGCCTGGCTATGGAGCAAGGATTACATAGCAAAATCAGGCCAGCCCAGGCCAGCCAGGGCTACAAAGCAAAGTCCTGTTTAAAAACTAACAAATAAAAACCCATTAAACAAATGAACTAACTGCCTTCTCATTGTTTATGGGCAGATTCCAAGCCCCTTGGGCTAACTACAAAGGAGATTTTAGACCAGTTCCTTGGTCTTTCTAGCCTTTGGAGGCAGCTTCCGCAGTAGTTTGGTTACTGTCCATGGAATTGAGGTAACAGAGCCTACATCATGGGGTGTGTGTGAGGACTCACTCAGCTCCCACAGAGTTGGCCATCAGTGAATGCTGGCTGTTCTGGGCCTCCCCAGTTTTGGACTCACATTATAACATCTGGGCACATGGGTTTCCTGTCCCTTTTCACTATACACACTGATGCCTTTGTCCCTGCCATCCACTGTTTCTGAGTGTCCCCTATCGCCAGGTTAGGCTGCTTTTCCGAGTCCTCTTCTCCTTCCCTTGGCTGTGCTAGATGCAATGGACTGGATGACTAGACAGCACGGGGCTGTTGACATCTGGTCATGAGTCCGTTTCTGCTGTTGGACCGTCAACTTCCTGAGGGTGGTGGCAGCTTTACTCTGTCTCACTGGGATGTAATATGTTTTGCAAAAGATGATACATGAACACAAAAATAAGGGGAGTTCCTAGTCTGCTGGGGTATTTGAGTCGTGGAGGCAGTCTGTATAGGTTGGTAATAGGTAAGGGAATCCGGGTTCATGTTGGGGGCAGGGATGTGAATTAAGCACCTCAGAAGCCCAGGGAAGTGATCTTACAGAGTGTGGCTTAGGGGTCTGTTCAAAGTCACCTTTTCAGTGAAAGACAGCAGCTCATTCTATGTGACCGTAATCATTCCCTCCTCTGAAAGAAGCCATTGCCCTCCGCCTCCTTGTAAGAATTCCAGAATACAATGAAGCCCCTGTTACCTGGTGGGGAGGGGCAATGGAGCTTCTTTTTAATTAACTTGTCTCTATAGCAAAAAGTGACTTTATCCCTCTTCTGTAGTCTCCTGGTTCTCCAAGGCCTGGCTCGAATCACTGCCCCGACTCTCCCGCCTCCTTGGGGCATCTCACATCAGAAGTTATTTCGTCTGAGTCTAATTCCTTATTTGAGATGGAAGCTCTTCGGGGATTTGTATTTTCTTCTGAATTGTTGATCATTGTGCTTTTGAGTTGAGAAGGCTGGCCACATACTGTAAGTAAGCACTAACTGGCTGGAAGTCTCCACATTAACACCTACACCTTCCGAGGAAGTCCCAATGACCTCCGGGGGTCTTGCCTCCCCCTGCAGCTGCTCATTGCATTTTATTAAGCACCACATACATTAAGAATAAGAAAGCTGGAAGTTGGAGCTATGACCTAATGCTAGTGGCTGTTGGTATCTTTATCTTTTTCTTTCTTTTTCTTTTCTTTTTAAATCACATCTCTGGCAATCTGCTACATCCCTCTGAATGTTAATACTTACTAGAAAGGATGCTGAGGATCCCCTTTAGCCCACAGTTTTTCCTTGTTTCTTTGCCACTCTGCCTCTCTTTTTTGTATTTATGTATGTATTATTTGTGCTGGGATTGAAGCCAGATCCTTCTTCCCTCATGCTAAGCAAGGGCTCTACTGCTGAGCACTCCCAGCCCCTTCCGGCTCTTTCTTGATTGATTCGTCTTTGTAGACTGGCACCTGGGTTCTGATCGTGGACACTGAGGATGATCTTCATACTGAGTTCTAATGCTGCCTCATACCTGTGGTCTACCCAGTGTGTGTGCTCCTTTTAGGCGCTTGAAAATCAGATGACAGGACGTTTATCAGCACTCCACAGAGGAGGGGTTTAGTCTAGACATGTGATTTCTAGAAGATCACAAAGTCCCGAAGCTGCAACTTGGTCATTATGTCCAACCCCCTCTGGAGAATGTGAAGTTGCCATCTCACTCCATGACGCTCCCCTAGTCTCCCAGGCCCGCCTGGAACAGTGCTTTTCAGGGGTTGTGTTACATTAGCTTCAGTCCTACACTATTCTTCTGAGGGCCCCCAAACCCACTCCCCTGTGGAGGGGCATGTGCGGGAGAGGGAGCACGAAGGAGTGAGAGAGCACACAGACTGAGACGCTGTGGGCTTTGCTTTCCTGTGGTGATGAGGTGACTGAGACCTCATATCTGTTGTCAAACCCCATCTCCCAGTACCAGGCTTGTTTCTGCTAAGCCCAGGGACCTTTTCTTTGTAATTCCTGTCAGATTTCCTCACAGCCACCTGCACAGGCTCAGTCAGTCTCTCTCTCTCTCTCTCTGGCTTGCTCTCAAAGCCATGAGTCTGTTCTTTGTGTACTCCCTGTTCTTGATAACCCTTTCTAGGATTTAATGTCATTAAAGATGCTATTCATCAGCCTGTCTTTGTGTGAGATGTCTGGGAGGGCAAACAGGCAGCTAGAAGTAACCATGTTCTTCCCAGCCAGTTGCAGGGTAGCTGGGGTGGGGGGAATTCAACTGAAGGACATTCCTACCATTACTTGGCAAAGAAAGAGCCACCGAGATTACTGGAATAATCCTGGCTTCTGACCTGGATTTATCAGCCGAATCTAGGGCCTCATGATTGGAAAGTACCTGAAAACCAGCTGTTCTACTTTGAAACTCGAAGGAAGCATGGTAGTAGATGAAGGAAATAATTTAAGGTTTCAGAATGCTAAGACTTCCAGGGGCTTGAGACAAGACACATAGCCTTGCTCTCCATTAACTGGGGCAAGAACGGATGTCTACACACACACACACACACACACACACACACACACACACACACACACACACACGCAAGCAGCACACAGTCTCATTGTAAGTGACTCTTCACTGATGTACTGACTATAGCCTCAGGAGGGTGACCTGGCAGAGGAATTCTCACCCATCAGTTACTAGAGTGCATCTGTAGATTCACCTGGTCACAAGGAAAACTCCCGCTGTACTGTCCAAGCTGGCTTCCCAGGTCTCGGGTCAAAACCTCCAACTGGTATTCCATTGTCCTCAGTGTCTTGTGTGTCTTCAACTTGAGCAGTGGCAGCTGCCTCTTGAGTGGCAGGGGTAAGGTGACTAGAGAGCAGAGGAAGAGCAAAGGAATGGAGTGAGGGGCTGGGATGGATGAGCTGGATTTCCTCCTTGAGGTTATGCCTTTGGAGAGGGTTTTAATTGTGCAGTGGGGACATGACTTGGGGTCTCTACCCTTGTGAAGAAAGAGTCCTGTTCTCCTTTCCATGCTCCTACACCATATTCCACCCAGAGGCTGTTACACATTCTTCATGCTGTGACCCAGCTTGGTGTGGTCAGTTTACTTGCCTGCTAGTCTTCAAGTGTAAGCCTGCATAGTAAGCTAGGAGTATCAGGTAGGCCAAGAGATTCCCGCGTGCTAAGTGCCCGTCAGAAGTCCTGGGCTAGAGGACATGGATGGAGCTTCACGTGCCTGACAATGCAACAAAACCCCTTTGTCTTCCCTACAAGGCTGGAGTGAGTTAATCCTCCCTCGGTTGAAAGGCTCAGTACGTTAGCAACTTGATAATTAGAATTCTAATATGTGAATTCCAGCCGTCAAGGGGCCATGGTAACTAAAATATGAAAATCCAGCTGCAGTGGTTCTGTTACTATACCCCTTTGCAGACTTTCTCATACATCTCTGAGGCCTTCATTCGGACTACTCACCATAGGTCCAAAGTCCCATGGTTAGACAGTGTGTGTTATGTGGAGAAACAAAAGATGGTGTCTTCGAGTCCTTCCAGGGGTACGAGTTATGGAAAGGACAGCCTTTGAGTTCCCACTTTGTGTTCCTCATGACTAAAAGCAATGCTTGGGAGGGGAGATGGTTTGAGGGGCTACCTGCTGAAACGGGCATCAGCTTGAGTTTCGGGATTTATCTAAGTCGTGCGGCAGTCTGGGAAAGTGGCTGCTCATTGCCTTCTGTGGTTACTAAAGGGGTCACTTCATCACGGGGCCTTTGGATCTGCATTTAATGGCTTCAGCAGTTGGTTTTGATTTCTGACTTGGTATGGCCACCTTATTAAAAGAAAAAAAAGAGGAGACCCTGATGGGCAGGAAAAGGCATCTTCAGCCCAGAAGCAGAGCCCAGGTATTTTCCAGCTCGCTTCTGAGAGAGGCAGACCAAGAAGTAAGAGCCAGTTACGTGAGAAGCTTCTGTGTGCTGAGTGGAGGCAGCTCCTTTTGAACTGTCCCAGGGACTCTTGGGACATGGTCCTTTTAATTGAGAGGATATTTTGGAAGAAACTCAGGATTATATTAAAAAGTGTATGTATTTACTTATTTGCTGTGTGTATGATGCACAGGTACAATGAGCATGTGGCATCCAGGAATGGTCCTGCCCTTCCTCTGTGGGGTCCAGGGATCGAACTCAGATTGTCAGGGCTCTATAGCAAGTGCTTGAACCCACTGAACCATCCTGTTGCTCCCCCCAGATTCTATAAAAGTAAATAAATATTTTAATAACAAAAAAGAAATCAACAAATACCTGTTTCATTTAAGATAGTGGAGGCCTTCAAGACTTGCTCCTTTTTCTTCTGAAAGTATTTAACACCAGTTGGGGGCTTTGATTACTAACCTTTAATGATGGGTGCCATGCATCCTATTTTCTTCTTCCTTTTAATCCAGTCCACTTGAATATTTGTGAAGAACTAATAAAGGCAAAGGCTTAATTTCACTAAGTCTTACAATGGTGAAGATTTAAACCACCGTGGGAGTTTCTGGCTATCACACATTGCATTCTAGCATTCTCTACGCAATTCAGTTCATGGGCAACCTCCACTCAGGAAGATATGGCAGCTGAGCATCGTAATGCATAGGAAAGGTAGGAAAATGTGGCACTCTATGTGGGAGGCTCAGAGGAATGTTTTCATATACGGAACTTCCTAGTCTTTCCCCTTGTATTTCAAGCTGATAGCAATGTCCTGCTGCTGTTCTGAAGAAATAGTGGCTCCTTAGCTGAATAGAAAGGGCAAAGCGTTCCGTTCCTGACTCCAAAACAAAGAGCAGATACTGGATGTTAGGAATAGGAAAGTCTTGTCCATCTGTTTTCAGGGTTTGTTAATGAGCTCTTTAAGAAGCCTTCCATGGATGCACAGATATTTGGAAGTAGTTCTAATTTTACATTGCTAATGGTACTTGCTTTCCCCACTTTTATTAGAAGAACCAGTTTATTGGTTCACTGTTCATTTGCTAGCTCATTTATTCATTCATTCATTCATTCATCATTTAAGTTACTATTTTCATCCAGTTGCTGTACTGGACAAGAGGATACAGAGGTGACTGCAAAGCCACACAATGTGTTAAAATGTCCCCAACCACACTGGACCTTTTATTTTCCAGACAGATTTATGGCTTTGCCACCCTGATAAATGTTCTGTCTTCAAAAAATTGAACTCTTTAGGTATGCAGAAATAAACACAAAAATGTCAGAGCCCGTTCAGATCCAAGCCTTCTGTGTTTTTTTTCCTCTTTAGACAATCTTTCAACTTAATTTGATATCTTCTCATCCCTGTGTGTGTGTGTGTGTGTGTGTGTGTGTGTGTGTGTGTGTTCTTGTGTGCATATAAACCCACTACCATTACACACCATTTCTCTGCCATTTCAAAGCTTTATATCGGGGATTAATATACCCAACACATCCTTCCATATCTTGCTTTTTCCCTTCAGTATTATGTTTTTGATATTTATATTAATTTAGGGTCTATGTTTTAATCCTGGAAATTGTTTTACTTGCTGTGGAATAGCTTTGCTATTGTAAGGCCATATCACCATTATAAACCATTCTTTATTTTTTTCTTGTATTATAAAACAGTGCTGCACAAAAGGTTTTGTAACAGTATATGGTTTTATCTCTAGCTAAAATCAGAATAGAGAATGCATATCTTTGGCTAGTATCGATATTTGTGAACTGTCCTCTGAGGGTCTTGATCCACTGTGAATGATTTTCTGCAGCAGATGAGCTCCTATTGCTATGTCCTCTCTACAGCTTATGGTGTCAGATAAATTTAGAAGTTTTTGCTTATTGAATGGGTGTGGAATGACCAATTGAAATTTGTATGTATAAAGATAGACCAAAAGGCTAAGAGAGAGAGAGAGAGAGAGAGAGAGAGAGAGAGAGAGAGAGAGAGAGATATGTTTTCCTCTTTTCCTACACTAGCTCTATGGTAGGGCAGGTCTGAGTGGCTGGCTGGCTGAGTAGCCATCCTCATCAAATTCTAGTGATGATTCAGCCAGCCTGTTATGCGTTTGTGGCTCAGAACACATTATGCACCGTTCTAAGGGAAGTGTTCCAAACTCACAGGACTGAGGAGGCAGATGGCCGGGGGATGAATGGCGGGAGACAGGATCCCAAATTTCTAGTGAATTCATTGTGTTGGTGAAAGAATCGAGGGCCCTAGGTCTGCAGTCAAGCTGAGACTGCTGATGCTCCCCTCGGGCATTAGTGTCCACCTCTATAAAATGAGCTGTTGCATCAGACACCCCTCCATGTTCTGATTTTCTGTCTCCCATTTCAGCACTCCATGTTTCTTTCTTTCTTTTTTTTTTTTTTTTTTTTGAGCTGAGGATCGAACCCAGGGCCTTGTACTTGCTAGGCAAGCACTCTACCACTGAGCTAAATCCCCAACTCAGCACTCCATGTTTCTATGTGGTACTGTCCCTTGGTGCTTCAAAAGGTTTTGAACTATGAATACTCAGTTTATCTCGAGGACAGAGGAGGTCTATGCAGAAGCAACCACTCAGCAAAGAACAGTTCAACATGTGAAGAAAATCCACTTTGGAGCTTCAGTCTATGTTAAATGTGTGTATAAACGGAGCAGCGTCACTCAGGCATAAAGACGATGGGAGATTAATAATACACGGACTGTAGGTGATTATCCCATATTTCTGTTTTCCAAATTTTCCTTAATAGCCGTGTAGTAATAGTCTTGAAATAAAATAATAAGCATATGCAAACCATTATAAGTTCATCTGGTAGGAAAAAAGGAATAAGACTTATACAAAACACATGCGAGGGAAGGGGGACACCTGTAAATGAAGTGGTTTTTAGTGATTTCTCAGCAGAGCCCTCTAATCCTTCCCGTGGTGAAGGTTGGCATGTGGCATGTGCCTTTGTGTTGCTATTGGAAGACTCAGAGAGGATAGAGGACGGCTAATCTGGCTTCCTGCATAAAAGCAGTAGCAAACCACAAAGCAGAGCAACCGAGTTTCTCTTACTAGATTTAAAGCCCAGACTAGGTGGAAAGAGAAAAAGCTAGAGAGATTTTTAACCATTAGGTCATGCACTCATCCCATTCCAGGTCCGAGGAATCCATACTGTGTGTCGGGGAATTGTGGTGATATCTGTGTCCCCCAATGAAAGTTTATCTGAGGATCAGAGGAAAAAGCCAGCCACTATATTAGACATAGAAGTCAGGCAATGGTAGCACACGCCTTTAATCCCATCATTTGGGAGGCAGGGATCTGCCTGGATGTCTGTGAGTTCAAGGCCACACTGGGAACTGAGCCAGGAGAGGTGGTACACGTCTTAAATGCCAACACTAGTTAATTATGGAGGTCTGGAGGTCTGTACAGACAGACAGGAAGTGACAGAGCTAGGCAGGAAGAGGAAGTGATGTAGCTGGACAGACAGAGCAAATGAGATAGCAGAACAGAAAGGCATATTGGCGTGGGTATAGAGAAAGTAGGTCTCTTTGGAAGCTGTGGAGTTGGTGAGGTTTGGTTAGCTCTGGCTTCTTCTATTCCTCCGATCTCTCAGGCTTTAACCCCAATTTCTGGCTCCGAGTTTTTTTGTTTTTATTTAATAAGACCTTTTAAGATTCATGTTAAAGCTAATAATGGAGGTGGGAGGGGCCATACAACCTACCGTACACTGAGCACCAGAGACGGAGAGTTTTCCCTCATTCTGGACCAGCTGTAGAGAGGAGAAATAACTGGGTGCAGATAGCTGATCAGTATGCTTCATACAGGCATTTATCAATGCCACCTGGTTTTCCCTGAAGTCTGTTTCCTCATGTGGAGCATCATGTGTGTGTGCCCTTGAATGCCAGGCTTTTCCAGAGCTGGCTATGCTCTCTCTGGAGTGCTTCCTTCAGCAGCCTGCTCCCTCTTTCATGAGGCAGCCCTTCAGATCCCTCAAGGCAATTCTTGTGGCTAAGCCTCATGTCTCTCCTTTTACCCATCCTTTCTGGAGAGCCTGCAGAGGTATTTTTATCCACAGAAGCCTGGCAGAATTTGGTCGTATTTAGACTCATACTGAGTTTGTCCAGATGTGCCAGTATTTTTATAGGTGATATAAATTAATTCTCTGGCGGAGGTGGGGGTGGGGGTGGGAACTGGGGTGGGTATTGGCTAGCGCAAACCCATTACTTTGGTATGGAAGGTAAAGGAATGTGAAAACACACAAGGTCATTTTCACCAGGTAAGGGTAGTTGTTGATGATATAAAGCCCACTTTCAGGACAAATCCTCAGCATAACAGGTCAAACTACCACATGCTTTAACCAAGAGAGACTCAGGTTGACACTTGTAGTGGCACCCAGCCTTTTCTTAAGTACTTTGCAGAGGCAGAGGAAAATATAATACACTTTTGTATTTGTGTTTGCAGCATAAGGTCGTGGATAGTAGAAGGGTACCATCATCATTGTGAGCCAAGTTTACATTTATGTAAAGGTGTAGACTCTTTAGGAGATGAACTTTGAAAATAGAGTGTCCTAGCAATGCTGGTATACTTTCCCGCCCCACATGTGTATCTGTGTCAGAGTTCTTTTGGAAAAGCAGAGTTCAAATGATGACCAGTCTGATTGCATCATAAGACAGCAATAAGAATATAGTCTCCCCACATCACAGCCACAGAGTGTGGCAATCACTGCTGCTAAGGTTTTGAACTCCTTGGTATGCCTGGCAATGTGCTTTACACTGGTGATACCATAGACTTGATGGCTTGGGAAGTAGGTGCCCCTATTAGCCCCATTCCAGAGCATGCCTGGTGACAGAGCAGAGGCTTGTCATGCCCTGCTCCATCCCTGTTTCTGTTCTGACTACAACAGACTCCATATTCAACATTAAACAGAACCTGGGGGTCATAGTAAGGGGTCTTTATAAACAAGCGTGCATGAACATTTCCTAATATGTTTTAACCAAAGCTGTTAAACCAAGGATTTATCAAGGATCCATTTCCAAAGCCAAATATACTTCTTGTTTCCTATATTGTTCCCTCTAAGAGATGGATGATGGAGTTGGATTACATCTCGAGATCGCCAGATTCCCAGAGGCAAGGTAACTTAATTTTAACTAGCGCTTCTGCTAAGTCCTCTGTGGCAGCAGCCCACTGCTTCACTCTCCCCAGATCTCAGTATTCCCATCTATAAAATGTGAGGAATGGACTCTGAGCACGAAAATTCCTTCTAGCTTTGCATAATCCACAATCCATAATTCATGACTCCTAGCTTTAGGAAGAATAAGATATCTTTGTTCTTTAATGAAAGTCTGATGCCAGCCTTAGCTTTGACTTTCCTATTCCCTCTGAGATCCTATGACTTCACTGCCCCACTGCCCGTCTATTTATGACATTTGACAGCAAACTTGTCTGGAATTACCCAAATCTCAACCCCTTTTAGGTGTGGCTGATTGTCCCATGGGTGAGGGTCCTGAATCTGTCTTATCTGCTGCTGTGAATTGAAATCAAGACAATATGGCTTGGCTTCCCACCTTCTTCCATGGGAGATGTTCCAGTGCTGTTCCAGCAGCTCCAGGACTGGAGGCAGGGTAGGATGGAGAGCCTAGAAATAGGTGACAGTTGCTTATTTTATGGGTTTTTGCTCAGTATGCCTCTTCTCAGCAGACTTGACTGCCTGCCCCATTAGAACAATCCAGACTTACTTCCTGTCGAGTGAATAGGAGGACTGACAGCCACATTTCTCTTTTGCCTCTGAGTTATTCACCCATCATGGGTAGGGACAGAGTATATTGGACTTGGGTAGTGTTGGGTGAACTTTGTCCTGGGGAGATATTAACAAATGCAGAAAAATCAAAGTATAATTCCACCAACACCAAAGTCCAGCTTGGAGAAACTGTTGACTGTTGGGTGTACTTACAGAGCACAGTTGAGGGATTTCTTACAGGAACGTGAGTTATCTCAAAGCAACTACACCACAGAAAAGTCTCATCCCATTGGGACTTTCCCATAGCTTCAGTTAACCTTCCTGAGATCATGAGGCTACATTCAGTTAGTGCAGAATCACATACAGCTGGCTGGGAGGTGCAGGAGGGAGTGGCTGGAATCTCCAGTGAGCATCCACAGCCTATAGACCAGATCATGAAGGCCTCTTGGAAATTGTCACAGCTGATCTGATGAAGATGATGGCCACTGTGCTCCTATAGTGCACTGTAGCAGATGGTACATGAACATGTGCGAATACTGCCCAATGCGTGGCAAAAGGTTTGTGTTTCTAAATATTTGCTGTGTGTTTATGCTGAGACCACCACCTCCTGAAACAGAAAACTCAGTCTCCTCTCTAACCGAGCCTAGGCTGATCTGATGCATCAATGTGTAGTAATCTTTTCTAAGCAGTCACAAGCTCTCTGGCAATCAATAATCTACTGCCCCATGGCATTTTCTCGGTTCTGATAAATATTTGTTTTTTATTTCTTATCTTCCCTTATTACAAATTGTTTCTCCATTGAGGTTGTAAATTCTTTGAGGCCAGGAGCAAATATGAATAGAAATACTTATTGCTTGGTTCTCTCTTCTTTGGGGGACTCAAGTCACAAGTTAAAATGTTCTTTAACCCAGCAATGTTCTGCATATTTCTAAATTTCTCTTCCTTTCATTTTGAATAGTTTTAATTAAAAAAAAATTCAGATTCACTCATCTTTACTTTGGATGTCTTATCTGCATGTTAGTTAGTTCCTTCTAGACTATTTTCATTGCACATACTGTACATTTCACTTGTTTGATTTGGGGCTTTAACAAAGATCTCGAGGTCTTTAAATTTTGAAAATGTGGACAATAGTTATATTTCTTTCTGCCAATTCCAGTACTCCATGTGTCCCTTCTGGGTCCATTTTGTTTGGGTGGCTTTTCCATCCTCATCAGAGGGTCCTGTTTTCCAGGTTTTTCATGTCTGCTAGTTTTTGATTGTATGCCAGGCATTGTGAATTTGATCTCATTGGGTGCTGGAGAGTTTGTATCCTTGTTCCTATTTAGTGTGTTCTGGGATGCAGTCAGGTTGCTTAAAATTAGTTTGACCCTTCTGAGTTCTGTGTTGTAAACCTTTGGTGCCCTGATTTTCCTGGAATGTCAGCTCTGGGTACTCAGGAGGTTTCCTGGGCTCTGCTGCTTCCTGTCCTCTCCCATCCTTCTATTTACCATACACTTTGACCTGGACACTCTCTTACAGGACACACTTCATGCTTTTCCTCTTAGAGATCACAGTCCTTTGTTGATGGTTGCTTTGGTTTTGACAATCACCTGCTTCTCTTTCTGTCCAGAGTGGAAGATATCTGTTTTTCTCTATCTGGAATTATCCTCCATGCCCAATGTGGGAAGGTATCTGTTTTCTCAACCTATTTGGAAGTTAGCCTCCATGCCCAATGTCTGCACTCTGTTGTTCTGGCCTCCTCTTTGAGGATGAATAAAGGGGCTTTTCTCTGGGTTTCCATCATGCCTACATATTAAAACCCAGTTTTTATTCTCTTTTTCTCTTAGGTTTTTTTTTTTTTTTCTCTTGAGAACAGGGACTAGCTTTTGTCTCTGGGTTTCTAACACCTAGTAGTTTTTCAGTAAGTATTTGTTGAATAGATGAATAAATGAACACATGGGATTCAAAACTTAAAGTGGCAGTTTATGAATGAGTTTTAGTGTAGTTCTTTTAAACAAAAATGAGGTTGCATTATAATGTATACAATTGAAGTTTTCCAACTTTCTAGGTAACTAATTGTTTTAATGGCTCAGGTTTTTTTTTTTTTTTTTTTCCTTTGTCACTTAGATGGTGTTTGAAATGACATGTGGACGGAAAAACAAGAAACTGAAAACTAAGAACTGAATAGCATATTGTATACGCAGTTGACATTGTGGTAGGCCTTTAGCTATGGGATATTCAAGCCTGAAAATATCGGAGGTATTGTTCTTATCTCAATTGCCTTTTCCATGTTGGATATACTTGGGTAACTGGTCTGCAAATAGCTATGAGCCTGTGCATTCTTATCAGCTGGAGATAATTGACTGTGGATATGTACCATTGGGGCCACAGCCAAAGACAAGTTCATACATTTGGGTCTTAAAGGGCCAGTAGCCTGGGCTGTATTTCTTGAGCCTCTTAAGACCTTTCTTCCATCTACTCAGCAGCTATTGGAACTATAGGTGACTCTGACAGTGGACATGATGGGGAGGACTTGGAGTTGACTGCGTGGAGGCTCAGTGTTAGCTGGAAAGCAGAAATTACAGCATCTAATCTGCCACGTTTCTTCTGGGAGCCGATGAAGTAATGCATAGTAGTTTCCCATTGGAGTTCTAGGTGCACAGGACTGCTCCCTCTCTTTGGTAGCTTATTCAAAAGGTAGACATCTGCTTCAGCAGTTAAATTGTACCGAGTGGCTACCAGTATTAGAGGCACATGGGGTCACTGTACCATGTTTCCTATTTATTTTTTTTTCTTCTTAACAGTTTAACGTGTGTTCACTGCTTTTAAATAAAGGGCTCATTTTCCCAGCATAGTTTCCTTGACCTAAAACAACCCTCCATTGCTTGGTGGTGATGTTATTAAAGATATCTTCATCCTTACTCGCTTTTTTCTTCTTGAGATCTATAGTAGATCCTGGGAGGCTTCCATGAACAGAAATGCTCCATATTAGCCAAGCAATTCTGCTTCTTAGATATGGATGGAGCCTCTCTGGGTTGCACAAATAAAGACTGAGTCTGTATTTTGCATATTTTCCTAGAATGACAGTGATTCTGTGGCTAAAGCAAGATTAAGCCTGTCATTTTCAAGAGTCTGACTTTCTGCTTCAAGAGTAAACTGTGTTGCCTTCTGAACCACTAGTTAAGTTAAACTTTGCAGTGCACTGTGCATTTAGAGCTGATGACAGTGTGACTTTTCCTCTTGTCTTGTTTGGACACAGATCTTTTCCTTGCTGGTCAGGTACAGTTTCCCTGACCCCTGGTGCTCCAGAGACCCCAGCAGTGAGACTCAGTGTTGTACAGAATGCTAACCAGGATGCTTAATCTTCTTTGCCCTATTGTTTGATTCCTGTAATCTTGGCTACTACATAATAGGTTTGTTATCTTTCACTCTATCAAGTACAGTGAGTGTCCAGGCAAAGAAATGTATGCATATATGAACATGTGAGGAGATCGATCACTATATTTACCTATTTACTAGTTCTATTTAATATTCTACCCTATTTACTATTTGAGAGTCTCCAAAGTCTTGGTTTAACTGTGTAAGTGCTCTTAGGAGATGTGAAGTGAGATAATAGAGTGAGAAATTGGTCTGTGTTGCGATAGTCCAACATGGACCCAGTAAAAAGGCTCAGTGGGTAGAACTTCTCAGGCTTGACAACTGGAGTTTGCCAATATGGTGGCAGAGTGGAGTGTGTGGACCTGCATTCACATGGTACGTACACACACACACACACACACACACACACACACACACACACACCCAAGTAAACATATTTAAAAGGTAGGCAAACACTTGATTCCTCGAATACATTAGAAAAGGAGCTGGATCCATCTTGTGTGCCCTTGCAGGGATGCTCAGAGAAGCTGAAGGAGTTCTGCATGTGATTTTGTCTTCAGCTGCTCCTGGGCTCCCTGCAGCTACCCAGCACAGCCATCTGATCACCCAGCAACCTTTCTAGCTGGCTGGGGTTTTGAGTTGAGTGCTCTCGTGGCGAGTGGTTAGGCTTCCTGCTTGTCAGTGTTTCCTCACAGCAGACCTATGAAGATGAAGCGCTCACATTCTGCCCATGGTCCTCTTTGTGGTGCTTCTGTCTACCCACCCCCCCCCCACCCCAAGGCCAATTCAGATTCTCTGTGATGTTTATCTTTGTTGGTAAATACTTAGAACAGACTGTTGTATAAATGTGCTCAATGTTACAGAAGCCTCTTTGGCTTTTGCTAGTTAGTGGTCTCAAGACAACCATCCATCCATCCTGGTGCTTAAGGCCTAACTTGTACTAACTGTCCCTAGACATCTAATTGTATTTCTCTTTGCTTCCCTGCAGACAGCTCAAGATGCAGACTTACTGCTCTCCTCTTGCCTTGCCTCCCTTCCTACATCTTGCCTGATACCCACATAGTTCCTCCTTTTCAGAAAGCTCTTTCCTCTAATTCCCCCACAAATTCCCAGGACTCTGTTCTCTGAAGCTCACCTTTAGGGAAAGTGTGGCAAGAAAAATAGGCTCCCTTATCCTTCTAAAAAGGATTTGATTTTCAGGCTAAATAATAAATTGACATGTGTATTGTTTTCTTAGAACAATGCCCAGAATAGTATGTGGTCAGTACTAAGCATTAGTCATTACTTTGTTTAAATCCTGTTAGCTGTCCACTTAACCCCTCTATCTCTCTGCTGGGCTGCTCCTGCTCCAGAGTCAGGAACGCAGAAACGAGGAAGGTGCGGAGCTTGTAGACGGAGGCAAGGTTGGCCATTCTCCACTTCACTGGAGAATGATCTTGGTAGGAAGCTGGCCTGACCCCCGAGACCCTCCTCACCCCTATACTCTCTCTCCTGCTTGTGTTCCTCGTCAGAGTGAGGCAGGGGCAAGAGCAGAGGCTTCCCTCTAGGCAGGGGTAGATCTGAGTTCTAACCTGGTCCCCCACCAATTAGTTCCCAGCTCTAATCTCTTCCTTTTCAGGAGAGCAAGAAGGAAGCAGTCGACTATAAACCCGGCCCTGGACTCGACACTTGTGGTTTTGTAGAAGCTATAAAATAGCCCGTGGGTCATACTTCATTGGTAATCTGTATTTTTTTCAGGCAAGGAAACTGGGCCAAGAAAGTCCAGGAAGCTGGCTTTTGTGAGCTCAAAAAATGGGAAAGTCCTGGAAATTTGTGGAGGAATTGGGGACGTTCTGACAAAGAGGAACCATGTGGGCAATGGTCAAGATGCAGGAATTAGGGAAAGGTGAACAGGGAGCAGTATTAGCTAAACCCAGGTCTACCACATAGCCCACGCCACACTGCTTGGTGGTGTGCCATGTCCACCTCTGTCATGGTTAGAAACCTGCTAAGATTCCTGGCATACAAGGCCAGAGGGAATAGTAACGACTATCATCATTTCAAAAGTCAGGCCTTTTTTCTAACACAGGAACTCTGAGTACATTGCTTGAAATTTCATTGGATTATGGGTATAAGAAGCTGGGTGAGTCTACTATTTCTAAGGAAGAACCCTTGGAGGCCATCTTAAAATGAAAGAAATTATAAAAATGTGAAGTAGAACCCAGAGAAGCAAAATATTAAAAAAGATTCTGTATTGGAAAATTAGAGGAGGGAGGGAGAATGGAAGCATTTTGGTTAGCCCATAGGTTTTTTCATCAAACGCAATGGAATGAGTGGGTTGTCAGTCCCATAGACATCTCTTGGTAGGTACGGTGAATGCATAGGAAAACGTGCACTCTTGACCTTGAGAAGTCACTTTGCCTTTCTAACGTCCCTCCTTTCATGTGAATGGGAAGCTGGCAACGGTTTGCTGGATAGTGTTTTGATAGAGTTAAGCTTGCTTGCCTTGAGCATGGCTGAACCAGAAACTAGAATTTCCCTATTCAAAAAGGAACTCCACTCCAGGAAGAGCCTAGCTTTCTGGGAGGAGTCTGGAACTGTTGAGCCCAGCGACCTTCATCCTTCTCTACTCTTTCCCCCATTTTGGCCGCAGAAGGCTGTTATGGGGAGCATGTGATATGACAAAGCTGTACCCTGAGATGTTGCTGCCAGAACTTTTATCTTTGTGGTTCTCTTGAATTTGGGGCAGGGGATAATCATAGCAAATATAGATTGAAAGTAACAGTTTCCATTCTGCAAATAGTCACTGTTTTGATTTTTCTTTCCTATGCTTTTGTTTGTTTCTGCCCCCTTTTCGTGTATACTGCACAATGTGCGTGACAGACTTGAGAAAGGCCAGGAAGTCACTTCTGGATGCTGTGTAGCCAAGAACATTCTGCAGTCCCACCTAATTACCCTGCGAGACAAGTCCAGAGGCAAGTCCAGCATGTTGAAATGCTTGTGTGCGGGCAGAGGCCAGATGCCCTCCCCTTCCCATCTCCCTGCCTAGCAGCTTGCTGGTATATCTCTTCTACTTGAGTTCTTTCTGTGACTGCTTGCTGTCGGTCCTGGGAAATACAGGTTTGGAGGAATTCTTTAAGATCACGGCACTTATCAATAAAGTGGGAAGCCACCAGGACATAGAGGAAGTGTTCAAAACACTTTAGAAAATCTTGAAAGGTTAAATATTTGTTCCAGTTAGCTAGCATATCAATCTGTCCATTTTTTCCTGTGATTCAAGTAGTTTAGGATTGATCTCATGTGTTTTCTAAGAGTTATTAAAGTGAAGAAATTGAAATATTTAGCATAATCTATGAAGAAGGAATGTTAACATGATTTTGATCTGAAACACACAATAAATAATGTGTATTGTGCTCTCTTCCCCATTATTTGAGGATTTTTCTTCCTGTGACATTTCAACAAAATGATTAGAAATAAAGTTTGCTTTATTGCAGGCAGGATGCACAAAGCGTCTCTCTCCTTCGTCTGATCTGTCTGCCAAATCTCTTGACTTCATAGCTCTCATAACCTAGCTGATCTTCCCGTGGCTGTGGGGGAGGCATAGCTTTGAAAGGAGATTTTGAGTAAAGAAATCTGGAGGTTACAGAGGGGGTGGATAGGCTCCATGGTTCCTGGTCAGTTTCAGTGTGCAGTCACATGGTATCTTCTCTAAGGCCCATGAAGAACCACCGAGTACATCTTTCCTTTCTTAGTGTGTCTTTTGCCTCTCAGTGTGGGTGGTTTTTGCTATTTAACTCATATAAGCATATGGCCTCTTTGTGCCGTGGTGGCATCCATTTGTATCATGGGGCTATCAGGTATTTCCTGAGCTACTTAGGGTTATAGTAAGGAGTGAGTGATCTTAGACAGAGAAGAAGCCTTTTAAGAGTGATTGAGTGTAGCACAGACATAAAGCGACATAAAAATCATCAGAGCCTTTATTAGTCAATTCTATTTTTGTGACCTTATAAAATTTGATTCCTTCCAGCTCCGACAAGGATAGGGTCTTGCCTAGTTGTCTTCTTTTAGAAAAGCTGAGTGCTTGCCAGTGGTCTACAGAAGTTAAGTAAGCAGCAAGATGGATTCTCAGGCCTCCCTGCTCACCCTAAAACCTCTCTCAGGTGATTTCTGCCCCACTTTACTGTTTATGCCAAACTCTTTGGGAGTTAAGACAACTTTCTCCCCACTTAGGTTAAAATGGTACCCCAGTAGAGGCCAAAACACCACATCCTTTTGGTGATTTCGGTCCCATTTGCTGGAGCTGTCTGCATGCCTCTATGGGCTATGCTGGCATGAAGTGGGTAAAGACAAGTGGCCAAGGCTAGAAGGAAGAAGAAGAGACAACAGATGGTCTTGCCTCTTCAGTTTAACAAACAAGATGTCTCTGTGAAAGTCATGCTCATCTGTGGGTTTAGGTTTCCCAAGTGTGCAGTGTGAGTCTAGGCAAGATGTTCATAGTGACCTACAACACTGAGGTGTCTTTTAACCTGCCCATCTGTCTATGATAGCCCAAAGCTGTGTTCTAGACAGCCTTCACAGACTGAAAGAAGGAAAGTTGTGAATCTGATGGCATATTTTAAATATTTTAATTTTGATTTATGTGTTCATATGTGTATCTGCCCATGCACATACTGGTGCATATGTGTACAGGTGCCTATGGAGTCCAGTGTAGGCCAACAAATTCCCAAGAGTGAAGTTGTCTAAAGGTGGTTGTGAGCTACCTGGTGTAGGTACTGGGAATCAAACTCCAGTCTTCTGTAAGAACAGCAAGGACTTTTAGCCACTGAGGCATCTGTCCCAAGCCTCTGGTAGTATATTCTCAACAATCATTATTTGTGAAAAATCTCATAGGTTAGTTGCATTATCTAGCATTCAACATTGGCATTACTTTGTTTTGTTTTATCTTGGAATAGTGGACTGTAGCTCGTGATACTTACTCTGTTAACCAATAGCTGACCTTGCAAAAAAGGCGGAAGAAAACATTTGATGGTGATTTAATTCAAGACACACATACATGTACTACTATTACTACTGATATCTGTAGTGGAGTGGCACTTAAATGGTAGGGACCTTTATAATTAAGTCATCTTTCTTTTATCCTAAGTAGACTATGCCTATATGCTAGGTTCTAAGTGTCTAAGTGTTCACCCCCACAGTGGTTTGAATAGTAATGACCCTCATAGGCTCATATATTTAAATGCTTGATCATTAGAGAATGGTACTACTTGACAGAGATTAGGAGGTGTGGCCTTGTTGGAGGAAGTGTGTCACTGGAGGTGGGATTTGGGGTTTCAAATGCTCAAGCCAGGCCCAATGTCACTCTCTCTTCCAGCTGCCTGTGGATCCAGATGTAGAACCCTCAGTTCCTTCCCTAGCACCATGTCTGCCTCCATGTCACCATGCTTGCTGCCATGATGACATTGGACCAAACCTCTGAAACTGTAAGCCAGTCCCAGTGAGATGTTTTCCTTTATAATAGTTACTATGGTCACAGTGTCTCTTCACAACAATAGAAACCCTAACTAAAACATATACATATAACTCACTTAATCTGTACAATATTTTAAAGTAGGTGTCTGTTAAGAGGCCATAAATTAAGAAAGACAGATGAATCCTTTTACTCACATCCCTAACCTTAGCCCCATCCTTACATGTGAGGAGTCACTGTGCACTAAGTTCGTCATCTGAATTCCATGTTCAGAGGACTCATAGACCCAGAGAACTGTGTGTCTATTGAATTCATGTCCCCAGCTGTGTACTTTAGTACCAGTTGTAGGAAGGGCAGGTACATGAAAACTTCTGCCATGTCTTTAGAACTGTTGCTGGTAGGAACCTCTGTGGTCAGCCCTACACCTGGATGAATGTTCTAGGATGCTGGTTAGGACAATGCATAGTCAGGTGAGCTCCTAAGAAGCAGATGTCCCTAATGTCCCCTGCCTCTTTAGCATCATTGGACAATGCTTTCTTTATCCTTTGAAGCTTTCTGAGTTTTCCAATCATCTTTTTCTTTGAATCTTTGGAGCCTCAAGATTTTTTTCTTTTGTTTTAATGCATCCTTGCTGACTTAGACAAGCTTTGCTCAGTATACCTATAAGTTCATTTTCCTATTTAATGAGGAATAAATTGTCTTGTTTGGATAGCCTTTAAAATATTTTACCCTATACAATAAAGTGTTAAAACTAGAACACATACACACTTAGCTACAGATTTCAGTAACTGAGTGCATAGACAAGGGGAAATTTTTAAGAAAGTTCTAATTATTAGAAAGATGACAAAATCTACTACAAAGTAGTTTTGTTATGCTTTTGATCCAAATGAATAACCAGCACATCTCTACTCTAGAAAATTTTACCATTTGAAGCCTATATGTTATAATGAAGTGGTGCATGTGCATGTACACATGCATGTGAGTGAGTGAGTGAGAGAGTGTGTGTGTGTGTGTGTGTGTGTGTGTGTGTGTGTGTGTGTGTGTGTGTGCTTACAGTGTAGGGGATTAAAACCAGGTCCCTATCTGTGCTAGGCAAGTTTTCTGCTGTGATCTACAGCCTAAGCCTTCTAATAAGCTTGTAATGTTTCTTGTGAGCTCTTACACTGTGGCAATGCATTGTCTCTGAGGTCAGGCTTGGGTTCAAATTGCAGCTGTGTTACTAACAAGCTGGGTGACTCTGGGCAAGTTTATTCCATCTCTTAGAGTCCCTTTTCCTCTCAGAGGAGAAAGCAATAATTATATATTACTCAGAGAGCCGTAGGGAGTGAAACCAGGCATGTTTATATATTTAACACTAGCCTTTTATAGAATAAGCACTTGATAAGCGATGCTGTTGTTACTGATTTTTATCATCCTTAAATTAGCATCTGTAATGTGGGAGACACAGCACTTGCCACATAGTAGGTACCACGCAGATACTTTATTGGAGTCGATAGCACAGGTTCTTCTGTGAGGGAATCAGGTTGCCAACAGTAGCTTTTTATTTATTCCATGAACAAGGAGGGGTTGAGCAAATGGAGGCCCTGCCTTGAAGCCAGCTGTCCTCACAGTGAGGTGTCTTGCAAGCCTACCCTGAGGCAGGCAGAGCAAGGCAAACAACTTGGAACTGTGCTGGGAGCACCCCCTCCTTCCCCAGCTGAAGCTTTACTTTTCTCCCTTGAAGGAGAATGAGGAGAGTAGAGGGGCAGAGAGGTTACTTTCAAGAACTGCCACATGTCACCAGAATGCAGCCCCTCGCCCCAACCCTGCCCCAGCATCCGTGCTGTTTGGCTGTCTTCTCTTTGCCCAGGAGAAGCCAAAATGTTAAATTGGTGTGGCTTACAAGATCTGACAGAGAAATTCTTCACGTCTGGCCTGGATGTCTAAGTAAATTTGGTATACTCCTTGTGGTCTGGGGCAAGCGCTGGAAGCTATTAGAAATCTGAACAAAACCCTCCATTCAAAGACTGCTCGTTTCCTGCTGGGGTAATCCAAGTATCAAACATAAGAAACATGGGTGAGGAGAATGTGGCTGCCCAGAGCAAAACCCACCAAGGTGTCTGCGAAGTCATCGCCCTAGATGACTTCGAATGTTACTTACACTTGATCATCTTGAATAAGTGGTTTCGTTTGAAAATGAGAGCCGTGCTCTCCCTCCACAGAGGGCAGCGAGGGAACTGCCTGCATCTTGTCAGTCAGGTTTAGGAGCTGGCAGCAGCTCTCTGCTTCCCTTGAAGTTCCCTTAGCTTGAGGTTTTGCTTTCATTAGTTATGGTATAGGGTCTACTGCTTTAGACCGGGCAGATCGGTGGCTGGCTAAGCCTTTATTAAGGAGGCTTTGTGGAGGAGCCTTGGTTTATCTTGGGAAATATCAGAGTTGGTCATAAACTGCTTCCTTTTTGTAGAGAAATTTATTTTCTGTGAAATTCCAGGTGTTCTTTTATATGGACTTGAAAGGAATAGATTTGATAGTCAGGTTGGATTTTTTTCCCCCTTACTAAGAAGAATATTGTTCTCCTTGGTGGATTAATTGAGGCTGAGATCAGATAATCCAGGCAAGACCACTGGGTGCCTACTGATGGTTACTTTAAGCTTAGCTCTGCAGTGCTATGTTGGGAAGTGTTCAGCTCCTGCACAGTCACTGCTTGGGGACTTTTTTTTTTTTTCCTTCCTTAGGACAGTCTTACTCCCGCCAGACTGCACTTCTAGAGAAAGAGACAAAGCCTCATTCATTGTAGTGTGCATAGTAGCTCATCAGATACACAGCCAAAGCTTTTTCAAAGTGAACGAATGAAAGGGGCATTTTTAGAACACTTGAGCGATAGGCCAGGTGCCGTCACACAGCCGAAGAGCTAAGCAGGCTCTTCCTGGGCTTCGTCTCTGCCTCACTTCTCTTCTCAAAGGTAGTGGAGGCAGGAATTCTTCTCTTCTTTCTTCATGAAGGAATCCAGCCTCAGAAGTTAAGAGGCTCAGTGCATCCTTTGCCGCATATTGTCTGTATGAGATGTAAAGTACATGAAGAGATAGCATCAAACAGGAAAAACCAACCCATTTTGGTGACATTTAAGGAGTCATAGCTGTACACATAGCAGCAGCTCACTTGTCAGGAGATGGCAGGTCTGGGTTACGTCAGGAATAGCATGGTTGTTCTTTGTCAGTTTTTTTCCCCCCCGCTCCAAGTTGTGCTGACCTCTCAAGAGAAAATATTCCCCATCTAATAAAAGTCAGAGCAGATTTATGGACTTGCTCCTGGCCACTTGTCCTTTATGCTTTAACAGAAAAATAAATCTAGAAGAAAAATCATGGTTACCCTTGGACCATATAGATGGGGGCAGGGCCCAATGCTCAAACCCTCTCTGGGCTTAGCTCCTTCCCAGTTCCAGCTGGTGGGGGATATTGAGACTTGTGGCCTGCTCTCAGTGGCAAAAAGGGTCATTCTCAGCCTGCAGGGCCTCACTCTGATACCCAGGTGGGCTGAGCCTCCCTGACCAATCATGTTGATCTTAGTGAGAAAGACTCTCTGTAATTAAAGGCCCAGAAAAATAGTCCTTGTTTTGTGGCCACGGCTATGATGATTTCCTTTCTACCAGTTTCCCTAAGTGTTCTGTCGTCATATCCTTTGTCCAATAAAGACATTTTAAATATTAACTCTGTCTTGGGATCACTGCGTACTTCAGCAGTGACTTAAAACAGGTCCTAACTGAGTGTGTGACACAGGCCTCAGTCTGGTCCTCAAGGATCTTGTCACTTAGTAAGAAAGAGAAATGTGGCCAGTCTCTAGGATTTAGTGGGATGGATTGAAAAAGGGGCTTTGAGTCTTGGGTTCAAATTCAGTCTTTGCAGTATATTAACTTGTTGGGCTCTGGGCAAGTTCTTTAATCTTTTGAAGTAAATAATACATGGCTTCCCAGAAAGGTCACTTGAGGATTTGACATAAGCCATAGGAAAAGCCCAGGTAAGAGCTGATGCCAAATCGTGCATAAGGCCTGCATAGGTCCAAGCCAGATCGGGTCCCAGTGTTTCCCTGGGACTTGAGGAAGGAAGTGGACATGAGTTCCCGTCCATAACTAAGAAGCTAACTCCAGTAGATAACCTCTGGCAAAGGCAATATTGGTTTTCTCCAATGGAGTCTCACTGGGTACACAAACCACACTTAGGAGCAAATGGTAGGCCCCATGCCCAGCGATAGATGGCCAACACAAAACAAACTCAATGGTAATTTTGGAGTTTTTTTTTTTTTCCTTTTCGTTAGTGGTCTTTTTCCTTTCTCTCTTCTTTCTTTCTTTCTTTCTTTCTTTCTTTCTTTCTTTCTTTCTTTCTTTCTTTCTTCCTTCCTTCCTTCCTTCCTTCCTTCCTTCCTTTCTCTCTCTCTCTCTCTCTCTCTTTCTTTCTTTCTTTCTTTCTTTGTGTTTTTCATGTTTTTTCTTTGCTTTTGTTTTGTTTTATTCTGGCTTGTTTTTTTTCTTTTCTCTTTTTTCTTTTCTTTTTTTTAACAAACCTGTTTTCTAAGTAGAAAAAAAGATATGGAGTTGGAAGGATGGGGAGATGGGGAAGATCAGAAAAGAGATGAGGAAATTATTTGAAATTATTGAAGAATTATTTTCAATTAAAAAGAGGTGATTCAAAGAAGTGGTAACACCTATTGTTTTGTTTTATAGGTGAAATAGATAAATCCCTATGCAGGTTCTGAAGAGGTGTGTACCATTCCCCTGGGCCATCAGGACAGGAGAGAGGACACTGAGCATCAGGGGATATGTATGTGAACTAAGTGCAGGAGGATGAGTGGGGCTTGGGGAGTGTTGAGGGAGAATAAACACAAAATTGCATCTGAAGCATGCATTTCCCACCTTTTTGTTGTTTTCACTTCACAAACACTCATTTTGCATGGCTACGACTTTTTTTTTTCAAACCAAATAACCAATTTAGTGGAACCTTAGCATCAACCTGAGCATGAACATTTCTCTATTTCTTCTGCTGTCTTCTGAAACCTCTCAATTAGAATACACGAGGTGATGGCGGAGTCTGTGTATTACTGTGGATGTCCTTGCAGTTCTTGGTATGAGTGGAGGTGTTAGAAGCCATATCAGATTTGATGCTCTGAGCTGTGCCTCCAAGTGGCTAGGACAGGGTGTCCATGTGCATGACAAGCTCTTAACACTGTTGGTAGTTTTGACAATAATTCATTGTGTGTAACTTCTTGTGGTGAAATTTTTTTTAATTTGTAAAGGGCACCCACTGCTTGGTGAATCCCAATATGCTATCATCAGCTTGTGGTGTTACACACTGGCCTTCAGCTCCTCCGAACTCAGCTAACTTTGGTCTCTGTGCCCGGACTTTCCCATGTGCCTGACTTTTGTGCCATCCTGCCATACTCTTGAGATAATATACACCTTACTATCACTTATGAGGCTTGTTAGGAAGGAATGTGTGTCCAACAGAGCAGAACAGGTACCTATAAGAGGCTGTTCTCGCAGCCCAGTAGTGGTGGTGCAGGCCTTTAATCCCAGCACTGGGGAGGAAGGGGCAGACATATCTCTGAATTCAAGGCAAACCTGGCCTACAGAGTGAGTTCCAGAACAGCCAGGGATACACAGAGAAACACTGTTGAGAAACAAACAAATAAACAAAAACAAAACAAAAAAGAGACCATTCCCGCAACTCCAGCTGACACTGCTCACCCCCCTTTTGTGCTTTCTGAGTGAGAATCTGTTTACTTTCCCCATAGCACTTAGCTTTTTAGAGTTGGGGTTTCAAGCATTTCATATTGTATTCATGGTATGGCTTTCCTGGTCCTTATTTGAGTTTGGGATTACCTATGGGAGACATAGTTCTGTTTTTCTGGATCTATTGTTAGGCTCCTGGTAGAGAAGTACACACTACAAGGCTTACACAAGAAGCATAGAAAATGACCAAAGGAATCATGCCACAGGGCAGAGTGCCTTTTTAGATGGCGAGGGTACTAACTGACTCCAGCCAGGCATTCTCACTCATACTTTCTGAGTGGCTAATGCTTAGCTGACATTCTATAAAGCTAATTTGTTTATAGTTGTGTCACATAATTATACACTCCGTATATAGTATGCTTTGAAATCATTATTTATTGCATAAATATTACCACAGAAACTGAGCTCAAATCACAAGGAAGAATGTGTGTGGGTTAGCAGCCCTGGCAAATATGTTGCAAAAATAGGAAGCCCTCAGTGTATCACCCTTTGCACACATGTCTTTGGGGCTCATCAATGGGGCCTCTGCACTTTACACACACAAGTTCTTTCGTATGTACCCTTGGTTTTCTGTTCTCAGGTTCCCACAGAATATACCATATTAGTCCTATGTGCTGCAAACATTAATTACACACATATTTAGAGAATCCACAATTCAGACTTGGGCTCTGAAGAAGAGGCCCCAATTCTACCATTATTAGGTCCATTCTTTGTTCTTTGGAATGAGAGTAGGAATTAAGGATAGTAACAGGAGAAACCACAGTTCATCATTCCAGGCAACTAGGTACTTTGGTTTAGAAATTTAGTAGCATCGTCTATCAGAGTGAAACAAACTTCTTTATTGTCTACATTCAAAGACACAGAACTGGATGGCAGGATTTAGAGGCTCTGAGATGTGCAGAAGTAAGGTCTCTGCATTATTAACTTTAGCAGAGAAAGCTTGGGTGTGTGCAAATGTGAAATACCTAGCTCCTGAGCTTATCCTGGAATGTTTTTACTTGGGCTGAATGCATCCCATGATGGATGTTTTGTCTTAATCGGTGTGTCTTGTCTTGGAGGATGAGGTAGGTAGTGATAGATCTCAGGTTGATAGGGGTGGAGTTCTGGGGGAGTAAGATGATAACTTAATAATTCTCCAAATTTCCCAAAGTGGGCACAGTGCACCTGACATTTTCTGAGACCAAAAGAAGCTGGCAATGCAGCTGGGAGTGAGAGGCAGTCTTTGAAGTTAGACAGTGGAGGTTCAAGTCTTCACTCTGGCACTAGTTTGATAGCCTCAGGGCAAATTACTTAATGTTTCTGAATCTATGAGGACAATAATTATAGTACCTACCTCACATGGTTATGGTGAGGATTAAACTGTATGGTATAAATAAAACACACAGCACAATGCCTGGCATGAATAATCGGCACCCAATAAATGTACTGTATTGTTATTTCCTGCTTCACATTGTAATTTTACTGCTTCCAAACTGGATGTATCCTTGGACTAAGGCAGTATTGGGTCCACATACTATTTTCAGTAGTTCAAAACCTAAGAGAAGTGAACAGTTCTGGTCATTACAATAAGCATGTATAGTAGATAATGTCCTTGAAACATGGTACCCCCAGAGGAAGACTATAAAAGGAGCCTTTGATTTTAAAAACTGTGGGACTTCAGCTGAGGAAGTCAGCCCTTTCTTTGTTGAAAGCCCGTAGACTTCCAGTAATAATGGGAATCAACTGGGGTGTGTTATGGGGAGAGGACTTGATTGCTTGCTACGAGGGATTGTTTCCCCACAGAGCTCCAGAAGTCCACATTCTGGAGTCCCAGTCCCACAACTTAGTTGTATTTACTGGATTGTGCAGCATGTTCTCCCTGCCAAGTGCCTTGGAAGCCATGAGAAAAACTGGAAACCTGGATGCAGCGAGGAAACTTCTAGGCAAATGGAAACTGGTTTTCCTGCCCAATGTTGGTAGAGCATTTGCTCTAGGCGACCAGGCAGGCTCCAGTTCCAGAGACATTGTTTTTACATGGCTCCCCCTCCTGCTTTTAGATATAATTTAAACTGACATGACTTGATTTTTGCCATTCTATCAAGGTCTTTGTAGATTTAACATTATGTCCATTTTCCCCATGCTCATCCTCATTGGAGATTGATGGGTAAATGCCAATGCAGAAGCTGGTTGGAATGGAAAGCATCCAGAAAACGATTAGGGAACTTGCAGCTTTCTGAAGCTGGGTGCAGGGTGGATGAAGTCATTATTATTTTAATGAAACTTGTGTTAGCTGGGGTCTCTTAACCATTTGTTTTCTAGTTTTAATATTGAGTCACTAATTTACACTAATGAGGTGCTGTCAGGATTGAACAACACTCTTATTCTGGACTAGCCAACATGTAAGATCTAACATGAGCTGTGGCTCCACCAGAGCTGTATATTAAGCTTGGAAGGGAAATAGAAACAAGCAAACTGTCTGGTTTCAACAGAAACTATTAACATGTGCATCTATAAGGAAATTCTGGCAAAGCTGTTTTATCCAATATGCAAGGGTGGTCTACAGTATGTCCTATCAGTGAACAGTTAGGTATCACCCTTCCTGGTAAACTTGCAGACTTCTATGTCTGCTGTGCAATCTGCATACATCATTTTTTGATAGTCATCTGGTGGATCATCCATTGTGAGAATTATAGCTTAAACCTGGGCAGCAAGCAAGGCATAGTTGGAAAAGAGGAGTGTTGGGTGACCCAGATATAGGTCCACATCTCCAGCCAGTGAGGAGCCTGTTAACCTCCTTTTTCTTTGGTTCCCTATAACACCAGGTGGATCCAGAGGATTAGTAGAGATGGCATAAGTAGCTAATGGCATGCCTAGCATATAGTTGGTGTTCATTAAAGGGAGGGTTAAAGTTGTGCATACCATCTAATTGAATTCCTGCTGGATTTATTCAAGGCCACCCAGCCTTTCTTGGCCTTCTCATCCATTATCAGTTATGTGTGTGTTCTGGAAGGCAATCTGATTTTATCATTGGCTCAGAAGGAAGGCCTACTGCCAGCGGATGCTTCTATCTTCATGCAGTATACAGGAAGGTACAAATGGTGTTAGTTCATCCAGGACTCAGCTTCATGGTGCTAATGGTCTTTGTTAATTGTGATTTTTTTTTAAAAAAAAATCATACAATGGTAAGAATATGTTGTACTTTTATTATCTCTCTTGTTTTTCCAAACCTAGAAAAAGAGTGTATGTTATTGTGGCTAGGGCTGAGAAGTATCTGTCTCAGAGGATATTATAAATATTTAAGGTGAAACTTTTTTATTGGGATAACATTTTCCCTTCTTAGTGTAGCCTCCTTTTTTTTTTGTTTTTTCAACCCATTGTGTGTGCGTCTGTTCATCTGTGTCTGTGTGTGCATGTATGTGTGTGGGTATATGTGTATGTTAGAAGTCAGCCTTGGTGGTATCCTGAGAGCCTTCCCTCTTGATTCTTAGACAAATCTTTCATTGAGATTTGGACTTGCTACTAGTCTAGGCTGGCTTACCAACAAGTACCAGAGATTCCTCTCTGGAGCTGCCTTTACAAGTGTGTGCCATCATGCCTGGATTTTTGTGTAGGCTCTAGGGACCAAGCTCAGGTCCTCATATTGGTGTAGTAAGGATGTCACTGGCTTAGCCATCTCTCCAGCCCCTTTAACCCATTCTATTCTTAAAAACCAAATGAAACAGATAGGCCAACCTTTGTATTGCTGTGATAATCCCCAGAAAGGGTTAATAAGCATTGTCTGGAGCCAAGCTCTGACAAGGCAACCTCCTTTGGTGGACAGATTCCCATCTAAGAGTGACCCATGCAGATAGCCCAGCCCTATTGATGCAACAACAGAAAAAGTCCTGCCCCAAATCCCCAGAACCGGTTCAAGAAAAGAAAAGAACTCTACTGGAAAATGCATCCCCCTATGCCTAAGGAAGCTTGAAACTGCAGAAGATTCTTTTATTATGTCTTTTTCTAAGTAACATATTGTTCAAGAAAAAAATAAATGGAAAAAATCTTAAAACAACAACAAAAATACCACACACACGCTTAGAGTAACAGTGAAGCTCCATATACATTTTGATTTTCTTGAAGAATGTTGTGTTTGGGGCAGGAGAGATGGCTCAGTGGTTAAGAGTGTGTACTGTTCTTGTAGAGGACCCGAGTTCAGGTCCCAGCATCCATGTCATGTGGCTCACAATGCCTCAGGGGATTCATTATCCTCTTTTGGCCTACATGCACTTGTGCATACTCAACACACGGGCACATACATACACATAAATAAATAATATAGAAATATGTTTTTAAAATAATGCTCTACTCCTGGGACCATTGTCAAACTCAAAAGCATTGTGATAGTTCTGATGGACCTTCCCACTTGGAAGTGCTCCTATTCTGGAATGTGTTTATAGATCTTGACCTTGGATGCTTCTCCTGACTCAGAAATTGGAAAGCAATTTGCTAGAGGAGCCAGGCCTGAGTGTGGGCTGCTGCCATGGTTTGGACCAGCGCTGACATGTGAGGAATCATCCCATCTTTTGCAGAGCCCTGGTGCTGAAGGCGTAGCTTCTTTGTTTATGGTGAAGTATAAACAATGGGCAGGGCTCTCTCCAAGAGCAAGGTGATTGCTAAGTAGATATCTTCACAACTTCAGTAATGAAAGAGGAACTGGAGGAGGAGAAGGAGACAGAGGTGAGAAAGTGCGTTTTCCCTGTATAATTATTGCTTGTTGAAGAACTCTCTTGTTTTGTCTCATTTACAGTGTGGTTTGTCTCACTGTTGTTCAAACTTGTTAAATTCTTGATGGAAACTCCACTTGAAAACCTTCCTTTCCCTTCTTTTTAGTGGCTGATTCTTTTGGCCTCCCAGTGAGGATGCAGAGCTGTAAGCAGAAGGGCTGATACATCCAGAGCCATGGTAGTGCAGGCCAGGAAGAGGGGCCTCAGGGCTTCCCAGGTCACATCTCCACTACTCCACCAGGAGCAGGAGTGGTCTGTGCTGCCTGCACTTCTCACTTCTGCTGGATGAGTGAGATTAACTCTCCCACTTGTGAAACGCAAGCGATTCTAAGCTTGGGAACTGTTCCTGCATGTGGTGCACACTGGTTTCTCAGCAGTAATGACGTGAGCAACTGGATGACAGTGTGGGTGCTCCCGGGACCGCTCCCCTCGGAGTGTGTTAAGACCCTCTTGATATTTTTGGAAACATGACAAATATACATCCAGCAAACGGCCCTGGTTAGTCCATAATCTTAGGACATTGTTTGGACACGTTCTCTTCTTCTTCTGTGCTGAATGAGATCCAGTGTGTCACTGCTTTTCATAAAATGCTGTGCGAGCATTTGAACAACATGCCTCAGACACTGTCCAATGAAACCTGTGGGCAGAAGGCGTTTTCCTTATGGCCTAGGCACAGTTACTGTCTACTGCTGGGAAGGGGCATTTCTAGGATTTCTAGGAGCTCACCAGGCTCCAACAGATGGATAGTAGAGTGCTAGCTAGAAGGACACCATGAAGTCAGTTGCCTCTGAATACAGTTACCACTTAGTAAATGCTTGGCCCTTGGCAGCCTTTGTAACCTCTTTGTGCCTCAGTATATTCATCCGTAAAACTGAGTATGTCATGTTAGGTTTTACTGACCTCCTTACAAAGAGCACTCATGTTTTATTGTCTAGGGCACAATAGATTTTTTTCTGTTGAGGCTTTGCCATTCGACAGGACTCTCTTTAAATCCTCACTCTGACAGTGTCTATTCCTATGTGGTTACCTCACCTTTTCTCACCAAGCTTCTATTACCTCATCTGCAGGACGTGTGTAAAAGCAAACATCCATGGCAGTGTTGGTCCCTCCCTACATAAGATTCTGGAAGACAGTAGATACAGTTTATACTTCTTGAGCCTGTAATGGATGTTACCCAAAGTTGTTCTTGAATTTTTATTTTTTTAAACTCTACTTGGTGTGCCATGTGGGTAACTGCTGCTTAATTATGAGAGTAAATATTTAAACTGAACCTTCACTTTGAGTATTAGCTCATAGTGGAAGAATGCTGTTCTTATATGTTACTTCAAACTATGTGTTTACATGTAAGTGATGGTGCTATTTTGCCTCGGTGTATGGAAGGGTGTGGTCTTTGCCACTGGGCACTGAGCTCTTTATTTGAGCTTTAGCATGAGTGAGCCTGCATGATCCCTTCTCCCCTTAGTAATTACTGTCAAAATTCCTAAGGAATATTTAGGCTGGTGTCCACTGGTGTTTCAAAAGGTCTGTGGGTTGAGTAAGTAATCAGGTGAGCAGCAAAGGTTACAACCAATATTCCTGGGACTCTGGGCTCATTTTTCTTGTGTCCATAAAGCTTTGAGCAGAAGACTTTAGACTATTTTTAAAAAAATGGTTTATAGTTATTAATGTTTTCAAATCCTGGTTGGATTTTAAAGGTAGGTTAAACTGCTAAAGTGAATATAAATTAAAACCAGTTAAACAGAGGAGTTCCTACCCCATTCTGTCTTTGGTGTGCCTAGAATTCCATAAATTTTATGGGTCTCGAAACCCTTGCCTTGTTTTGAATGTTTCTAATAAGAAAGAGTGAAGTGGCTCACACCTCATGAGACACACAACTGTTTCAGAGGAATGCCACTTGGCACCCACATAAAGAAAACACCAGTCTGTTGATTCATAAAAAATGTGTGGCTGATTTTCCTGGGACATGTGCATTATTTTCACAGAACAATTTCATTTTTCACTCCCTCCCACTCTGTGCATTACTTACTCACGTTTGCAATTCATCAACTCTGATTTCCAACGTTTCCACTCCCTGCTCTCTCTTCCTGTCTCCATCCAAATAGCTATGAAGAAAAAGACCACATGGAGAAGGGGATTTTTTTTTCCTTTTTTTCCCCCTGATGTTTGTATGAAATCATGACTATTTTTGTTGACTTTTTGGGAATTTCCTATCATGCACCCCAATCCCACTCATTTCCCAATCCTTCCATATCTACCCTCCATCCTTGTAACCTCCCCCACCCCAAATAAAAAGTTATAGTTAAAAAAAAATCTTGATGGGCAGTGGTGGTGCATGCCTTTAATCTCAGCACTTGGGGGCAGAGACAGTCAGATCTTGGTGAGTTCAAGGCCAGTCAGTCCACAAAGTGAGTTCCAGGACAGCCAGGACTTTTACACAGAGAAACCCAGTCTTGAAAAACCAAACCAAACCAACCAACCAACCAACCAACCAACCAAACAAACAAACAAACAAAACTCACCATGGAAGCTGCCGGGTATCACAATGTGTCACACAGTATACCCCCTTTGCCCAAACAGTTTTGCTTGCAAATGTTCATTGCAACGAGCCATTGGTCTGTTTTGAGGCCTCTGGCTTCTGCTGCACCATCATTATTGGATATTCACCCATACTCCTCTTGGATACACTGCTGTTGCCCTGTGTCATGGAGGTCCTGCAACTTTGGTTCTATAGGACTGGCCCCTTCACATTCTCCAGCAGCTCAGAGATGGGGTAGATGTTGGGGTGGGCCACTTCAAAGGCCTGGATCTCGGCCTAGGTGGTAGCTGAGTTGGTCAGTCTGCCAGCTCTCCCAGACCCAAGCCATCAGGGCCAGTTCTCCCACAACTCTCCGGAGGGCAGCTCTCCCGAGCCCATGCCAGGCATGGCTTCTGAGGGGAGGGGCTAGCTCAGTGCAGCCCTCAGACCTCGACATGGCCCCAGGCAGCAGCCCAGACCTTTGGCGGCATGGCCTTTGCTGGGAACACAGGCCAAGGACATCAACACAGACCGCTGCTTTGGCAGGGCCATGGACCCAGACATAGGCCCTTGGTGGCAGCATGGGCCAGGACACCACCATGGTCTCAAGTGACAGTACAGGCTACTCACATCAGGCAATTTTAACCACCATTGCATCTCTGGTCCTGCCTCTCTTTACAGCATACAAACCACTCTGCTTCTCTTTCTCTGCCATCTCTCACCACCCCCCAGCTGTACCAGAGTGGGCGGGTGGGCTGCGGAAATTTTCAAAGGCCCCATTTTCCTGTATGCAAGGGGCTGAGTGAATGTGAAAAGTGGTCTTCATGAGGCTGCAGATTGGCTACTAGGAAACCAATAGGAAACTGTTTCCATGAATGAGTGTGTCTGTATCCACAGGGTGTGTGTGTGTGTGTGTGTGTGTGTGTGTGTGTGTGTGTGTGTCTGTCCATGTATGTGTGCATGTATATGTATGTGTACATGTGTATGTGTGTGCGCACATGTGCATGCACAGGTGTGCTTATCTCCCCCCACCCCCTCTTCATTATGCTTTCTGAAGTGTTAATGTGATCTAGGTCGGTTGTACCAAAATGAGATCATGCTGACAGCCTCGCCCCCTCAACCCAGAGCTCCCTGACTGACTGAAATGCTCAGCCAGTAAGAACTTTGGTTGCTTATCTTTGTCAGTGAGGCTGCCAGAAAAGAGTGAACAGCCAGCTCTGGCTCGGAGAGCAATGACTCTCCTTGCAGTGAAAACGGCGTGTTTATTTTTTTTCTCCTGAACGATTTTCATAGACAATCTGGACTGGCAAGAGATTAGTCTCTCTCTCAGACGTCCAGTTTGCAATGCTGAGGCGAGGCAGGTGATTTCCCTTCAGAGGCCTGATGTAGTGGAAAGAGAAGCCATTTTCAGTTGTATCCACATTCAGCCACCAAGTCTCACAGACGCAGTAGCTTTGCCCTGACTTGAAAGAAAAAAATTACCCAGGGTGCACAGCGAGAGTCCTTTCAGTGGAAAGCCATAGTGATTAAAAATGGCCCTTGGTATCAGATCGGCACAGACTGAGGTAACAGTGGACTAGGCAGATTGCTTGCTCAGTTCCCTCATTTGTATGATGGGCGATGCGGTGATATGAGGCGCCTGTGTAGAATCTAGCACAAGGTGTGAAGCTGTGTTGGAAGGGCTGGCCCTAGAGGGGGCGCTCTAAGGAGGAAAGGCACTCTGAATTCGGGTAAGGCAACACCAGCTCTTAGCGGATGAGTTGGAAACCACATTGCTTCGCATCCAGACCACCGGCAACCTTTGTAGTTTCCTTTGTGAGTTCTCCTGAAAACAGTTTTCAGCGAAGATGCAGCCTTCCAATATAAAGAGGAAAACTGATCAACTCTTTGTTCGGAAGAGATAACTTGTGAGGACATTTTTGAAGAAAGACAATAAATGGATGATGTTGAGTTCATTCAGTGTGTGCCGTCCTAGTTCCTCAATGACCTGGTAAGTTTCGTAAGAAGACACAGCTGGACATTCTTGTTGTGATCTGGGTGGCTATGTGGGCTGCTCCTGTGGGAGAGGCACACTCCTGTCCTGGCTCTCCTCACAGGCCCCTCTTCTCTAGTCAATTCCACCCCTTTCTCCTGTATACCTGCTTCCACGTCTTGCTTTCACACACAACCTCAAGCCACCATCTGGGCAGGTACTGTGGCATCAGAGATTCCATAGCGCTATTCTCTCCCTTCTCTGTTGGCATAGAGAGCGCACCAGCATCTGCCCATGGGGACCCAGAGACAAGGAAGTCTGATAGAATGCCTGAAAGTGCTTGCGAGCACTTTGTTTCCAGATTTTCCTTAGGACCCTTAATCTTTTATGTCCCTTCATTTCTCGCTTTCTTTGGAGAGGCTTTGCTATCCTTTGGCAATGAGGAACTGGTTAGAAACAAACCCGATTGCTTCTTACTCAGTAGCAGCCTCAAGACCAGCTCGCCTTCTAATCTACTCACTACAGTGCAGCCGAGGCTGTGTTCAAGTCCAGGATTCTGAGCACCAGCCCTCTTTGTATAAAACCCTTTACTGGCTGTCACTGGAAGTTGGTGTGGCTTGTTTTACAGGACTCTGGATCTGACCATAGCTTTAGTCTCCTCATTCTCTGCCCTGCTTCTCACAGACCTCGTCCTCTCCATAAGCGTCCTTCAGTACTCCCTGCCGTCCAGTGCAGAGCCATGTGTTGGTTCTTGCACAACTCCAGGAAGACGAAAGCCATGATTTGTCAAGTCACTCTTACATCTGAAGCTCTGCTGAGTGACTTCATTCACTTACTCATTCTTCTCTAATAGTTTTGACAACTGAATAGGCTAAGACATATTGAGAGGACAGTTTAACTTAAAAAAATTAACCTATGAGATGAGAAACGGGAGCCTCAGGATATTACAATGAGTCAGGGCTTACAGTGGGGCAGGAACACAGTATAGAAATATGCATGTTATTACTTTGTGGTGATAAGAAAGAAGAAAAAGTAAATTCAACCAGATTATTTATTTAGTTCCTGTTGATGTGGGGTCTTCTTGTATATCCGAGGCTGGCCCAGAGCTTTTCTCTCCTAAGAGTTGCTTCAAGCTTGAATCCTCCCATTTTAACTGTTGGAGTAGTGGGATTACAGATGTGTGCCACCATACCTAGTTCAGATTCATTTTGGATCAGTTATTCTTTCCTGACACTAGATGTGCCTGGAAAACTGTGAAATGATTTCTTATACAGTAAGAACAGAAATCTCTTGCTGGGCATTGGGGGTGACTCATGGGGTGAAGCAGTTGCTGTGCAAGCATGAGGACCTGAGTTGGGGTTCCCCAGCACTCACATAAAAGAAGTGATGTATGCCTGTTACCTCTGAACTAGGAAGTGGAGATAGATAGCTCCGGAAGTCTTGCTGGCTAGCCAGCTCAGTTGAATTGATGAGCTCTGTGCTCCGTGAGAGACCTTATTTAAAAAAACAAAAAACAAAACTAAGGTACAGAGAAATTGAGGAAGATACCCCAGTATGAACCTCCAGTCTCCACATATACCTACAAGAGTGGGTACACTCCCCACATGGACAGGACATGTACTCACTTGTCTAAAGCTAAATCATCTCCTCTCACTGCCTCACTACTATTCCATCCCCCCACAAAAACTTCTCTTGGCATCATGTGGATGACTTCCGATATCGTCTAGTGTGGTGTTGTCAAAGGAAGAGAGTTTGTGAGAGAAAGTGAGTGGGCTAGGGTAGAGATAAAGGCCCGCGTATAATTTGTGGAGAGCTTTAGACACCTAGAGTGACAGCTTGTGACGTGGGATGAGTACTTAAGGTAAAAAATGTTTGGGTGCTCCCCATCTTTGGCAATGTTTCTTGTGTGCATTCTATGGGACTTGAAGCTATCCTATGGTGAAAGGATTCTCTGGCCAGATAAGCTCCCACATTCCGTTTGAGTTTGGCAATGTTGACTACACATCCACAGACCAAGGGCAGTCTGATGGTCAGAGGAGATGATTTAGCTTTAACAACTCCTCGCTCCTCAAACCTATTTAATGGCAGAACTTTGGTTTTGTTTGTTCTGACTTTTGCAGTGCTGGATATTAAACACGGGGGCTTGTGTATGCTAAGCAAATATCCTATACCCTCGTCTACAAAATGGTGTTTCAGGACTTCTCTCAACACAAATCTAAGCAAATGCTAATATTTTCTTAATAGAAGAAAGTGGTGAAAGTCATCTGTCTATTTTGGTGGAAAGAAAGTGGAAATACAATTTCAAAACCCATAGTTATGGGTGGAGTGCTCAATACAAGGAAGCCTGTGAGAGCGAGTCCTCCCTGGGTGACTCTGGTGAGGGCCTCACCTGTTTAGCGGATGGTTTTGGATATGATGGGGCTAGGTTGCTGGATCTGCTGTGTCTCATCCAGATAACAATGGAAACTTCCTAACATGTTTGGGTCTACTTTCCCAGCTGTGGGGTATGGCTAATGATAGTGGTGATGACGAGGGGTCTCCTTAGGGCTAAAATGGGATGATTCCATGCAGCACTGAGAACCAATCCCGCTTCAAAGAAACAGCTTAATATATGTTGGCTACGATTATTAGTATTGCTGATTAAGCAATGCCAAAGAATTAATAAGCGTGGAAAGATCAGAGCCTTTTACTTAGAACAAAATCCAGAAATGTCTAATGGCCAAAGCATTCTTCTCATGGAGCCCTTCCAGCCTGAGGCTGGGATATGTTTAGAAGCTGAAGGGGTAATAGGTTCCAAGCTGGGGAGAACCTGTGGGTTTCCTATTAGTAGAGAGGACCACACTGGGTACTCCCTCAGTACTGCCAGGGAAGTCATGCTGTGCAAGTACCCTCTAATCAATGATTGTAATCAGCCTTAATGACTGAACCTAACATCTTCCTTTAAGTTTTACTTTCAAGGGTGTTTTCCTAAGCCTGTGGTACATGCCTGTCATTTCAGCACTTGGGAGATACTGAGACAGTTCAAGATCATCCTTAGCTACATTTGAGGCTAGCCCAGGCTATGTGTGACTATCTCAAAAATCAAAAATCCAAGCAGATACTCGACCTATGAAGGATTCCAAGTCAAGTAAGTTTACTAATTAATTAATCTGAGCTTTATTTGCAATACCAGCCCTTTTGTTGATCATCCTAAGTTCTTGATTTCCAGGCAATTGGGTAAAGAAATAGCATGCCTGGTATTGTCATTTTATAATCAGAGTTGCATGTGCATCTGTTAATAATTTTCTCCTCACTGTGGACAAACTTGAGTGAGAAAAGGCTTATTTTGGCCTATCGTTCAGATATCGTTCAGGTCATTATGGCAGGAAGGTTCTGCCTGTGGTGACAGGATTGTGAGGCAGTAGCTTATTCACATGGTTCCGAACAGGAAGCAGAGGAAGCAGGCTGAAGCCAGAGTCTGGTAGAGCCTTCAAAGGCCCATTCCTTGTGCCATGCTTCCACCAGGCAGGCCTCCATCCTTAAAGGCTTCCCTGTATCACAATGAGCAAGAGCCACCACCTGTTGGAGACATTTCCTATTCAACCAGGGCGTGCTTCCTCCTTCCCTCCTTCCTGTGGTTCCTCAATCACTTCCTGCTTACAGATCATCTATCTGCACAAGGTCCCAGAATGTGCTTTGAGTACAATGCTAGAAGTTCCCCAGGTCTTTGAAAGTTACTTATGGAAATGAAGGAGATCTTTCTGCCTCAACCCTCTTACCCGCTTCATCGGAAATTTCGTGCTGTGCACATTGTGAATGTGCAGTAGTTGTGTTGGAGAGGAAGTGAAAGACTGAAAATACCCTGTCCTCAGATAGAGATGCACAGAGAAGGGCTAATCAGTAAACAATTAAGGTTGTCAGTGATGCTGCCCTTTCCGCCTTTCCGTGTGCATAGCTGCTCTTGTTTTTAATCACAGGCTGTCTCTCAACAGCACTGCGGTGTGATAATAAATGACTCTCTTTATGCCTTGTGCTTTTTGGTTTAAGCAGCTGTCTGTGGAGTATTCCACAGGGAAACAATCTTCATGAAACAGGTTTCTTGGGCCTAAATTTTGGCAAACCCAAAGAAAACCCCAAGTTTTCTAACCCTGTCATTTAGACTTCTTAAAATTACAATTGGCTAGTAGGTGTTTAGGGTACATACAGTTGAGAACGTACTCAGTACATACATACTTTGGCATGTATGAGGAATGAGCTGAGAGCTGTGGACAGGCCTTATGGCATATATGTGAATGAAATGTGAGCTGTAGAAAGTGACGCAACCTGGTTAGTCTCCCCAGGCATCTTTGCTCAGAATCAGGTGGAGAAAGGTTGTAAGTGTGGGTGGTCAGCTGGCATTCTCTAATGTGAATTAAACTTAGAGAAAATGGCCACCTCTTGTCATAAACAGAATTATTTTTGTGTGTACTTGAAGAAATTCATTTTGATAAGCTAGACCCCTGTTAAACAAAGCCATATATTCAACAGCCATTTACTGAGTAAATTTTGTACACAACCATTTTCTAGGCCTAGCAGTATGAAGGTGAGTATGGTTTGCACCCTTAAGGAAAGATGGCACATCGCAAGGTCTCAATGTGAGGGTCAGATCCAGTGAATTGATGAGTAGCAGCTGTGTGTGGGGCTTGTGTGGGGACTGATTCTGCAGCAGAGTGTGACCAGCACAATCTCCCACAAGGGTAGAAAAGGCAAGAATGGCAGACATTTTCTTTGTTGTTACTGGTCTTCTGGGAGACAGGTGGGATACTGTGGCTCAATATCAATACAACATGCTAGGTGGTGTAGGGGAAGATCATGCAAAGTGCTGTGGAAACAGCTAATTCTGTGCATAGAGCACAGAATGGGGAGCTTTTGAGTTGGGATGTGGCACATTTATAAGCATGAGTCTGATGTATTGGCCAAAGAGACAGGCAAAGGAGATATAGACAAAAACCAGGTCAAGGACAGTAGGAAAGTTGACGGTGGTTCTGTGGACTAGAAGAATACAGCTTCACTAAGGGCAGCCTGCAGGGCGGGCTTGAGTGTTGAATCCGAGAAGGACTTTGACACAACACCATCTTGAAAATATTTTTCTAGAAGCATGTCCCCAGTGGTACCCTTCCAGTTCTGACTTCTGGTCTCTTGTGTCCAAGGAGTTGATTAGACTAAGGTGGCATACACGGTGATCACATTAGATGAACAGACAAGTCTGGAAGGTGTGTGAACTCCCAGATGGCTACACCTGAAGGCAGTTGTTCAGACAGCTTGAATGATTCCAAACAGCCTGAGCAGGGAAGAAATGAAATTTTGCTTTGGTTCAAGTGATCAGTAGTATAGAGGGATGCTTGGCCTGGCAGTGATGTACATGAAAAGGAACATATTTTTGTTGCAAACCTATTAATCAAAAGTGTGATGTAGTCACATTCAGAAAATAGCAAGGTTGAACAAAGAGTGTAATAAACAATTGTCCTCTCTATTCCATCATGGTTGCATCATGGAAGAAACATTCACTGTGAAGAACTATGAAGATAAAAAGTAAATGGCATGTGTTCAGAAGAGAATTAGGGTGCTGAGATGTTTGGGGGTTGCTGAAGCTGGAAAGAAAAAAAAACACAAATCCTGTCCTCAAATATTCAATTCCTGAGGTAGTCTAAAAGACAGATATATGTTGGATAGACTATGTCTGTCTGTCTGTCTGTCTGTCTCTCTCTCTCTCTCTCTCTCTCTCTCACACACACACACACACACACACACACACACACACACACACACACAGAGCAAGGTGGTTAGACAATTGTAGAAAGCAAGTTTTCAATGTTATAGAAAGGATTTATGGATTACATAAAGGTTGGGCCCCCAAGGATCTTCCAATTCTGAGAATTTTTCCTCCATTCTGGCAAAAATAACATTCCAACACTGTACTGTTTGTTAAAGCCAGAGCACAGACATTTACACATTTGAATCTGGTCTTCAAGGTGTCTCTTGGCCGGAAAGCCTTCCTGGTAAGTCAGGCTTCTTGCCTTGCTGTAGCGACAATGGGGCCTTTCTGTCTCTCATCTGGACCTTCCTTGTTCTGTTCTCAGAGTCTCCACCCTCTCTAAAACAAAGACCTCCTCCTTCCCTTGCTTCCTGGGCCAATCACCCTAAGCTACTGTGTACCATTGCCGCTGGAATGAACACAATTTCCAGTAAAAATAGCAGTAACCTGCAGGAGGCGGCACCAAAGCTTCCTTTCCCACCTCCAAGCTTTTGCTACCCTGTTATGACTGAGTGAAATGAACTGCTCTCGGAGTCCTGAGAATCCAAGCCGCCCTGTGCTGGTTGGCATCCTCTGCCGTTCTCAACTCTGCCGCCTGTGTTGTCTCTGGCCATCAGCCCCTGTTGGATGTTTTGGCAGCTTCAGTGCTGACTCTGACTTCTCAGGCCAGGTTGTTTTGTTGCTGTGTGAATGGGGTTCCCATCCTCATGACACCACCCTTACCATCACTCCAGTCCAGGAGGAATCCACCCAGAAGGCTTTGGGGACGGGAGAGTAGCTGATATACACCATGGTCAACTGCAGAGGTGGGGTAGCTTAATGGCCAGGGGCGGTTCTACTCTGTTAGCTGGTCTGCTCTCAGAGAGAGAATGGGCAGAAGAACACACACACACACACACACACACACACACACACACACACACACGCCAACCAGGGATCCAGGGCTTGCTCATAGTTTCTTTCAAAACTTGCCTACTAATCACCTGTTTCCATTGCCAGGAATGCTTGACTGACTAATCACAACAAGACAAAAGCAGGGAAGGAGGAGCATCCTGGGTTCTGCCTCAGAACAGTAATCCCTTCCTGCCGCGCAGGCCATTTGGTGGTTTGGGTGCAGACAGAGCGGCTGGTCTTTTTCCTCTCTCACTGATGGCTGGCTAGCAGCCCTCTGTAAGAATTTGGACACTGCACCACTTCAATGGCCTCTCTCCAGGGCTTCCCACAGCTTTCTGCCCTACTCATTCCACTTAGCCTTCCAGCCTGCTGTCCCTGGGAACTCTGTAAGGTCAGACTGCTGGAGTCCACACCTCTGGGTGTCACTTGAAGGATGTAGGTTTGGCTTCCAGTGTCTTCTCACACAGGCCTGCCCTGGTGCCACTGGCCTAGGATGCCCCAGCCCACTGTCATCAGGTCCAACTCCTTCATTTTGTCAGTAAAGAGTCTGAAAACCAGAGATACAAGGTTGCAAGTTCAAGATTATGCAGGTAGTTGGTGACAAGCCCTAAGCCCTTGCCTCTTAAGTCACAGTGAGGGGGCTTTGTTGTCTCTCACTCTGAAACATTGCCAGGACAAAGAAGAATAAAATGTGTCTCTGTAGACAGGTATAGTCCAAGGGAGGAGACAGCATTTATGTTGAACATTTTGATTCATATGTGGAAAATTCCAGCAAATAGAGGTAAGACCTGAGAATGCAGGAGTACTTGTCTACTGGTTTGTTGAGGAGAGGTATAGAAGGTGCTGCCATAATCTGTGGGGATGGAGCAGTTAAGTGGTCAGGGTGACTGACTGAATTCAAGTTTCCTTTGCTGGCTTGCTGAGCTACCTTGGATGGGTGGCTTACTTTCTTTGTACTTCTAGGGGCGGGGGATAGGGACAAGGGGGCCCACAGATGCTTGTGTCCTGTAGAGGGGAATCAGGAGAGAGCAGCTTTCCCGAGCTATGTCATCTGGTTACAGGCCTCTGTCTTGGTTTCTTAATGCCCCTTACCTGCTTGTCTGGTGTCTGGGTATTGAAATCCAGAATTGGTCTCGGATAAACAGCTGCTGCAGCTGGGCAGGTTGATTCTTCTGGGTGTGACACTTACATGTGTTAAAGACTCTTCTCCTATGGGGACACTTTTTCTCTTGGAAATGTGGTGTTTGTCCTGGGTCGTTTAGCAGGGCCCTTTCTGCACTGCCATTCTTGTTCCCAGGGCATTGCTGTGGGACTTTTGTCCACTTGTCCCCCTCACTATTCATGTGGGAACTGGGATGCAGTCATTGATAATCCTTTTGCAGCAAGCCTTGCTGGTCAGTAGATGTTCTTAGGGTACTGCAGGTTTCTGGGTCTTTCCCTTGAAAATGTTGAAGATTAGCTACCAAACCATGTCCCTTACAGGTAGATCAAGAAAGGGAAAATGCTTTTCTCCTAGGGCTGACATGTCTTCCTATCTAAAAAAGACTCTTATTTTAAAAGTAAAGAACTAACTCATCCCCAACCGGTCCAGACTTGATGGTCTCTGAGCCATTGTTAGGAGATGGTCCTGAAGAGAGAAGGAAACTAAATGATTACAGTTAATTTGGATAGGTGATGTTTTCTTGCCCCATTTAAATATGGCTGAGAGTGACTGGGAGCATGAGTCTTGTAGGTGGGTTCAGGCTATCTCTGAGGGAGAGAAGAGGGGCCATGTAGGAGCTCATCTTACTGTGCCCTATCATTTCCTATTTAGTTTGCAAGCTTGGGGGGATTTGGGGTATATGGCAGACTACACTTGCTTGTCTATGGGACTATGTAGAGGGAGGAGGAGGGTGGACACTTGACATTCTGGCCAATGCAAAGCTATTTTGGGGGTGGGATTCATAAGGTAAGTTTTGGACTATTAAATTTTATTCTTTCAATTAACATGGATGAACTATAAATTTCCATTTGTGAAATGTGAAATCACTTCCTAAAGCAGGTCAGAGACATTCCTGTCATTCCAGAAAGTTCCCTTCCAGTACTTTCCACCCAGTTGGTTCCCTTACCACACACCTTCACCCATTCACTGTCTGACTTCTACCATACCTATTACACACAATGATTTTTATTTGTTTTTGTTTGTTTTTAAGAAAACAACTGTTCATTGTTACTTATGTAAATGCTAGAAGGATGTGGTCCATTTAGGAATGTGCTTTAACTAACTATACAAATAAATGCCTAGTTGGGAACAGTCTTCAAGTCTTCAACATGGTGAATCTTATCTCTGAAAGGAGTCTAATGATACTTTCTATCACAGAGCAAGAAACGACAATAACCATTTCCCATGTGTATTGGCCACTTTTTTGAACAGTTCTAAATGTGACAGTATGGTTTTTCCTATTGTACATGGAGTGGAGCTGAAGTTCAGTAGGATAAAGGACACTTGGCTGGGGCCATAGAGCCATCAATTCTGGTTTATCATCAGGAGACTCTGTGTCCAGAGTGTCACCTAGGTAGGTCTGGGAGTGATGGACCCTTAAGTGATGAGCAGCTAGATGCAACTTCTTGTTAAATGTACCATCTCTTAAAGAGTATCTTCATTTTTTCTCATTATCTTTTAAATACTAACATTTTAAAAAACTATAGTTCCTCTGAATGCTTAACATCAGTGGGCATCTATAAATTAGACTTTATGGTGCTGATATCAAACCTGGTGCCAGTGGCAGGAAACCTGAAGAATATGTGTCATTAAAACTGATGACTTTTCTGGTAGGTTTTTCCTCTCAAAGAAAAACATTGAGATTAACTTAAAGATAAAATATTTGCTATTTAAAATCTGCAATACAGTAATTATTGAGACTCTAGTAATTACCAATACTGTGTCTTTCACTTTCATATCTTCTATTTGAGTGCCTAACAGGAGTCACACATATATTTGGCATTTGGTAAATATAACTATATTTCTGATACTTAACATCCTGCACAATATGCATTGGGTTAGTTAATTGTTGCTTAAAACAAATAATCTCCAAACTCAGCAGGTTGGAATAGTTGTATCTTCCACAATTTTTAAAGGTCAGGAATTGGTAAGCTGTGTAACCCCATGACTCATGAGATTGAAGTCAAGTTGATCTGCTGGTTCTATCATGTTTGAGCTTGACCTGGGGCTGGAAGTTCTGCTTCTGGGCTCACTTGGTGACTGCCATCAGGTGTGAGTTCTTCAACTCATGAGCATCTCCATAGCATATGCTTTCTCCAGAACTAGGACCACAGTGAGTGATGAGAGAGGCTAAAACGGAAGCCAACGTCCTTTGTAACTTAGTTTCAGAGAGTTGCACTGTTGGTTCTTCCAAATGCTGATAGTTGTAGAGCTTGCTCCTGGCAGAATGGTAAATGTAGGAAGGGACCACAAAAGGAGATGGTGCATAGACACCAGGACCACCTTGACAGATAGTTACTCAGGGCATTATCAACCATACCTTACTGATAAGAAATGGATGTTCAGAGAGATTAAAAATTCCCAAAATCATACATCCCAAAAGTGAGCAGGATGGGATTTGAACACTGATCTGATGACCAACATTGTCAGTGCCTTCTAAATGAAGACTCAAGACTGGGAAGCCTCAAGGAATAACAATGCATGTTCCTAAGAGTACCCTAAACTACTGTTTGCTCATACATACTCAATCTTTTCTAGTTCATGTATTATCAAAGATGTGAGTATAAATTTAAAAAAAAAAAGACATTCAACCCCTTAAAACACACACGAAGTCAATATTCTAATTTATTTATTTATCTCTTTCTGTATTATTCTGTTGGTGATTCAAAGTTAGTTTTGCCTAGGTCTTATTACATTGAATACACCAATACAGTGGTTCTCAACCTGTGGGTCGAGATCCCTTTGGAGTTCAAATGCAAGGGATCAAATAATCTTTTCACAGGGGTTACCTATCACATATCCTGAATATCAGATATTTACATTACGATTTATAACAGCAAAATTACAGTTATGAAGTGGCAGTGAAGTGGTGTTATGGTTGGAGGTCTTCACAACACAAGGAACTGTGTGAAAGGGTGGCACATGAGGAAGGTTGAGGACCTCTGCACTAATCCATATTTGGATCATGTAAGAATGAAACTACCACAGAGGGAAAACTCTGCTCTTCTCTTCTGGGATAAGAGCAAAATGAAATCTCATTCACAAATGTTTTGAGGCCATTAGTGAACTATGTGAATGTAGCCAGCGTTGTTTCAGTCTTGAAGTGGTTGGTGAGTAGATGGTGTTTTCCCTGACCATGTAAGCCACCCTGGCTTACCACATCCAGGAGAGGACATTTATATAGCAGCCTGTGTTGTGAGAGGACCTGACCACTGAGATAAATCTTCCTGTCGTGACCTACATAAGGGAACTTCATTTTAGGGAAAGAATGTGGGGAGATGGGGGTGTTATATGGTCTCTAGCTGGGTCATTAAAATGTAAACAGTTGTGCTGGAGAGATTGCTAAGAGGTTAAAAGCACTGCTTGCTCTTCCAAAGGTCTTGAGTTCATTTCCCAGCAACCACACGGTGGCTCACAACCATCTGTAATGAGATCTGGTACCCTCTTCTGAGGGGATATGTACAGACAGAATACTGTATACATAATAAATAAATAAATCTTTAAAGAAAATGTAAACAGTTATCTACTTTTTAATGTCCATACCAAGCAAATAAAAGTTACACATATTGCTGAAGTTCCTCCTCCTCCTCCTCCTCCTCCTCCTCCTCCTCCTCCTCCTCCTCCTCTTCTTCTTCTTCTTCTTCTTCTTCTTCTTCTTCTTCTTCTCCTGGTTTTTTGACATAGGGTTTCTGCGTGTAGTTTTGGTGCCTGTCCTGGATCTTGCTGTGTAGACCAGGCTGGCCTTGAACTCACAGAGATCCACCTGGCTCTGCCTCCCGAGTGCTGGGATTAAAGGTGTGCACCACCACCTCACTGTAAAGTTTTTACTCTTTGGAAACCTTGGAATATATTATAGAAACTTGAAGATGTCACCATCTTATTATGGTTCTCAAATTCTTTCTTATTTTTCAGGTTAGTCCTGGCTAGTTTAAGGGGATTCATTATTTATTCCAAATAGTCTTTCCTTTAACACTTATTTTGTGCTGTTTCTGTCCTAGAAGTAATAGGTATAAAATTCCCACAGTGGATAGGAGTAAGAGGTGAAACAGACAAACTGCTTGATTCAAGTTGCTCAGAGTTCATGGTAGACTCAACATCACAATGGCTACAACCATGGCACATTTAGCTCTGTAAGAAGACATAGAGGAAGGAGTACTTTGACTGGGGTTAGGGTGCAGGAAGCCTTCACAGGAGTGAAGAATGCAGAACTGAGACTGGAAGTGTTGGGGGAGGGTTCAGGGTAAAAGAAGCAGCCTCTGGGGGATGGAGGTGTGGTGGAGTGGTGGTAAGAGGCAGAAGGATTCATTTGTGAGTCACACAGCTGGCTTGTCTGGGAACAACAACTTGCCAGGCCCCTCACTGACGATTTTCTTTCTACCTTCTATAATTTCAGCAACTGGAATGTTGTGCTTTTCTAGGGCTGTCACATTTCCAAAGACTGCATCATTGATTCCGGAAGACACTCATAGCAAGGGTAATAATATATTATTATTTATTCCCATTGCTATGGCTAATAACACTTTAAAAGCACGTTTTCTGCTTGATGATCATCATGACCCCTGGGAACAGGTCTATGGGGTGTCACATGGTTCTCCAAGAGACAGGTGTGGGAGTGTCTCCTATCAAACTAAGTTTTCAAGGCAAACCCACCAAATGCTAATCCCTACAGTGTTCTTGAGGTTTAGGGCTGTCAAAAGTTCCAGGTCGCTAAGAAAATCTCCCTGTGAAATTGATTATGTAATGGTTTCCTTCTGACCTGGAGGTTGAATGGGTCTTTAAGCAAATGAAAGAAATGGAGTGTGCTTTCTGAAGTAGGGGTTTATATGAAGAGCAGCTATTATTTGTCTATGTGCTGTTACACGTTACACCTGTGGCAAATTCAACAGCCGGGTGTGGAGGCTATATTTACTACCTAACAGATGAGAGAGCCTGGGAAGGCATAGTTAGTTACATGCTATTTCCTCAAAGTCCTCAACTAGTGAGTAGAAAGTCTAGGTTCTGACTCCTCCATTTTCTCCCTTACAGAGAGTCCCATGCTCATATAAACTCACATTAGAGTAGGGCCAGTAGTCCTAGGTTGGCTCAACCCTGCTACCACGGAGTCCTATAAATGTGGACAAACTGCCACTTTTTTTCATATATCCATTTCTCATCTGAATGGAGAGAAAAGGCTTCCTTGTCCTGTAGCTACACAGCCTGTGTGTGTGTGTGTGTGTGTGTATGTGTGTGTGTGTGTGTGTGTGTGTGTGTGTGTGTGTGTGTGAGAGAGAGAGAGAGAGAGAGAGAGAGAGAGAGAGAGAGAGAGAGAGAGAGAGAGAGGACTGGAGAGTCTGGGTGACTATAGTCACAAAGACTGGCTCTGTGACCAGTCTGTTTCCTGAGGCCTCATAGAAGTAGCTGTGTTGTGTTCATCTCACACCTGTGCTAAGGATCAGGTAGCAGAAGAATGTAGAGAGCATCATCTTTGTAGATGGGCCCATTTGTTTTCCTGGCACCAGCCACACTGGGTGTGGTGTTCATGACTGTGGACAGTCTACAGTGAGGAGAATGCTTCTGGAAAGAGCAATGGACCATGTGCTTAAGCATTAAACATCACAGGGTGCAGGGTGGCTGCAAGGACTTTGTGTTCAGAGGGCAGTGAGGTGTGAAACCTTGGACTTATGCAGTACTTTGTGCTACCAAAGTGACATCAGAGGTCAGCCTCTCAGAGTTCCCGACTTTGGTGCCTGCACCTCCGGCTCTGCTTATACAAGGGTTAGGAACAGTAAGCATCAGTGGTCCATCTCCTAAAAGGGTATACAGAGACTGGGCTATTGGAGCCTGGAAAGGATGCATTAATTGGCCCATGATTGCTTGTATGACAGGTGAATAGAAAACAGGTCAATTCTTAAATTTTATTTCAAGTGTATTTTCTATAATATCACATAAAATGACTTTTTAAAATGTGTGTATGGATTTTAAACTTCCTTCCTTCCTTCCTTCCTTTTCCTTTCTTTCTTTCTTTCTTTCTTTCTTTCTTTCTTTCTTTCTTTCTTTCTTTCCTCTCTCTTTCTCTCTTTCTCTCTTTCTTTCAACTATATGGTTCTCTTTTGGTCTTTGGTTGAGTTCCAAGTGGCAGTGTTTCTGGGCAAAAAGGCAGCAACAAACTTTCTTTTTTTTAATCAACGAATGACATCAAAATAGTGACAATCTTTGGGTGGGATTCTCCAAAAGGATTAAGGGTAGGTTTGCAAGGGAAAGCAGTTTAATGGTGATAGTAACAACCACATTCATTCATTCAACTCTCTCCTATCTCCCCTGTGGATCACATATTTGTGCAGTGGGTTTTCAGGAGCCTGATGTTTATTGACATCAGGTTCAGAAGGACAGATCTAATGCAGAAATGTAGGGGTTTGAGAGGAAGGAGAAACATAAGAAAGGAGAAGCAGAAATGATCTCCTCCTCAACTATTTACTCACAAAAACAATTGTCCTGTGCATCACACTTCAGGATACTAGATTGTTAGAGTTAGCCAAGCAGCAGAAATGGAAATGGTAGTTACAAATGTAATCCACACACTGTAGTTCATTTGGATTGGCCAATAGATTGGAATTGACATATCTATACAGTCTAAACCTGTTCTCTGCCAAGAGTAGTACACCTTGCTTGTACTCTCTTCATTTGGCCAAGGGTTGTAGCCCTTCAGATCTTTGACAGGGGTCCTGCAGTACATGCTTTTCCTCAGCTCCCAAAAGCTCTTGGCCATGAACCATAAGAACTTTTATGTAAACTCAGGATGCCTTGGTGAAATGTATTTGCAGCATACACAACACCAACAAAGCTTTACAGCATGGTTGTATTTCATGTAAGAGAAGGGAAAAGTTGTGAAGCTCCCTAGATAAATTCTCCTAAGCACTCAAGATAGAGATGGCATACAACAGCATGTAGCACAATGGCAAGCTAGCTCAACAACATGCTACATATAAACATGCTAGCTCAACAGCAAGCAAGCACAATAGCATGGTAGCTGGCCAAAACAGATGTTTGGGCAGTGTTACTAGATCATTAAGTTCTTGTAATGTGTTTGTGTTCTCCTTGGACACAGTGTTATTACTCAGATAATAACAAACTACAAACAAGATCTATAAACAAATCACCGCATTTCCCCCCACTGTCTCTGTCAAGTAAGCTAATAGAACTTTGTGTTTAGAGTTATATTTCAGATGTGAAACTTTAGGTCCAGGCTGACACCCACTTAAAGTATACTGTGTATCTTGGCCTCTTTAAGAAAATGGTTAAACCTTAAGAGGGGGGAATACCTGTTGACCAAGTTGGAATTCAGTCTTAGAATTCATAATATTCACCCCCTTCCAAAATGAATGCACAGTGTCCTAGCTAGATGGCAATTACTTGTATTCTTTTATTCCCGATATGTGTTCTCTTACCCCAAACAGCCAATCTCAGTATCCAGGAGTAGGTTCCATATTGCTTTGTGTTCACTCAGTATCATCTACTTTGTTGTTAACAAACGACTACAAATAAATGACTAACACATTATTTCTGAAGTTTCTTTTGATAGCAGGTAATGTTTAAGTGTTTGGGTGTCTATTTCCTTTGTGCTTTGCACAGATTGCAGTGAGTTCTCTGGAAAGGTGGTCCATGAACCTTTAAGTGATGTGGTTTCTGTTCCACTGCTTGGACTCCATGAGATGGGAGGCTTTCTCCTGGGAATGTGCTGAGTACTCCTTTCCTCTGAATGACTTCCTTAATTGGTAGGCACTAAGGATTGCTTCCAGCAGTGGCCCCTTCTTTAAATTGCCTTGTCAAACTTCAAGTGTCCCTTCCTCATCTAAACTAGGAGCTGGGTTCAGTTTCCCAATCATGTGATCAGGACAGGATGGTGATGGGGGGGCGGGGAGCACCAGAATTGACTGACAGGATGCTGAGGAAAAACTAACTAGTCTATGGGCTGCCAATGAGCCAGCCTGAGATTTCTCATAAACAGAAGGGGGGCTGGCCACTGGAAATGTGAGAGGTGCACCCATGCATTTCATTTACCCTCTCTTCCAGGCTGGCTGCTCCCAGCAAGGCTCCTCAAATGTCTCATGTCTCAATCCAGATGCACAATAAAAAGACCAGAGTTCAAGTTCCAACTCTGTTAATTATTCACTAAGTTTAGGTAAATCCCTTAATCTCTTTGAGTTTAATAATAATGAGCCCCGAGAGCTACTAAATGAGGGGAATGAAGTAAAGGTTGTGGGAATGCTTTGTAAGCTCTGTAAGGTCATAAAACACGAGTTGTTATTATTAACAGTATTTTACGGTAGACTTTTCCTACTTCAGTTGTTATAACTTTTTCTCACTCAGCACTAACAATTGGCTCTATCTTTTGGCCCTTCACATACTCACCTGTGATGTTAAATCTTCCCCTAGATAGATCTATTCACTATAATAATATTGTAATTTGAGTATTTTGAAATTGATTTTTCATTGTCTAAAAAAGAGCTCTTTGGTATAAAGGATATGCATGGTGCCTGCAAATTTTAAATCATGAGGTTGAATTTTATTCAACCCTTAACTGGGTGTCTTTGAAATTATTGACATCATAAGGGTCCTGAAGATACCCAGACAAATGTCAGCTCCTGGGACGATTCCTGTTCTGGTTTACTGGCAGAGGGCAGAAGTGAATAAACAGTGGAGGGGGCGTCTTAGTTAGGGTTTCTATTGCTGTGAAGAGACACCAGGACCATAGCAATTCTTATAAGGAAAACATTTCACTGGAGTGGATCACTTACAGTTTCAGAGGTTCTGTCCACTATCATCATGGTAGGGAGCATGGCAGCGTGCAGGCAGATGTGGTGCTGGCTACATCTTGATCAGAAGGCAACAGGAGGTGGACTGACTGTTTCATTGGGTGAAGCAAGGGAAACCTCAAAGCCTACCCCCACAGAGGCAGACTTCTTCTAACAAGAACATACTTACAAACATACCATACCAATAAAGCCATACCTCCTAAAAAAAAGTGCCACTCCCTTTGGGGATCATTTTCTTTCAAACAAGAAGTACCTTTTTTCTCATTGGGGCTATATTCTGAGAGTGTTCTGGTTCTAGAATAAGTCTGTATTTGTACGTTTACTGAATTACCTTGGATTTGTTTGCTTCTCCTTTCTCCCTCCCCATCTCAAATGTAAGCTCGATGACCCTTCAAGCCATACCTTGAATAAGTGTCTGTTTCAATTCCTACTCTGACGCCAGGTTTCCAATGGAACATCAGCTCCAGGAAACCAGAGGTTTTAGTGACTCTTGCTCACCAATGTATGCCCAGAACAATATCTGATACATATGGGGTCCTAATCCTTAGCAAATGAACTGTCGCATTGTGTTAGATACAAAATAACATGTTATCCTAACTCAGAATCCTTGAAACCCCCATGGACAAACACAAGCAAAGACTTTTTTTTGTTGTTCAGGGAAAACCTTGTGTGTGGTGGGTTGGGAGACTCTGCTCCACAAAGAAAGGCAGATAGGGAGTAGGAAAGGAGACAGAAAGGAAAGAGAAAGTCGAGGAGAAAGTTGGGGCAGCTGGAGAAGAGGCGCAACCAGGATGAAGTGACCAGTCAGAAGCAGAGACAGACAGCCGGAAAGGAGAAGGGAGGAGGCAGGAGGGAGACAGGAAGTGAGCCCAAGAGGTGACAGAGAGGGCTAGGAGCCCATCCTAGAGAGATCTTGCTGTTTGATTACCACTTCCAGGACCCTTTACCCGTCTTAAGACTTTATGATCGGCCACCCTAAGAGGACACATGTGTCTTACAGTCCTAGAACAGGCAAATGAAGTCAATTAATCTCCAGAAAGTGTGTGCTGCTGTATGGGAGCAGTACATGAAGTACTTTCACCACGCACTGACTAGCAGTCACACATGACTCATGCCCACGGTTCTAAGGTCAGGCTGCTTTACACTGCTTGACAGTTTTTCAGATTTGGGGAGGTGGAGTCAATGGCCTCAGTATACCCCCAACTGGTATGTTCATTTGGCCTCCTAACTCCGACTCTTATCTTGGACTCACCTATTTTTCTCCACAAAAATCCACATTCAGAAGTTTTGATTGGCTGCAACTGTGTGTACATCCAGGGATATACCAACTCTGAGGCACAGTGTGCCCCAAATGCAAATCCAGCAAAAGTTTCCTGTTGTATTCTTGACATTTCCCTTTTTCATGTCTCAAAGGTAATGTTAAAATGCCCATGCTACAGATTCAGTAGGGTTGTGAAAGGCTCTTCAGGGGACTTGGCATCCATCCTAGTTGTTTGAAGCTGAAAGCCAAGGCTCTTCTCAGCGATGCTGTAGCTCTGTTACCAAATGTATAATTGGGCGTGTGGCTGGACAAAGCTGCTTTAGTCTGCGTGAGACTGCTGGTACCAGAAGCTTTGACTCTTGGTGTAAGTGTCAATCTAGGAGGAGGGGTGGGAGGACCATCTCATGGTGAAAGAAAGGAGAAGCACTCAAATACCAGAACAGAGTCCATATGGTGGAGCTTTTAGTTTTCCTTAAAGGGACTGTGCTAATTCTTCTCCCTAGAGATAGCACAGTGATGGCCTGTCAGCAGCTCATCTGGGTCTGAGGGAAGTGTGGAGGGATGCGCTCAGCAAGCCTACGGTGGCTGAAGTGCCCTTGCCAGGCAGGTTTGCTTGTTCATTGTACCGTGTCCATGCTTAGCACCAAGTCTGATTTGGTTTGAAGAAAGGTATTTCCAGGAGGCCATCTTTACTATATGGAAAAAAAAAAAAAGTTGACTTCAATGGGTGCCTTAATTTTCTTTGACTGGCTATCTGGTAGCCACGTGTCAGAGTGTGGCATGCACATGGGAATCTCAGAGATGAATCAGTGCTGTCTCCATACCATAGATGAAAAAACCAAGGCTCATGTTGCTTCTGCTCTGTGCCCCTTTGCTGATTTTTCTTAATTCTTGAGAAAACTATAGCAAACAAAGATAGAAATTATTTACAATTCCACTATCAATGTTTGTATTTTCCACCTATGTGAAAAATTTTCAGTTTATGGTCTCTCTCTCCCTCCCCCCTCCCTCTCTCTCTCCCTCCCTATATACAGTACATTGTTAGTACTATCTATTGTTTTTATTTCATCCCACCTCCACTGGGTTTGTTTATGGATACTTTTGGGGACGTTTATGTGTAAAATTGCAATATGGTTTCCAGAGGCGGAACTAGATGCCCCTCCTTATCATTCCTCACCTCATTTACACCCTCCCATCATTATGCCTGAGCCCCACTCACCTTGATCAGCTCTGTTCATTTCAGGTCAGTCTCCTTCGTTAAGGCTTAGACTTCTGTCTAAGATACTTTCCTGTTGCTGCCATAAGACACCATGACCAAGGCAGCTTAGGAAAGGGAGGGTTCATTTTGGGCTTACTGTTCCAGAGGAATGAGGAGAGTCAATTACCATCATGCAGGGGAGAGTGGCAGCAGGCAGGCATGATGACAGGGACAGCTGAGAGATGACATACTGAACCATAAACTGCTAGCAGAGAGAGCCAGCTGGGAATGGCTAGTGGCCTGCTCCACAGTGACACACTTCCTCTAACAAAGCCATGCCTTTTAAGCCTTCTGCCAAAGTGCCATCAGCTATGGGCCAAGTATTCAAATGATCAAGACTATATAAGATATAATATATGTATATATACATACATTCCATACTTTCCATATATATTTGGAACATAGGAAAAATATATATGGATATATATACAGAAATACATACACACACACATATATATGCAAACACACATACATGAAGAGGTATTTATACACACACACATACACACACATACACACACATATATACACACACACACACATATATTCTTTCTTATATAACAGTTATAGAAAATTTCATACTTGCAGGTTTGGTGTAGATCATTATGAAGAATGGAATACTATTGAGAACAAAGAGAAGATGTGGAGAAGGTTACTTCTACAAATGGCTTTATGAAGTAACTGTGAGAAGGGTCGACAAATGGCTGACATGCCAGGCGTAGGGAGGTTTTTCGAGACGTAGATAGAAAAGAGAAGAACAAGTGGGCAGTTAAATGTCAGCCAGGAGGGGCCAGTCCAGGGGGATCAGGCCAGAGGAGCTCCACAGCAGAGGCCATGATTACCCACCTGAAGAATGTGACCCTTTGGGGATAGTATGGCAAGAAGGTGGTTATTGAATAGAAGGCAGAGCCTTAGAGTGGTAGTGGTGTGAGCATTTCCTAGTGTGTGGGGTTCACAGAGAATTTCAGGACTTTCTAATGATTTGTTTTAGATGAATACCACGTGCCCATGCTAGAAGAAATCAGGCCCCGATAAATGCGAGAACTTTCTCACAGTTAGGGAGTGGCAGAGTCTGGTATGGCAGACCACTTGACTCACACTTTCTTGACCTCTCCTTCAGGACTTTGAACCTGAGAGCTAAAGAGTGGGAGGTAGCCTGTGCTTCTCAGATGTGATTGCTGTCAACTTTTACCAGCTTGTCTGGACTGCTCAATTCACTGAATTCCAAATACTCAAATTCATCAAGACTGACAGAACATTTCAAATGGCCTGTTATGGATTGAATCCTGTCCCTCTCTCTCTGCCACACCTAAGGATATGACTGTTTTTGGAAGTAGAGCCTTTGAAGAAGAAATTTAAGATGAAGTCATTAGATAGGGTTCCCTTCCAGTGTGACTGGTGTCCATAGGAAAAGAGAAGACTAGGGTGTGTGCTTATAGAGCAAGGGCCCTGTGAAGTTGCTACAGAGATTCCATAAGTCAAGGAGGGAGACTTCAGGAGACACCATCCCTGTGAGCCATTTTTCTGTCAAACTTAGAGCCTCCAGACTGTAAGAAAATGAATTTCTGTCATTTAAGGCACACTTTGGTGGTGACTTGTCATCACAGTCCTAGCAAACGAACCAGCCAGCCCATGACTTAACTTCTTCTAGTGCCTTTACCCTGTCCTAATAGTGTGGTGTGGCTTTTCAGTGCTCCTATTCCGAAGAGCCCTTGCTGGACCCCACTGCATGTTCCCACCACAGCCATGTGACTCAAAGGCAGTGGAAGGGAGCCCATCCCAGAGCTAAGGAAACACCAAGGGCAGTTCAAGACTTTAAGGTGCCCATTCCCTGCTAGGTATAAGTCTTGTACCCCTCTGAGTGCAATGCAGTGGTTGAGCTAGCAACCTCTATGGCCATTTTCCTTCTCAGCTCTCTACACTGTGGGAAGAGATAGCCTTCTGGTTTTAAATGCACACCTAAGGGGGTATGGGTATTTTTTAAAAATTCAGATCTTCTTATCCTTTTGAATTTTCTAAAATGTTTTGCCTTGTGTGTTATTAACAAGGTTTATAAATAAGGCAATCAGGTTGAGTTATTTTTCATTCTTGTGCTTGTATTACATGTGAAGGGAGCTATTCATTTAGCCAATGCATTTGGCAGAGCAACAGAAAACATACACTCATGTTAACAGACACAATGTGCACAAGTGGATGTAGGCTTAAAATAATGCAGCATGCAGGAAGGCTGAGGATGGCAAAAGCCATCCCAAGTGTCTACTTCTGATGTGTCATCTGGGTCCCAGCAGAGTTTATGTGCTGACAAGACTCACACCATCATAGAAACAGCCACCTTGTCTCTGTCTTGTCTGTCCTCGCAAAGAAAGAGATGGAGATATAGGAGTGTGCTAGAGCCAGAGCAAAGAAGGTAGACTCAGAAATGGCAGATGTAGCCAAATAATCTCATAAGAAAAGGAGCAAGTTCAAGGTCAAGTATAGCTTAGTTCTCCCAGTGACAAGCATAGCAAGTTATTTAACTCACTAATAATTAAAACAAGATAGTGTATTTGAGGTTACTGGGGCAGAATAGTTTAGTAAGTATCATAATCGCTGCCAGCTTTAAGCTAAGCATGCCCAAACTTTGCCATTTATGGTGCCTTTCCATTATCTAGATTGCTGTGGCCATTTCCTGTAGAATGGTTTGCAAGGACAGGTGAAACCCAACTCTCCTATAACATAGAGAAGAAGTGAACTTGGCAATGGCCTTGCTCCAGGGCCCCTTTCTAGGACTTGGTGAAAAGCTATCCACCCCTGTTAGCCCTGCAGCGAGAGCTGCTTGCTCTTACATGCCCACATGCACAGATAGTATTCTGATAAGCTTTAGCTTGGGATTGATGATGGGCCAAAACTCCTCCTATGTCCTCTTTTGTTGATGGTAAAGATCCCTTTGGAAACATCTGGTTTCACCTCCAAAGCATACAGACTGTCATTCTCTTGCTGTCTCTTTGTCTCTGTCTGTCTGTCTGTCTGTCTCTCTCTCTCTCTCTCTGTGTGTGTGTGTGTGTGTGTGTGTGTGTGTGTGTGTGTGTGTGTGTGTTTGTAGAAGACATGTTATGTAAACCTCAGAGTGGCCTTTCCAAGAATCTCATGCAGCTCATGGCTGTTCAGGCGTTCCCCTGAATTTCTCTTAAACGCATATCCAGCTGTGTTCATTCCCTTAAGCCTCTGTGCCTGCTCAAGGTTAAACCTGCAGTCAGCTCTTTAAGTGTCCAGAGGGTAATTACCCAGATGCACCTGGGTGGGGCTTAACCCATTGCACCCCACCCTCTCCGCCAGAGTCATGGGGGAGAATCATGTATAAGAGAGGCACAGTTAGTGAAAATCACTCCCCATCCCCAGAGGTCATTTGATCTTGTCAAACAAGCTCTTAGAGAACATATGTGCTTTAGTTTTATTTTAGGGCCTGGGACAACAGATTCCATTTTATTCACCTCTGACGCATGTGTACAAAACAGGAAACCTTCTTTTGGTTGCACATTCAACATTTTTAGTTTTGGTCAAAAGAAAAGCCACATGTCTTCCTCAAATCGGAATGGAAGTGACGTGGCTTGTTCCTTTATCGAGAACAACGGACGAGAGAGAAAAGTTGTGCAAACTCTGTTCAAGGAAGATGAGGAGGAAGACAGAATGACTGGCCCGGAAAGGAGAGCTCTGTGGATAGTTACGGGCTAGCATTTGGGAGCAGAGTTGGCTAAAAGTGAGATGTACACCTGCTTAGCTTGTGACCAGGTCTCCATAGTTCTCCTCTCAGATTCTCTTGGGTCTCCTTTTGTGAGTTTCAGGCAAGCTCTTGTGGGTGGGGACACTCTAGCTCCCAAGTACTTGTTGCCATCACTAGCAGCACAGTACAGTAGCAGCACTCTGCATGGGGACCGGGCAGTGTCCTTGGAGGAGAAGGTGCATGCACTCCAGCTACAGACTCTTGACTCCTCTACAGCCTCAGGCAGGTTGCCAATGTCTTCTGGGCCTTGGTTTCCCTCTCTGCAACAGGGCCATTGATACTCACCTTGGACAAATGAAGCCAACTATGTTAAGTCTTTGGTACATCCATAAGTATAAGACATTCAATGGTAACTGCTGTTTTATGACAAGCTGTACCACAACCGAAGTATGTGACTAGAGACATGCCATGTTGTGTAGGTGGCTGGCCTTTGGTTCTCATGGGAAAAATGTGAAACTTTGTGCTGCAGTCCCTTCATAAGTTTGGACATTTCCAGCCCCTTTTTTGACCCTTCGTTCTACAGGTTGTGACCCCCACGGGGTTGTACTCCAGATATCCTGTATATCAGATAATTACATTACAATTCATAAGTCACAAAATTATAGTTATGAAGTAGCAACAAAAGAGTTTCATGTTTGGAGTCACCACGGTGTGAAGAACTGTATTAAAGGGTCACAGCATTGGGAAGGTTGAGAACCACTGTTGTAGAAGAAAATACTTGTGTGCTCTATGTTTAGCAGTGTGTAGCACTGCTAAGGTTCTTGTCAAGATGTTTCGAGACTTGAAATGCTTCTCATTCACTGATTTTAACAAGGACCTGGGCAGGTTACAGATAGTGTGAGCAGCAGACAAATAATTCTCATTCTCCTACCAAGGCCAGAGAAAGAAAAAGTTGAGTTGTCCCCCAGAGTTATTTCTGAATTGAAGATCCCCAAACCAGCATTTGTTCTGCTGAGCAGCTAGTCCTTCCACTGTCCCTAAGTCCTTTATTGGTAATGTTCTATAAGGCATGATAGTGCCCTGGCTTCCAGGGCATTTTGATTGACATTGTCGTATCAACTCAGAGTACCTCTGTGAAGCAGAATAGGAAAGTAAACTCTGGGTGGATTTCCTAGGACTATGCAGTCAAGAGTCTCAGGTATGGAAGCCATTCTTGGGTCTTTTGCCACAAAAATTCTTATCTCTCTCACTGAAACAAACTTCCCATGAAGGGCTGGAACTTTTTTTTTTTTTTTTTTTTTTTTTTAATGAGGAGAGAAAAAGCAAAGATGAGGTCCCAGCTGGAACCAGGACATGGAAGTCCTGTCTCGTTTAAGACTGTCATCTTTTTATAGGATGTTGTAGTTTTCTTGGGTAAACAGCAGTTTGCCATTGGATTATATAGGTTAAATTCAAGTATACAAATAATGTACTAAAATGTTTTATAGTTTAGTGATAACTAGTATTAATATTTTTCTGTAATAACTGCATATTTTACATTTCATATTTATTTTATATGAATGTGCATTTGTCAAAATGCCCTTAATTTCCCCATACTGTTTAATAACCTATCTTTAGTAGCAAAGCATGTTAGCAATTGTGCACAGTCAGTAAGTAGCATGGGGCTCAGATTGTACACCGACCCAGATGCGTTCGTTCACCCTGCTTTCCTCTCATGCTCCAAGCTGCTTGCTGGGGAAAGCCAGTCCTTGCTCCTACCACCTCATGCATTCCGTTTGCAGGAAAGGCTGCACATTGGTCTGCACAGCTCCAGGTGCTGTGGAGCCCTGCAGTTCTGTTCTCAAGGGGACTCGCATTCTGTCCTCAAAGCCCTAGTTTCTTCCAGCAGGCTAGGTCTCAGATGAAGAGTGCACTTCTAGGAACTGAGTTCTCCTGAGGGGCTAGCTAACACAAGCCAGATGTGCAGGAATTCAGGCCATGAAGGGTCAAGGTGAGGTAGGAGAGAGGAAAGCTCTCTGAGTCATGGTAGGCCTTGTATCAATTGTTCTATCCTGCCTCCTGTCCCTTTGCCCACCTGCTTTCTACCTGAGCTCATCTTCCCTTGCCTTCCCCCTTAAAGCTCCTCCCTCCCTCCCTCCCTCCATTCCCCCTTCTCTCTCCATCCCCCCTTTCATCTTCTCCCCCCCTTCTTCCCCAAACTGAGCTGAATGAGAGCCACCACATATGACAGCAAACTCAGTCACTTTTAGTTAATGTGGCTTCCATTAGTGATACCTGTGACAACTTTGGGAGTGTGTGGATGTCGTCTTCAGCGATCCTTTGGTAGAGGACCCCTTGAAACCCATGCCTCTTCTTAGCACCCCCCCCCCCAAGAAGATCTAGAAGACACAAACAAGTCATGGTAGCTGTCTTACCCTCTATGTGACCTCCAGGCTACAAGTGGGGGGGTTAGGGGGTGGACTCAGACAGAGCTCAGTCCATCCAGCCTCATCCCCCTGCTGCCTTTCAAGTGTGGGAGGTTTGAAGTCTACACACATTTTCCCAGGGCGAGGCGCTGTACACATCTGGGTCGGCTTTGTTCCCGTTTTCTTTTTTCAAGTTAATCAGCGTGAGTAACTGCTACATGAAACCGAGGAGAAAATGGAATAAATATGTTGGAAGTGCTTGGAATTGATCGGCACTTGTTGATCGTCCTCTGCCTCGCTTCCTGGCCTTATTTTAAAACATTCAAAGGGTTTGAACAACCCTTAAGAGTTCTTTGGCATGCTGAAAAAATAGTCTTTTCTCTAATGTGGAAGAACTTTGATCTACGTGCTTTCTGGCCTGAGAGTGTAGGAGAGGGAGGACGGGGGCTGGTGTTGGGGTGTAGGGTCCCCAGAGCTGAGCAGACTTCCTAAGATTATCTGTCCCTTTTTCTTTTTCTTTGAGGTGGTCTGTCTATTGCTATATGGACCAGACTGTTTTCAAACTTCTGGGCTCAAGTGATCGCCCTGAGGCAGCTTCCCAAGTTGGTGATACTAGAGGGATGCATCTCCTCACCTGGGAGCTTGCCTCATAAGACTATTGAGCTATTACCTAACTAATGCAGTGCAGGGAATCCAGTCTGCAGTGCCCTGGTCTCCTTTGGTTCCTTGAGGCAGAAACACTGTCCTGTGTTCTCTGCACTGCTGTTCCTGCTGGATCCCGCTGAGCTCTGATGACAGGTGGGCAGAGAACTTCATCAGCTGGGTAGAGGACCAATAGAGAACTGGCCCAGATACTCACACAGGAAGAACTGGGGCTCAGCGATGGGTGTTTGCTCGACATGAATGAGATCTTAGGTGCTAGAGCCAAACAAAATAAACTCAATGAGCAAATACTAGAAATGCCAGCCAAAGGAGCGAGAAGATGATGTAGATGCTGATATAATGCCGTTGTCAGGGAGAGCTCACCATGATCTTCACAGGAAGGGCTCCTCAGCTAACTTAGAGATGGGCAAGTCCTGTGAAGGCAGAAATGGTGCAGGAAAGGCCATGCTTAGGGTTTCCTGGAGATGATCACATGAGGGAGGACAAGGGCTGGAATTTTGGACTGAGAATTCTGAGCTCCTTCTTGAAATGTGGCCTTGGAATCCTATCCCTTCAGCTCAGCTGTGTGAATACTAGCCCCACACTGGGACTGTCTCCTTGCCCTGCTTCCCATTGGCTGCTGTGTCCTTGATTCCCTCCTCCCTCTGGCTGGCTAAGAGAGGACTGTGACTCTCAGGGTACCTGGCACAGTATAATCTGTGGAGGACCGTCAAGAGCAGGTGTGGAAGCAGACTTGCTGGCTTGTCATTCAGAAGATGGGGACCTTCGTCTAGGGTTGTCTGTGCTCTGCCACATCCCCTTTACTTAACTCTAGACTAGATGTTTCTAGATTTTTGTGTAAGAGGGAAGGAAGACTGCCAGGGACCCAAGGGGTGGCTTGTTCCTTATGTGTACTGGGGACTTCAGGAGATCTTCAGGGAAGGAAGTCACAGGAGAGCATGTTGATCCCCACTTTATCATGATACTTCCAAGCTTGTGGACTCCATTTTGAACCCAGGAAGCTTGTAGCATAAACTCTAGATTGATGAGGCCTGGGTTTGAACCTACTCATCTTGCATTCACAGGCCTCATTTTTCTATCTGTGAAACAGAGATAAGAGCTGCTGCCTCTAAGGCTAGTTTTTGTGGGCTCTGGGTATACAGTGATACCAAACCTATTATAAAATCACGAACACTGAATGAGTTGAAAATTTAAGTATATAAGGGTTATATTGAGAGAAATGGGGAAGACACCCAGGGCATGAGAATGAGATTAGGTTTTCTTATGTTCATTCAACAAACATTTCTTTAAAACAAACAAACAAACAAACAAACAAACAAACAAAAAACTCAACTTTTTATTTTATGTGTGTGTGTTCCTGAGTGTGTTTGTCTCTTTCATGGGTGTAAGAGCCCACAGAGGTCAGAAGTATCAGATCCCCTGGAACTGGAGTTACCCAAGGTTGTGAGCTGCCATATGGGTTCTGGGAACTGAATCCAGGCCCTCTGTAAGAGTGATAAGCATCCTTAACTTCTGAGCCGTCTCTTTACACCCTCAGTGAACATTTCTTGAGAACCCAGTGTATGCGATGTTGTATTGGTGCCGTGGGGGTGATGAGGACCAGGACACAGTCTTGACACCCACGCCAGGAGTTCTTAGTCTTGTGGTGATGGACAAAGTTCATCTCAATTCAAAGAGAAGATGGACCTAAAAGGCAGGGTTTACAGAGTGCCTTGGGGCCCAGAGATCTATTGGGCGTATGGGAGAAAGACAGCCCTGCTCTGAACTAGATGTGATTGAGAAGCAGTTTACAGAGAGGAGTTAGCAGTTTGGAAAGGACGGATGACACTCACAGTGTAAAGAGATGGGAAGGCAATGGTCTGGTGCTGGCTGAGGTAGGGATGAAGCAGGCCTGGGGAGGCAGCAGCTAGACCGAAGACAGCTGAAATGTGTGGTTGGACAGGCTCTTTTCAGTCACGGGGAGGCTGGGAGCTCCTTGAGGGTTAATGAGGGGGCAGCTCTCATCTCATACTTGGGGGGACCCTTCGATCTGTCCTTTCAGCTGTCCTGCTGTCAGTCCTGGGAGGCAGGACATCCTTCATCATGATTGGGATTAACCAAACAAATTAACCTTGGTGTAAGGGGGAAGCCTTTTGGATAAGAGATAGACAGATTCCTCTGTGTCCCATAGTAACAGTCAGTTTTGATGGCTCTACTGGCTGGGTCATTTCATTTTTCCACCCCACTCTAAAAACTACTACATTTCTTGGAGGAGGAGGAGGAGGAGAACCCACCCTGCATCTTCGGGAATGAGGTGTGGTTTTATTTCTGGGAAGGAGTGAAGCAAACTGAGCTGTTCAGGTTTTCTATTGCTTGATAAAGGACAGAGTGTATAAGCACAGTTGCAACACTCTCTCTCCAAACTGATCTTAAAGGAAAGGCTGCCTGTGCATAGATGATGCAACTTGCCTGCTGCATTGCCAACTCTTCCTCTGTTTTTTGCATGCTTTTCCAAGGAGGCGGTAAATGCCAATGTTTTAAGCAAGGATTCTAAGTGTAAACCCAGTCCTCCACCTCAGCAACAAAGACAGTCCTGAAAGGAGAGGGGGACGACTTGGGGGGTAGATGCGCATCTGGGAGTAAATGGCCTGTCTTTTGTCACTGCCTTTCCCTGTGGTGGTGACAGGCCTTGTTTATTCAATGCGTTCATTGAGCAACTACTCAGCCACCAGCTATGGGCTCCCCGGTGGTGGCTTATTTTGGACTGTGGCTCTGTGTTTGGCCTGCTGCCTCCGATCTTCTTAGCTGAGCTCAGGTTGGTCGCAGCACTTGACCATTCTGTCATCACCTCTCTTCTTGTGAGGCTGATCTGGAGCCCTCCCTAAACTATCCATCCCAGCTGTTTGGAGAGGAGCAAGGGAAGATGCTCACAGATGCCAAAGAGGATGGAAGGCTTTGCTGGTTCTGGCTGACACTTTTGGATAGCTCTTCATGGTATGTGAGTACTCTATTGTCTGCCATCCAGGGCATTGTCCTAGCATTCCATTGCCCATGAGTGCCAGCTTTGCCAGGAGTCTCTGCTAGCCATGCAGACACAGGTACAGGGGGAAGGCTTGTCAGACTTCTGGGAATAAACACTGTGCCAGTGTTGGGAACTGTAGATTAGGTGACAAAAGCCCTGGCCAGGTTCTGAAGTGCCGTTAGTGTTTTCAAACAGGTGTTCTGAGACTGGGCACGGTGGCACACCATGAAATCTGTAATCCCAGCATGTGGGATGAGGAGGAATACCAGGAGTTCAAGGCCAGCCTAGGCCAGATAGCCAGATTCTATGTAAAATAATTCGAAGTGTTTGGTAGCCTAAAATGTATACATGCACACACATCAGCAGACAGACGCAAATAAGTAAAACTTAAAAAATGTAGAAATGAGGATAATAATAGGTGATGAGGAAGGGTGGTGTCAGCACATGGGAGATGAAAGAGAAAAGGACTTGAGAGAGGCTACCAGGATAGATCAGGATGGCAGAGGATGAGGACACGAGTAGGAAGAAGGCTAGCTAAAATAGCCTTCATTTGGAAATATCATATTGATATCTAACTCATTGTATTCTAATTAAACTTTTAAAATTATATAAAAAATATTTTGATATATGGTTAAAATGATCAGACTTTGGTAGCTCTTCTTTCCCTTTCAGTACAGCTAAGTAACCAGAACCCTGAAATAAACTTGAGGATGGTAAGACACAGAGGGGAAATTGTTTTATTAACACGGACTTTTCAGTTGAGACAAATGATGAGTGAGGTTTCAGGGCTAGCCACAAAGAGTGTGAGGACTCCAACTCCAAGAGTGTTAAGGTGATTTTGCTGGTGTGTTGTGTGGCTTGAGCTCCTGGGATGAGATGTTGTCAAGGGGAGAGAAAGCAGTATGTCCATGACTGGGTGCTTAGTTCAAAGTTATCACTCTAAAGTCAGAGTGGGGGTAAGGGAGAGGAGAGAGGAGAGAGAGGGAGAAAAGCTGAGAACTCTGAAATCTTTTTGTAGATAGTTCAAATCCTTTTGCATGACTCTTAAGACTTTTTAAAGTATAGTCAACCTATTTTTTTCTAGATTGTTCCATTGCCCTGGCCAAGTGCCAAATGTGTTGTTCACACATGACCTTCAAAGCCTTCTTCTCTGCTTGGCAAATGGCAATTCCTCCCAACAGGGTCAGTTTAGAAATGGTCGATAGAGCCAGTCTTTAGGAGGAAACTTGGCTGAAATCTGCCCCATTCCTGAACTCTCGCTCCTCATCTGCTCTAGGTGGAATTGATCTCTTTCCAGCGTGGCTTCTGTGCAGCACGTTAGATGAGGACTTGTGGGGATCGGGGAACCCAGCTGGGTGGAGGGTGCTAAGCATCACAGGGGGACAGGGTGTTCAGAGTAAGTTGTCCCCAGTAGAGTACTGGACCAAAATAGTTTCCCCTCCTTTACTAGATACAATGAGTATGGCTTTTTCATCTGGTCCCCACGTGGACATCTTTCTTTTAAAACAACGTGGAGGAAATAGAGTGTCTGAGTGTTGAGTGGTATGCCCAAGTCCACATTAAACTGACCAGTGGCAAAGCAAGAATTTAAAGCCCATTCTGATTCTTACGCCACTTATCTGAGCCATAGGCAATATGGCGGGGAGTGGAGATGTAGTTCCTGATACACAACACCCACTCTGGGGCAGAAGCAAGGACATCACTGCTAGTGATGTACAGGGTTGAACGGATGGCACAGGGTAAGGGGGTGGGATATGTGTAAAGAATGTTTTACTACTGGCACGTGGTACTCACAGAACTGAAGATGCTCAATACTTTGCAATGTGCTAGTCAGTGGGTCAGTCATATCCAGGGAAGATTTTGCCTTAACAGTATTGCCCTTTAGGAAACAGTATGGGACCTTTTTCTATGAGGATATGTGTCTTTCTGGGAAGCTAATTTTCTTCTGGGCACCTGTCCTCCGGGGGGCATTCTAGAATGGTTGAGTTGTTTGTTTGTTTTTTAATAGTTTATTCATTTGTATTTTATGTACATCAGTGTTTTACCTGCATGTATGTCTGTGCGAGAGTGTCAGATCCTTTGGAATAGGAGTTATAGGCAGTTGTGAGCTGCCACATGGGTGCTGGGAACTGAACTCAGATCATTTGGAAGAGCAGCCAGTGCTCTTAACCACTGAGCCATCTCTCCAGCAAAGTTGAGTTGTTTTTTATCTCCAGTTCATTCCTAACCTTCAGAACCTGCCCTTTCTTCTGCTCCCAAGGCTTACAACTGAGAAGCACCCCCACACCTAGTTTTTCTTACCCTGATTGCAGAGATGTTCAAGGGAGAGAGGCAGGCCCTCGGAACCTTGCCTTAGGGAGGAACAAAAGCTTCAACCTGATCCCTGTGATCTGGCCACTGTTGTGGTGAGAAGGACAGAAGAAGAGCGTTTGTGGGGCCCCGATACTTTTGTGGGTGCAGAACCGGCTGGTATATACCTGCAAAAAGGTTTGAAAGGAGTAGGAGGAGGGGACTTGTCAGGATTGAGAGAAAGTAAAGTCGTGTAGTAATTGGAGAGAGTAGATGGCAACCCCCCAGTGAAGCCAGGAAGAAAAGACTCAGTGCTTCACAAACACAGGATGGAAGGGGTTTCATGTTTAATGTAAATACACCTGCCATTTGTTCTCCAAAGCGCCAGCTCCAGACTTTGAGATAAAATAGCGTTTTGAACATTGTGCCAGTGGAATTTGCCTTTCTGTGCCCGGGAACTGCTGTTCACTTTGTTCCCAGCAGAACCTAGAGAAAGGAGAAGTGCCCTGACTGGCTTCAGAGGTCTCACTCCAGCTATCTCTGCACCACCTGGTCTCAGCAAAGCACCCTTAGCACACAAGCACCCTCGTGACCCATCCTGATCATTTCATTCTGCTGCTCCCATGCTCGCCACTGCATTAGAGACATTTCTCCTACAAAAGCCCCTGCGGCTCATCAATCTATCGGATGCTCAGCTCCAGCCACTGGGTCTGATTTCAGCCCTGGACTGTCTGTTGGTGCTGTGGCCACCCCAGAGCCCGTGCTGGTCCCTTGCCTTCAGGCCTTCTCCGGTCCCTTCGGCACATAACTAATATTCTACATTAATTCTTTAGGGTGCATTCCCTGAATCTAGCCCATAAGCCAGAGATATTGAGCCCCTCCTACACTGTTCTTGGTGGCCAGTGTCCTTCCTCCCTTTGTGGCTCTTGACTCTGTTTATAGCTGTGAATTTGTATACTTACTTGATTGATTTCTCCATCTTCTACTAGGCTGTAGGTTCTTTGGGGCTAAGCTGGCTTTGTGGCACTCTGGTACTAGCACAAGCCTGACACTTGGAAGGTACCACCAGTGTTTGCTCAGAAGAACTGAAGAATGTATTTCAAGAAAAACGCCTAAGCAAATAGGAAAGAAAACAACCCCAACTTAGAATTAATTCTACAGCTAGAGAAACTCCACTTTTGATGTTTTTTTTTTTTTTTTTTTTTTTTAGTGTATACCTTTTAATTTTTGTTCATTCTATAAAAATAACATGGCTTTTCTTTTAATGATATTGTAAACAGGATTAAATTTCTACCAATTTTTTTTAACTTCCTATCATCTTTTTAAACCAACCCCCCTTTTTTTATGAGACCCCCTCAAAATGATCATGTGAAATGTTATTTCATGGAAACTGATGCAGAAATAATACCATGTCAACTTAGCCAATCAACATCTTACCTTTCCAAAAATGCTACAAAATCAAGGTTGACTGTGCAGGCAAATAGAACCATGTGGCAAAGGATCTGTAGACCACTCAGGAGAGCTCTAGCCACAGGAAATGGCTGTGGCTGGCAGTGGGGAATGTGGTAGGCCTGTTAAAATTGACACCTGCTCCTGGTAGAAGCAGGTATCTTGTGTGGATTGCCATTGTGTCTCAGTGAAATGGGCAAGAAAAATGGTTGCCCTGGGATTATCTAGAACCCTCTTGGGCTTGTAACAGGATACTGAAGGAGAGTGTTTCTCTCCTTATTTGGTGCTGAGGCAGTAAGGAGGAGCCAACCTGGAACCCACAGTGCTGCGGAAGAGGGAGTGATCAGTCAAGCAAGTACACAAATTTATAGTTATAGCCTTTAGCAGACAGCACAAAACAGTGACCCTGTAATGCAGATCCCCACAGTACCTTCTCTTGGACTGACCCGGAGTGACTTGGGTATGTATGACTTGGTTTACCACAAAGGCAGGGAAGAAGGGCTAAGAGGGGTAGCCACAAGGGGGCAGAGCTGGGGATACCAAGTAGGGGTGATTCTTTGTCACCTTTTCGTGCTGTTTGCTGAAGAAAGGTCCCTTCAAGAGTTCAGTTGATGGCAGGCTGCTTGTATTTCGCCACCACACACTGTGTGTTTACTGTGCTGGGACACCTTATGCTGTAGAATCTTGGAGCAAGGAGATTGTTACCACTTTTATCCCTGATTTATACACTAAGTCCTTGAGACATGACGGAAAGGTGGAAAACAGAATTTGAACGCAGGTCTGTGTGAGCCCAAATCCTGTGCTTTCTTAACTGCTATTGATGAGGAATCTCAGTAGGTTCTTAAGAACGAATGCTCTCCTCTCCAGAGCATTTGTGACCCAACAGTATGAGCAGAAACAAGGGGAGCTCTGTGTTCTCACTTGGGGAAAGTTAATATTTCACTGCTCTTGAGAATTTAGGAGCTTGGTAAAAACTCACTATTAAACAGGGATTTTCTTTAATTCCTTTTGTTTAAAGATTTTCTTGTGAAACACTCTATGTACTGTGCCTCCCTCTGAGACGTCAGTGGTGCCAGACCGTTAGGGAGTTTGTGTAAATAGAGAGACGGCCAAATGCTGCCCACACAAGTCGTGAGGCATGAGGCTGAGTATGTGAAAGAGTTTCACAGGCAGCCAGGGCTCAGGGAGTGTCCTAGGACCTCACCTGCTTCTCCAGGTCTGTGGACAGGGCTGTTCAGGTCAGAGGAGAAAGATTCCAAAATGTCTCTAACTGTTCATTGGAAAAAGAGAAGTTTGATAAGGAAATACAACTATTTAGTCTTGAAGGATCAATATTAATTATTGTCAATGTATATCTGGATTTCTTTTTTTTTTTAACTGACATTTCTTACAAAAAACAGAAATATCTAGAGAGTAAATAACGGGACAAGAATGCTTTGAACCATCTTTGAAATGATGGTTCAGTGCGTGGGGTCAAAGTGTAGAGCTGGTTTTCTTCATGCATTTTTTAAAAAAAACCTATTTTTATATTTAACATTGTTTTGGGAAAGGCTGCATTATATTGACACATTGAGAAAAAAATTCCTTTTTGTTTTTCTGCAGCTAATAGGAGCTTAGCAGTGTGACTAAGGAGCAAAGAGAGCCTGTGTGGGTGAATGCCCTCTTTCTTTAGCTACAGAATTTAATAGCTGCCACTGAGAGCATTTTCTTTTAATCAGCAAAAAAAATTTATTTTGTCCTTGACATTTATGCCAAAAACCAGCGTAAAGAGTATGTTTTATAGCCAGTGCTGGATTGCCCTAAAGGTAGTATTTTCCTATGTACACTATTCGCTGAATAGATTTTATTACATTAGATAAGCTATCTATTGGGTGTTCTTTCCAGTATTTTCCCAAAGATGAAGATGCCTAGAGATGGAGGAGCATCGCAGGTAAGCACATCTGTGCTTCCTGACTCTGACCTTGAGTGACCAGTACTGAGTCTGTTGTTTGATACGACAGAGATCTTACATACCAGCATGATCATGTTGTCACAATGGTTAATGCATCTAAACATTTAACATAGCCCTTGGCAATTATGAAGTAGTTACTAAGCATTTGTGATACATAAATGATATAATAACTTAAAACTTGCCCGAGAATGCTTTCTTTACTATCTGGTGATCATAGGAATGCATAGAAAATGAGATGATTCAATCATCTAGAACAACTACTAAATGTGAGTTTAGCAGGGGCAAAATAAGATATGGCTTAAGATGCTGCAAGCTGAGGTTGTTAAGGAGGCATTTCTACTTTATTAAATGTGATAGGAAAACTGTGGCCTCTTACCTTTATCTTTTTGTGAAAATCAGTACATGCTACACATTGTCAAGCACCCTGGGAGCTCTGAAAGAAATTCACGATATAGGCCCTGACATGATGGAATTTTTAGTGTATTTGAAAAATGAAATAGACAAGAATTAAGCATTAAAATAATAGTTAGCTGCTAAATAAAGGGAGCAGGAGGAAGAGCTGGCAGACCCCAGGTTGCAGCATGGGCAGTTGGGAGGGAATGTGGGCCCCATCCATGACAGAGCACTGGAAAGCCTCCTGCTGGTTTGGGACAAGGCAAGAAGGAAGCTGGCTTTGATGGGAAAGAACAAGGCAAAGGGAAGAAGTGGTTGGCAAGAGCAGCTCATTAACATCCAAGGCTCCCTTTGAACCTAAAGTGTCTGTCTGTCTGTCTGGACTGATCAAGCTTGTCCATCATGCCCTTGTCCACCACCATGATTCATTACCCTGCCTCTCTTATCATCATATCACAAGTAAGACAAGAGACAGGCACAGATAGGAGGAAGTACTTTGCTTCTTGCTACTATGCCAAACATAGTTTACATACCACCACTGATGACCTGTCAGCCTACCTCTCCTGGACACTTAATCATTTCCCTGGAATCCACTGGAATAATTTCCCTATGCATTACTATGTGCTTCAGAGTGTCTGTTCCTTCCTTCCTTCAACCAACAGACATTCTCATGGAGTTCCAAGGTGGCCCAGGCTGCACATTCTCAAAGTCCAAGTCCTCTGGCATGAATGCAGCTCCTCCATGCCCTGTCAGTGAGGTGCTTAGCATAAGGCCGGGTGTTTGCTGTATGTCTGGCACTATTCTATGTTTTTTCCACATATAAATTCAGTTACTTCTCCAGAGGAAAGAAACAGAAGGAACAAGGGCAGACCTTATGAGTGTACCAACTTATTAGATAATTCATCTTCAGTTCCTCTTACAAATATTTATTGAGGACTATTTTATGCCAGGCACCAGGACTCACTCCTGGCAGAATTCCTGAGTAGACAATCAAAGATTGAAGTAATTCAGTAATCATAACCAAGCTGCCAGGATGGATATTTTATCAGCATCCAACATTCTGAATTGACCATTCAACATACTTTGTGTCCATGAGAGCAGTACTGTATTCAACTTTAACATGCATGAGGATCTCTTGGGAATCATGGAAAAATGCATATTCTGAGTTGGCAGTTCTGTGGTAGAGCTGGGGAGTCTGGGTTTTTAACATGTCTGCTGGGGATGATGATGCTGTCTACCCACGTGAGTGCTTGGAGTGTCCAGGTGCAAGAGAACCAGCTAAGGCAGAGGCAACCTGGGGACGGACAACAGCAAGAAGAGATGGTTACTTACACACCACAGAGGCAGCAGGCCTCCACTTAGCACAGTCCTCAAAGTCACCCTCACCATCACAAGTATTTGGCAACTGGCTCCCAGTGGTACTCCCAGCATGCCTAAAGGAACAGTACTGGCTGTCCTCTTTAGAACATGATTTATATGGTATGGCAGAGATGAGTGGTGGACCAGAGGCCAGGGCTCATTTGTTGACTATGAGCTTAGTGAAGTCATGGGGGCTTTCTGTGTCTGGGTTTCCCCCATCAGTAAGACAAAACTGGTAGAACTGTGTCTATTTTGGTGGTAGCAGATGAGGGTGGTGTGCAGAGGCTCTGGGGGAAAACTGCAAAGGAAGCTGTGAGGAGAGAGGGTGGTAAGTTCTTGTGAGTTGAGTTACTATTATATGTTCTCCCAAAGAGGAAAGTATGATCACAGCCTAGTCTGCATTCCTGGGATGGGAAGACTTTCTAGGGAAGGTAGCTGTAGACACTTCTAGAACAAATCAGCTCAGCTCCAGATTCCCACTGTTGGATAGCTAGAAAACAATGATGGCTTTTCCCTCTCTGCTGAACCTGTTAAGAATGAGGGGTGACCCAGCTGGGGTTGAGGCTCAGTGGCAAAGCATTTGGGACACTTCTGGGTTTAAACACCAACACTTAAATAATGATAATAATTTATTGTTCTTATAGAAGTCTGTTGAAAAAGGAAAGTAGAGAGGGGTACTATTTATTGAGCATTTTATACAAGGTATTTTATGCAATCTCCATAACACTCTCAGGAAGAAGACATTGTTCTTCTTTTATAAACGAGGCATCTAAAGCTCAGGCAGGCTCACCTCACCTGCCCAGGTTTTCATTGTGTTTCACTTAACAGAAGGAAAGCCCTTTCAACTTCCCAGCTCCTGAACTGCTCTTGCTTCATTCACTCTTGTAGGTCTGGGAAGTTAGCAGCCTTGGGTACCTGGTTAACCACTCATGGTATACACGTTATTCTAGGGCCAGATTCCAGTTTAGGATAAAACCCAGAGTTTCTTGAATACATCTATCTCTTTGCAAGAGAAGGAATTGCTTCTAAAGTCTTTGAGTTTTACATGTGCAGACTTTCATAAAGAGCTCTACAGCTCGCCTCCCCAGGATAAGAGAAGACCTGCAGGCTGGAGACCTAGTATTTTCCTTCTTAGTGTCGAAGGGAATGGTAAGGAGGGGCTTTTGTTAAGTAATTTCATGGGCTCGGTACTATGGGAAGCCCTTTGCACAGAACATCCAGGCAATCCTCACAACCCTTGAGTCTCTGGTTTTTTTTTTTGCTTGCATTCCAGGTTAGAGGAAGCTGGATTCTTAGAGAGCATAGGTCCGAAACTTCCAAACAGGCCAGATGGACTTCAGTTTTGTTCTCCTAGCCCTGCCATTTACATTCACGCCTATGGAGTCCCACAGCCAGTAGAGTGACCACTTTGATGACCATCCGGTCTTAGAGATTAGCAGCGGCCTGCAGAGGAAAAGAACTGCTCAAACTCATAACAATAATAACGAAAGTGATTGCCAACTTCCTCTGCTGTGTGGAAGGCTTTCTTGGCCAAGACCTGTCACATCTCATCATGTCACAGGGTGTGTGAGATCACGGGGCTCAAAAAAACCCTGGGCAACTGATGGGATAACACAGATTGCATATGACACCTGCCCTTCGGAATCCCAGCAAGCCACAACAGCCCCACTTTGTTCAGAGCACATTTAATTTATAGGCAGAGTGCTGAGATCCCCCAAAGTCTCACTGTGACATCTAGAAAATATCACAACCCTGCTAGCTTGGGTGAGTTAAATGTTAGTATGGCAGTGCCCCCTCTCAGGGCTGAGGGGTAATCAAACCAATGCTGCCAGATCCACAGTCACAGAGTTCTGGAGTGTTCAGTCTAAGTCATCCTCATAACGTCCCTTTTCTTCTGTCACTTACAGTTTATCAACACATTCTGTCACTTGGCCTTGAAATTTCACTTTGACCCACGCTCACTGTCTAAGCCAGCCTTCTCTCATGCTTACATGATTGAAGTGGCTTGTTGCTGTCCTCCTGCTTGGCAGCCTCTGTAGTGTGATCCTTCATTCCCTCCCCTCACATTCTCCTTGGGTTTCCCACTGCCCTTCAGATCTATCTATAGCTCTTCCCCTATAAGTCATTTCCTGATCTGATCTCTGTCCACTTCCCTGCCTTCACAGATGCCTCTTGTGCTCTGGGTCATGGAACACCAACCATAGTGACCTTCTTTCTATTCCTTGATTCACCGAAGCCACTGGCCGAAGGACCTTTCTTTGCCCTTGACAGTCAAATCATTGTAAGGCTGGAAATATCTTGTCATTTACAGAGGTCCCCATCTTCTCTGTGGGAAGTCACCACACAACCTTCTAACACATTATCTTTTTTCATTTAAAATTCTTTCATACAATATATTTTGATCATGTCTTCCCCTTTTGCAACTCTTCCCAGATCCTTCCCATTCCTGCCCACCTGACTTTATGTTCTTTCTCTTGCTCAGATTTTCATTTTTGTGCTTTTAAATTTTCTTTCTGCATTCATCAATGCCTGATTTTCCTGTTTGTTTGTTTATAGCTCATATTCTTTGCACTAGAAAATCAAGTCAATGACCCTGGTCATGATACCTCTGTTGCCTAGCAAAGTGCATACATGAAGCACTCAGTGGACGTGGATTGAATAACGGAATGAATGCTCCCATGACCGTAGGTTAAAGCAAAAAGAAGTATGGACAAGTGTCTTAGAGCCATGATGGCCAAGGCAGCTTATAAAAGGAAACATTTAATCAAGGACTTGCTTAGAATTTTAGAGGGTTAGTCCAGATCATCATGGTGGGAAGCATGGCGGCAGACAGGCATGGCGATGGAACAGTGGCTAAGAGCTTAGGTCCTGATCTGCAAGATGGAGACACAGAGAGAGTGAGACTGGGCCTGGTGTGGGCTTTTGAGACTTTGAGGCCCACTCCCAGTGACACTCCTTTTCAACAAGGCCACACTTCCTAATCCTTCCTGATCAGTCTACCAACAACGAACCAAACCTTCACATTTATGAGCCCTCGGGGCTGTTCTCATTCACACAACACAAGAGATGACTTTCAACATGTATCTTTCCCTAAGCCTTGAGAATCTCTGTTCATGGGTGGGCTTAATAAGAAGAGGCAGGTGGACGAATGAGCCTTTGTTTGGAGCAATAGGGTATGATGAAGGGCTGTCTCCTTTAGCTCACTGTTCCCAAAGGCTTTAGTCAGTTATTGAATAGGAGCCTGCTCTGTGCTGCTCTGTGCACTGATCTCAGAGCCCACAACTAACCATGGGAGGTGCAGGCTCTACTTGGAGCTATAGTTGGACAAGGAAGACTGGCATGGAGCACAAGAAATTTGAAGTAGAACAAGCAAATACCTTTAACAAGGAGAACCATGCAGATGTTTAGCTGCAGGGTCATTTGAAGCATCAGTGTTTACTCCTTAGTGTAATGGTTTAGGTGTAGTTAGAGTGTGTCCCCAAAGGCTGTGTGCTGGAAGCTGGTCCTACTGACAACTGATGGGAACTTTTAAGAGGCAGAGCTTATGAGAAGGTAAAATTATGGTGTAGGTGGACATGTGTGCATGTTTATCCTTGGAAGGTATTAATGTAGTTATTTTAGGACCCTTGTTAGTTGGTTGTTATTTAAAGCAACAACACAAAAACAGTATGCTTAGGCCCTGAGTGTTTTTGGCTTTCTATATCACCACTCAACCTCTACTTCATAAACTCCTACTTTATAATGTTTTCTGCCATGGAGTCTTCCATCAGAGCCTAAAATGATAGAGATACCTAAACTTGAACTCAATTAACTTTCAGTTCCCAAACTGTCGATTCAGGTGACCTCTTTTCTTTATAGAATACCTCACCTCAAATATCTTTTTATTGTAACAGAAAATGGAGTAACAATACGATGAGTGATGTTTAAACAAAATCTGGTGGGTCCCTGACTACTCACATTTCCTCATGGGTTTCTTAAAATTGACTCGAGAAGGATACACATCTGTATAGCTTGGTTCGGAAAAGGGTATAGATTATTTGGGTGTTCTGCTACCAGTAGACACTCTTTCCTCTTTCCTTAAGTTTGTGTGTACCAATGGATTAGAAAGCCATTGCTCAGTGCAGAAAAGGCTATTTTTCACATTCACACCACTGGTCCTAGGGGAGGTGGGTGAGGTCCACTTCTCTATGACTTCCTAGCCCATACTCTTATAGACAACTTAGGTGTCCCTAATCTGTAGTCTTGAGGAATTTATAGTTAGGACATTCTGTCCTGTGGCTTTTATTGCCTCAGTCATGTGTCCTATCTTAGTTTTGAAGAGTTAAAAAGTTGGCTGATGCCTTTTCCAGACCTAACAAAATGTTGCAATATCTGTAGTTCTTTGAAATCTGGCAAATGAGAAACTGAAATTCACTTGGCACCCTTCTGCCAGCTGGCCTGCTGATGTGCCACTCTGAAGTTGAGAGAGTGGTTTTGAACCTTGAGGCCACCTCTAAGTACCTACATCCCTGCCCTAATCCTGTTGGAACTCTGTAAAACGGCCAGTGCAGCTTTATAGAGGGGGTGGGGGAAATGCTCATGAAATTGATCTGAGAGTGCTTGGCGATTGCAAGCTTTGTGAAACTCCTAGGTAGAAATAATTACTGATTTTGGAGGATGGATTTACTTAGGAAAACTCCAGCTGCGATGAGGGTGGGCCCTTTTCCTGTTGCTCCTGGCGTGGTCTCTTCAAGTAACATTTGCAGCAGTCTGGGTGGTTTGTCTGCTTAGAGCCATCCAGAAAAGTTGGTGGGAAAAGCCAAGAGGCCATTGGCACTTAGCTTCTGGGGTTGGCACCAGTCATGGTGAGAGACATTGTTTTTATTAGCAAGTTAGTTATTTTATAGCAGGCGTGAGTGCCGTCTATGCAGACTCAAGATGTGAATGTGGTTCTTTGGGTGGGTGGAGTGGCTATACCTGCATCAACAGTGATCCATGGTGCAGACACAGCACACCTTTTATGAATGTGGTGCTAGGCTTATATACTTCTTCTAGAGAGACCTGCTGGCAGTCCTGTGGTCTCATGGTGTAGTGTTTGAAGTCTATGATAACCTTGTGATCTTATGGCTAACATCCTTGTTCTCATCTGCAAAATAGAAATCTTAATGGTGTTGGGGGAGAGGGAAGAAGACTGTCCTTTTACCCTCTGAAGGTTTGTGGAACCAGCTAACAGCACATTAACTGAAGGGAAGATACATAGATTTATTACAGGCACAGAGCAATACATGAAAGTAAAGTGAGTGCCTCTGACCCAGTGAGATTTAGAAGCTGATATGCTCTCTTCACAGGGAGAGGGGAAAGTAAATGGTTTAGGGGAAAGATGAATGGGTCCTCAGAAGAAGAGATGACAGCTTGTGACAAAGTCTGTCTGGGCCTGGTGACAATCCCCAGTCTCTGTAGGAAGTCAGGCAAATAAGGGGAGCACAGAGAAGTGTCTGCCTGCATCTCTTAGTCCCTAAGTGCCCTCAGCATATTTTGGGGTACCATTTCCTCAACTCCTCCAGCATCTACCTCATTGGGCTCTTTTAAGGAGCACCCGGTTAATATGGGTAAGCCCTTAGGGTGGTGCTGGACACTTAGTGTTCACTTATGACCAGCTCCTTCTGTTTTCACTGGCCTGCAGCTGGATCTCAGCTTCTACACCTCACCTCAGACTCGGAGACCTTTAAAGAATTCCTTTGGGTAAACCTCATTTGAGCCCCAAATCTGTATCCTGCTGTGGACTGTCCCTTACTAAATTCCAACAAGGAAAGGTCATGGTGCGCCCTCAGATTGACCCCTGTCAGAGGTCAGGCTCATAAAAGTCAGAGGGAAGGGTTTGGAAATTTGACACAGCTGGGGCATCCCAGATAAAAGGGTTGATTTTTAAACACTGTTACAGTTTATACCAACAGAGGCACAAATAGGTAGACGATACTTCCGGTCTCAGAGATGAGGGTGGGGTGGGACTTTTTCTAGACTTCCCTTGGCCTGGTATCTTGGCTCTTTCTCTTTGTTTAGGGGAATAGTTACTTCCTTTGTCTGTCTGTAAGCACTAAGCCTTGGACATCCATATTCTTGGATAACTGAGATTGGTGAGACAGAGTTACAGGTGCTGCCCTTGGGAAATACAGCGAACTGAGCAATAGATGCGCATGTGTGAGCAAGTTGTCCCAGGCCAGCTAGCTCCCATCTGTCCTCAAAACCCACTTCAAATCCCAGCTCCTCCAGGAAGCCTGTCTGGACTTTCTGCATGCTGAGTTTGTGAAGTGAGTCTGATTGCACAGGAAACTGTGAGCTTCTGGGGGGCATAGACCATGGTCTCAGCCAAGGGTATATTATAGAATTCTCTTCTATGTCTGTCTCTCCCAGTACTTGGGTACTGAGGACATGTTTGTTGATTGAACTGGCAAATGAAGGAAGATGTGAAAGGAACATGAAACACTGAGTGCCTGTTGGAGAGCAGTTGTGATACCCGTATGCTGGAGTGGTAGCTCACTTTCCAGGGCTTTGTTCTTCTGTGTGCTTTCTCTCTTTCAGCAGCTCATTTGGTCCTCCTGTCTAGAATCTTGGAATCTGACACTGGAGTTCTAACCTAGAGGTCTAGCTTAGGACCCAGGACCATGGCAACTATACTGTCACTACAGTGAGTCTGGACAGAGCTATAGGGTTTGCTAGGTTGTTGTCTTTAGAGGCAGATCCCAGCAACTCCCCCCCCCCCCCCCCCCCCCCCCCCCGGCTTTGTGGTAAGCTAACCAAAATCTTAATCCATTTACCTGTTACCAGGTCCTTTGTTTCTGGGCTCAAGATATACATCTTCCCAGGGGCAGGTCATAGGCAGGGGTGGCAGTTACCTGCTGCCACACTAGGGGCAGTGTTTCAAGGTCAAAGCTGGAACAGCTACCCACTACATGAAGTCTCATCCTTTTTATTCTAAGTAACCATCCCTCACATGTGAATTCTTAATTAGGTTACTTGAGATGTTAGTAAGGACCCCTGGAATGTTGATTCCCTATTTAAGCTATGCAAATAGTAACCAAATGTTACATAGCTCATGCACTGTCTAACCAAATGTAACTTAGAAATATATATGGCATCTAGCTATCAGCAGCAGAAAACTTTGAAATAAATCACAGGCAACATATGTTCAGATGTTTTATAGAGAACAGCTCTGAGACCTTTCCTATCCATTTTTGCCTGAGAAATTTTTGCGGGCACTTAGGTATGTAGACATATAAGCTACATATACAAATTAAGTGATTACTAATAATAAGCTATAAAGATATGTTTTCTGAAAAAGATCTTTTGTATATTTAATTTTACCAGTTTTAAAGTCAAAAGCCAATCTGCATACAAATGACCTGAATGTGCTTGTTAATTTTTACATGGAGGATTCAATTTTAGCTATTTGATACTGCAGGTTATAAAGCATCCTCAACATTTTTTTTCAGTTGATTAGCATTTTGCTTTTATAATTGTCACTGTGGAGAATGCCACTCTGCATAACTATATAGTATGAAATGGCAGATGTGTATTTATGGCCATTTGTATAATTGTTGGAAATTCTGCCCTAATCCCATGCCAAAATTCATTTACTGATTATTTTTAAAGGAAGCTTAAGTCAGCAACTTAAACCTCACTTTAAAAAAAAAAAAAAATCAAACATTCAAATACAATATAACCCAAAGACATACTAATCAGGTGCTTACATGCTGAAGAATGACGGTCGGAAAACACTGGAAGTCTGTTTTCCATAATGAAATCATTATGTTTCTGTAAGAGAAGAAAGCTTCATGTGTTCCGTGAAAGCACCGCAATTCATAACACGCAGTGGGCTTTGAACTGAGGTGTTTGGGGGCAGTGTGTGCTGGTGCTGTGTGGTGTGGCGGCATGCACATCCTAAGCACCAAGGCTGTAATGGAATTTAGGAGGCAACATGGCAAACATGGCCAGAAAAAGTTCGGATTTATTACATGGTTGATTTTAAAATACTATTATTTTGTTTTGTCATCTACTGGCAAATTTCCCACAGCCCCCACATTTGTTTAACAAGGATCATGCTACACACTTTGAGATAGAATGGGTTCAGGTTCCAGCTTCATCTGTGGCCCTGAGCAAGTGACCACTTCTCAAAAACTCATTCCTTACAATCATGCCAGCCTTGCAGGCTTGCACTGAGAAGCAATTAGGTATTTATAAGCACTTAGCTCAGGACCTGGCACCAAGCCACAGATATGTAGAGTCCATGTAATCAACCTCAGTTCTGGTCATGTTCTGAGATACTCAGCAGGTGTCTACAGGATGGGTGAAGGAGATATTACCCAGCACAAGACAGAGGTGGAAGTGTGCCAAGGAAGGTTCTCAGCAGGCCTCTGGGGGCTGTGTTAGGCAAGAAAGGTGACAGAGGGTTGATGATTTGACTTCTCCAACATCCACAATCCAAAGAGGACAGAAGAGAGGACAGGCCTCTTTAGGAATGTCCTAGTCTCCTTCCCTTCAGCCTGTCTTTCAAGTTCCACAGAATGGCTTGATGCTGTGAAATGTGAGGCCCACATGTAAGCAAGGCACCCCAAGGCAAGTTCCCTGGTGTCCCAGAATCTCCATTGTTGTTAAAGCCAGGGAGGAATGAACTTTCAGCTGGTACTTCCTACAAAGGAGGGACCGTAGCAAACATGAATGGCCTCTCTGAGTCTCAGCAGAGTCTGCAAGTTAGTATCATCTCATGTTATTTTTGTCTCTTTCATAAAGAGGAACAGTCCCAGGGAGGGCCCATGACTACCTTAGCTAGTTTTGAACATATATCCAACTGACGGTAGTAGTGATGGAGGGCTTGTATGTGCTGTTTCCCCAGTTCCTGGATACTCATTCTACCTCTGGGTATCTGTTCCTCAGTTTAAGCAACAGCTTAAAGACTGGAGCCCTCTAGGTGGGTGGGTGAGGGACCCTAGAGAGCTGGTGCATGGGCTGGTGAGAACACTGACCATTCTTTGCTCTTCTGTTCATCAGTCCTTTGTCCCTGCTGTAACTGTCAGGAGTCCAAGAAGATCCCCTTTCCCCATCTTATTGTAAGACTTGAGTTTGAGAGCAGAGACCTGGCCAGCCCTCATTAACTTTTGCTGAAAGTTACAAGAACTCACCCTCATTTAAATTTCCCTAAATTAAACACTGCAGATGGATAAGATGGTGAAGAGTGGCCATTGAACCTGAGAAAAACTCAACCATCTGGTATGGTATCTAATGGAATTGTAGGGGCAGGGCAGAGTGTGTGGGCAATACCTGCTTCTTTTCATAACCTGTGGGACCTCAGCCCATGATATTGTCTTTGAGAGTAATTCCTATTTTCTTATATATAATGCAGGGCTAATATGACTGGCCTCAATGCTCATGGCAGTCAGTGAGATTCTCTAAGTTAAGTGCTTAGGGATAGGCAGGACTTAATGTTCCTCAGAAATGAGCCTTAATACGAAAGGTGGGTTTCATGCTTATTCTGATATTAGACATAAGTATTCAATATGTTGTGATGTCATTGCTCTATTCTCTTTGAAACCAAAGTTTTACCTTTAATACAAGAAGCCATAAAGATCTTGCCTTTCAGGCTGGGGGAGGTAGCTCAAAGATACAGCACAGGACTAGTGTGCGTAAGACTCTGGCTTCAGTTCACAGCCCTTCTAAAGACAAACCCTGAATTTTCATGGGCAAAGATTATATAACATTATTGAGTCCCAGATACTATAAAATGCTCTACATGTTTGATTTAATTACAGTTGTAGAAAACAGTCTATGTTGAATGATACTATTAGGTCTCTGGGAAGTTCAGTGAGAAAGCTAAGGTCATGGCCAAGTTGGTATCTGATCTAGGACGAAGGCCAGAGGCTGTATCACCACTCACAAATGCCATGTAGATCAGAGTGTTGCGTGCCCATATTCCAAGTCACTCCTGATATCTTCTGGAACTGAGCAGCACACCAGACCTCAAACAAGCTTAGTACTTGAGTGTTTGATGTGGGGTCAGTATGCCCTGTAGACAATGAACCACAGTAGTGAGAAAGTGGGAAGAAGTAGAGCAGGGAAAGCCTGGGGCCCCAGGACTTGGGAATCAGGTCTTGTCTCTGCCTTACCCTCATTTAATTACAGCTTTGTGGCTTCTAGATTCCTGGTGCAAGATGGTGGCTAGGAGTTCTGTTGGAGGGAGCAGGCAGCCTTGATGGGGTTCAACAAGAAGGATCCATGGGTGAGACAGAGAGGCATCAGGCAGTGGCTCTGGGAGCATGGGGACCTAGAACTTCTAGGGAGGCCCCAGCTCTGAGGTTGGCCCTGCAGCCCTGCTCTGCACCTGCTGTGAGCCTCCAACTTGTTGGTGTCCAGTTTGTTCTGTTAAATGCAGTGCTGGTGAAACTAACCTTATATGCTTTCTATATGGAGTAAAAATGGTGCCAGGCTTGTACAGTCCTCATTACAGCATCTGACCTCTGCAGTAAGCACGTGACAAGCGTTCAGTGTCACCACTGGCCCAAAGAGCACATTCTACCTTGAACTTTACTCATTTCCCAAATGGGTTTTATAGGATGATTTCGACAGATAAAGCTGTTTACTGAGTTCTTACCCTAGCTTTGATTTATAAGGACTGCTGGGAAGAATCAAAATCAACACATTTATATTTCACAGAAAGAAAATATTTGGGTTGGCTTTGGCAAGGTTTCCTTCCTTCTTATAAAAGTTTGTTTTAATTTTTCCCCTGCTTTTAAGATATCAGGGTCTTGAGGGACAGCCAGCCCATGTCTAATGTCTGGGCCTGAGAAGATCTTTAAGAGGGAGGCCTACCCGCTTGAATTGAACTTTCAGACAGAGCCTGCCATAGATTTTCTGAGGATTTAGACGACATAAAGGGGAGTTAACCCATCTCACATTGTAAATTATCTTTTCAAAGGAAAGATGAGGGAGCCAGGGAACAGTTTGTCATGATTCTTTTACATTTTGACTGGGCAAGAATTTACCAATCTGCACTTATCTGCAGCTCTTTGGTTTGGGAGAAGTTGGGGTGGAGTGTGGAGAACTTTTATGAACACTTTTAAAAAAGCAATCTGCTTGATGTTTGTTGAAATATAAAATGGGATTCCTCCTGAGGAACAAACATTAGTGTCTTGTCCCTGAGTAGCAGGATTAAAATCCTATCATTTGTCTATGGGAGGAAAAATTATGTAAAAAATAGACAAACAAAAAACTTAGTACTATTTGCCCAGAAGGCCGCTTTGCTCTTTCAGTGGGGCAAATACTAATAAAACTAATGAACTAGCAAAACCGGTGAGAATTTTTGCTATGCAAAACCATTGAATAGTTGGACCCCCTATCCTTGAAGCTCTGGAGACTGAGTGAACAGATACAAACTGAATACTCCTGCCACTGCTTAGAAATCAATGATGCTGCTGATGCTGCTGAAGGGGGAGCTAGGAAGAGGAGACTTTCATGCAGCATCTTGGTCAGCCACTTTTGGTACCTTTTCCATTTATCATAACAGTGAAGACAAGCTTGAAGTAGGTATTTTTCAGCCTCATCTACTAGATATCTAAGCATTTGCCCAGCTTCACATAGGGGTAAGCCACACATCCTGCATTCAGATTCTGATTTCCAAGGCATGATACTGTAGTTTCCAAGGAGGAAAGTGAATATGGAAGGGAATTGCTAGATTACTGTATAATGGCTATCAGAGCTGAGGTGTCCTGAGTACTTGTGGAAGAGTATGGAAGAGGTTCACCTCTGCCTAGGATGCTGGGCTCATTCTCCTCGAGGAGGGTCCACTTAAGCTGTACCTGGGGAGGCCAGTGGCACAAGTTTTCTCCTTGGAAGGAAAAGAAATCAAGGCTTGGCCTCTGAGGGCATAGCTGGTGGGAAGTTTTGGCTCTTGGGAGACCCACTGAAGTGGTCAGGTTAGGCACAGATGAGGTATAGAAAATCCAGCGTCTCCAATGGAAGCATAGGCCTGGTCAAGAGCAGCTCCCTTGTGTTCACTCACTGTGTGGGTTATTTTCTTTTCCTACATTATGTGGTTAGGTTACTGAGAGAAAGCCTCTTCTCAGGGTTATATACGGTGTCTCCATGCTTGATTGCTGAGAAAAGAAACCAAGACTGTATTTAATCATCGACTGACTGTACAGTGTCAGAAAGGGTCCTGACACTCTGTCTTGTCTCTGCCCGGTGGCAGCAATTTATAGCTTGAACAGCAGCTGGGGCAGGAGGGAGCCTTGAAAGCAGTCAGATTTGCTGGTTAACTCTGGTTAACCCAGAGGTCAAAGCAGTTTCTGTCTAGCACATTAGATAATGTTGGAAATGGTTGATATGTTGCAGGTAGCCTTATGGGAACATCCACACTTGTGATAAAAAGAGTTATTTATGAGGTAGTCGTGATCTCAAATGTAAAAAAAAGAAAGCTCTGTAAGTCTGCTCTGGTACCAAACCCTAGTTGGATATCACTGGCTTTTCTGAAATGGTACAATGGAGACTAGCCAGGAATGAACCAGGAAAACCAATAAGGCAAAGATGTGGCTCCCAGTAAGGGACCACTGATTCAAAGACCCTCTCTGAGAAAGGTTTCTGATTGGTTTGTCTTTGCTGTCATGAGTTAGTATAGACAACATAACACATTGGTCACTCTCAAAACTCTCTGCTCGGGGTGGAGAGATGGTTTAGCTATTAAAGGCTAGGCTCACAACCAAAATGTCAAAACTCTTGTCACAAAATATCACTAAACTATTCATTTACTGAGTTGACTTATCATAGCGAAGACAAAAAAAAAAAAAAAAAAAAAAAAGCATTTCAAAAAGAAGCCAGCATTGTTGACTCCTGATACTCTAAATTCTTCCCACCCAGGCTATAGACAGACCAATCCTTGCTGTAGTCAACAAAAAATACACACTTTGGGGCAACTGTAACTTTAAAAAATTACATCTTTCCTTTAAAACTCTGGAAGGCTAGTATTCTCTCAGGCACATGACTAATTTAAGAACTGTTTTGCGGGGCTGGAGAGATGGCTCCATGGCATGTGCTAGTTTTCCAGAGGCACTGAATTCACTTCCCACCATCTACATCAGACGGTTCACAACCACCTGTAATTCTTGTTCCAAAGTATCCATTGTTTCAAATCTCCAAGGGCACCTGAAGTCATGTGTGCACTCCTCCCTTACTCCTTACAGGGAAACACACACATGATCAAAAGACAATAGAAGCCGCCTTTTTCAACCCATTGACGATGGAAAGGCAGAACTGAAGTAGGAGGAAGGGAATTGCCCTGGGCACTATTTAGATGCCTTTCCTCGATTCTTCCTTGTCTGCCACTGTACATTCAAACCACGCACCACACCAAGAACTGGTCCTAACAGCATCATTTCAGCATCAGTTCTAGCCAAAAAGCTGAAGGAGAAGATGTAACCCTTTTGAGCCTCTAGGGTGATAAGCGCTTGCTTTACCTCCCTGCAAGGCTCTCATGAGAAGCAAAAGAAATTGAATGTCTTAATAGTTCTCTGAATACTTGTGAAGAACCACCCAGGTGCTAAGTGGTGAGCGCAGACTCTGATTTAAACCTCTCCCTATCCCCTCTAGCAAGCGTAGTGCCGTTAGTTGAATGACTGGGCAGTCAGCCAGCATACCTCTTTATCTCATCCATGGCCTAGCTTTTGGTACATGCCCAGGATATTTTTTGCTTGAACTTTTGGGTTGATAGTTTTCAGAGCTGGAAGCAGTGATGTGGTCTCTCAATTAGAAGCTGTCTGATCACCAAGTAAAGGAGAAAAACATGGGTCAAGATGGTATGAATTTTTTGCTAGCCTGAGATTTCACAATCTAGTCAGTACGTGCAGAGCCAACACCCTGTATGAAGCCCTGGGCATGAATCTGGGGCCGTCCAAGAGCACCCAGGGCTCCAGAGGTAGTGGGCTCTAGGGAAAATCAGAGCACTGCATGGACTAGCCTGAGGCTTCCGCCTGTTTGCTACCGTCTCCTTTACAGAATCCAACAGGCTACAGGATGACAGGCACTACCAACAAGGTAAGAGTGAGCAACTAACACACTTCCACACTTAGCAGTTCCCTCATTTATAATTCAATTTTTTGGTTCTGGGTAGCTCGATCACCTCGTAGTGCAGAGTGCACGCACATGGTGCTTAGAAGCAAGCTGCACTGGGTTCACTGCACAGCCTGGGTGAAGGCTTCCAGAAGCATCTTAGATTCTCAATTAGTGTTTTGTCATGGCACGCTCAGTGACCCCATGGAGTTTTGAGTTTAAGAAGTTATGTCCTAAATAGCCCTGGGCCACTGAAGGAAAAAGAGTCAGGTTGACTTCGATGATGTCTGAGCAATCCATAAGGAGCTGTCCAGTTATTGCTGGCCCCACTTCCCTTCCCTTGTGCCTGCCAATGGTTCCCTTCAGAACAGCACCATCTGAAGAACTTTTAAATTCCTGGTGTCCAGGTCACCTTCAACCCAATGAAATCAGCTATTGGGGGAGGGGAGTGTGCTAGTATCCGTGTCAGCACGGATCTTAGCTGCTGTGGGATGACTGGGATTGTAGTTTAGACCCCTTCTCTATGAAGATGAGGCCTCACATACTGAGTCACTGAGGAGGTTGAACTGAAATCCTTCCCCCCAACTCAGAGAAAGAAAACTCAAATAAATGAGTTATATTTTAATTAAATTATATGAAAGATGACATGTAATTAAATGTCCAAACATTTCAGAGACAGCACTTTGGCTTGAATGTTCCCATCAAAATCCACATTGATATTTAATCCCCACTGTGAGATATTAAAATTGGTACCAGGTGGTACGGTAAGAGGTGACTAAGTCACAAAAGCAGAGCTATTCTGGTGGTTTAGCTTAAGAATAGGTCTATTACAAATTCCAATTTAGCTCCATCCTTCTTGCCATATGTGATACCCTGAGATGCCTAGGGACCTTGTAGTGTATTGACAAGCAAGACTGTTACCCAAAGCTACCCCTCGATTTCCCAGGCTTCAGAAATGAAGATAAAACTTTATTCTTTACAAATGACCTAGTCCATGGTATTGTCATAGCTGCAGAAAATGGACTAGAACATTTATACAAAACACATATATTAGAGAAAATGAAAGAGATGAAAACTTCCAGTCAGCTTCTAGAGTGCATTGGCAATCAGGTGCACATGGACTTGATCGCTGTTTCTACGGCTCCTCTGGTGTGACCTACAGCTGGGGACATTATAGGTTTCTGAAGAGCATTTTTGAAAACAGAGGTGGAGGGTGGTCAAAAGATAAGAAGTTATGCACTTGAGGAAAAAAGGAAGGCAGACAGACTGACAGGGAAGGAGAAAGGAAGGGAGGAAGGGAGGGCGGGCAAGTGAGCTTAGATGGACCCGAACGCCCAGCCCACTGAAGAGGCTGAAGGACACTTCTGATACACACATTTTCTATGAGTCAAAATGATGGTTTTTCTGTTTCTGCAGTGATTCACAAGCCCCACAGGAAAGCAGGAATTCATTCATTCAGTTATTTAAGTGACTGTGTGCCAGGCTAAGAATAGGAGTATCAGGTCATAATATTTTCTTCCATTAAAAAAAGAGAAGAAAAAAAAAATGATTCCATGGCTTGGGCAGGGATGGTACAAATTAAGCCCAGAACATTTTACTGTGCCAGAAACTATGCAAACATAATCAGTAATGTCTAGAAGATATAGGAGCCAGCTTAAAAATAGCAAATCTTGGGCAATTTGTGTGATAAAGTATATAAGAACACATTGAATAAAATAGGGATCCATAAGTCTGTTTTGTGGTGATAGATGAATAGATGGATGGATGGATAGATGGATGGATAGATGGTTAGTTAGATAGATAGGTAGATAGATAGATAAGATAGATAGATTAGATAGATAGATAGATAGATAGATAGATAGATAGATAGATAGATGATCATTACAAATAGGTAGGTAGATGGTGGATAGATGACAGTTTCTAAGATGTGTTGATAGAAGATAGATGATTGAGTGGCAATAGATACTAGATAGGAAGATAGATAGTTAGATGGATAGTTAGTTGAGGGGGACTGCATCTTCATCATCATGTCATGGAAACACATTTATAGAAGTAGTGGGCTTGGAAAGAGATCTTTTGCAAGAATTATCAATGGCTATTAAATCTAGAGTAAATGGGTTTAACAATGAGCAGGATAAATGGATTTATAGTATCTCCTCACATTGCTCATGGGTTGTGGTGAAGAAAATGGTAACTAAGATAGTGGAGAAAATGGATAAGACCATGGCCAAGTGATCAGGTCAGTATCACCAAAAGGCAGATATGGATGTCATGAGGCATCCAGATGTCCAGATGCAGGAATGTGGCAAGCCAAAGAGAGTGCAGCGTCACTTGCATAGCATTCTGGCTGGGAATGAATAACCTGCATGTAATCACAGGAAATACCAGGTCAGTGCAAGCAAGGAACATTCTGTGTAATTACTGACCTACATTCATCACAGGCAATGCCATGAAAATCAAAGGCCAGGGAACTGTTCCAAGTTAAAATAGAATGGAGCTACATGACCAATATATGCAGATCCTGGGCTGGGTTTTATGCTGGAGGGGAAAAATGCAATGAAAGACATTATTGAAAAAATTGGAATATGGCCATGACAATAGATTTATAACTAATATTAATTATTCATCTATACTATAAAATATGGCGTCTACTGGTGCTGCAGCATTGAGGGGTGTGATGTATACAACTTAACTCTTCACTAGTTTAATAAGTAAATGTCTGCACAAGTGAGGCAGCAGTTGTGGTGAAAACTGACACTGACAAATTTGGTTATCAAGGACTTCTCTAGACTGTTCTTGCAACTGCCCCATGCATTTGAAAGAATTTCAGTGTAAGTGGGGTTTTTGTTTGATTCAGGTACTGGGGTAAGCACAGCTTAGCAATCTGCCTTCCCTTAGCTTTCTTAACATTGGGCAAATCCCTGAGAGGATCTGGTCATTGGGTTTCTTGTCTTTCTAGTGGTGATAGCCCTGGAGCTTTTTCCAGGGATGCAAGTGTGACAGGCTTTCTGCAAAGAACAGTAGACACAGTTAGTGACTCTTCCCTCTCATCGTGTCCATACCTTGCAGACTTTGTGGGGGGGTCTCCAGGCTCTGGCCCCTTCCCTAAGCAGTTGATGAAGCTTACAAAGGATAAGGTTCTGCTATTGCCTCTGCCCACAGCTTTAGCAGTAACTGTCTGGTGCACACCACACTCTAGCCTTCCTAGTGTTTTCTAAAGATGTATTTTTACTTATGTGTGCACTTGTCTGTCTGTGCCACCCTTGTGCAGGTGCTTATGGAGACCAGGAAGGGGCATCAGATCCCCTGGAGCTAGAGTTATGGGTAATTGTGAGCTACTCGCTTCAACATGGTGGTACAAACTAAACAGCTAGATATACTTTGAAGAGCAGGAAGAGCTCTTTTTTTTTAATTTAAAATTGTTTTTTTCATTTTATATACCAACCTACCTCCCCTTCTCCCTTTCCCCCTCTAGCTCCCTCCACCAACCACCCACCCATTTCTCGTAGGGCTAAGGCTTCCTTTGGAGAGTTAACACAGGCTGGCATAATAAGTTGGGGCAGGACCAGATGAGTGATGGGAACATGAAGGATCAAAATGGCTGAGTTGGGGGAGGGACAGAGAGGGAGAGCAATGAAAGAGACATCTTGACAGAGGGAGCCATTATGGGGCTAGGCAGTGAGTGCTTTCAACTGCTGAGCCATCTCTTCAGCCCCTTCATAGTATTTTCTGTGAAATGCATTGTGCCAAAAACTTTACATGTATATGTACATTTAATCCTTACCCAAACCCTGTTAGGTAAGTATATCTGTCCTCAGTGATGGTAAGGGTGGGGGCAACAGGGTTGGTTCCAGAATTCTATGGATGCTAAAATTGTGGACTATCATTGACATAAAATATTATAGTGTTTGCAAATAACCTATATTCCTATTCCCATGAACTTGAAATCGTATCTAAATGACTTATAATATCTAACATAATGTAAGTGATATGAGATCAATTATTATTCAGGGAACAATGACAAGAAATAAATGTGTACACATTTAGTGCAGACTCATTTTTTTCACCAGCATTTCTAATCCTGAATTGTTTGAACCCGTGGTTATAGATCCCATGTAAATGGAGGGTAGACTATATGAATATGTTTACCGAGATGGAAACTGAGTGAGATGACTCAAGAGGGGATTCAGATACAGGCAGTCTACTCCTAGTTTGTGCTCTGAAATCAGAACCTTTGGGTGCATCTGAAATCTGCAGCTCCTGCACCCAGCATCCTCCTGGCCCAGCCTGGAACAGACCTGCTAAGTGTCTATACAATGAATAACACAAAGGAGTGTTTCAGGACGTGCTAGTGCTTTGGAACTGGCTGGAGCTAGCCAAGCACTCACTTCAACCCACCTTTTGTAGTTACTCTCTGCTTTTCTGAGCTCCAGGTCCATGTTTGATACAATTAATCTTAGCAGAGAAGAGAGAGGGGTCCTGATTCTCCTCTGTTGTCATTCATTCTTGTCTGTGCTCCTCCTGATCATTTCTCTGTACGCGGTGTTCATATTGCTTTTATTGTGAGTGTTATGTGCAAGTATATTTTTAAAGATTGATCTACTTTAATTTTTTGTGTATGAGTGTTTGCATGTGCATATATGGACCATGTCTGTACCTGGTCCCTATAGAGGGAGGAAGAGGCATTAGTCCTGGGAATTGGAGTTACAGAAGATTGTTGGCTTCCATGTGGGAAATCCCAGGTCCTCTGCTAGGGTGTCACTACTGAGGATCTTCCCAGCCCCATGTGCATCACGATAGAGCTTATGACTTTATTGCAGTTATTTTCTCTCTTATTCCATTTAGATTGGTTCCTTGAAGTCACAAGGCAACCTGTATAAGAGTTTGTGTTTTTATTGACTGATGCGATCAATAGCCCTTGGAGAAGGACCATTGCCAACTCATATCACACTTTCATGAAATTTAGAAAAAGATACCCTCTCTAGCCAGATGCAGTACTGTAGGAATGATGACTGGTAAATAGATACCTTTGGGTAAAGAAAAGGCCCTTTTCTTTGGAGGGCACAGTCTTCTGCTAGAGGTGCAGTTTGGGACACAAGGCCACACTGCCCCAACTACTCCTTGCCACTGTCTACTCTGTGTAGTTCACTGAAGCAACTCTACCCATCAGCCATTTGGGAAATGTTTGTACAGTAGCTAAGTGACAGGTGATACTTCTGTATTCCCATCTTGGACCCCTGTGGTACCACCGCAGAGCCAGGGCACTTTCCTTAGGCTGTTTGGGGTTGGGGGAGCTGTGGAACAGTCTTTGAGCAGCTTGATGGATGACAAAAGGTGAGCCAGGGAACAGGTGCTCAAACCTAGGACCAAGTAGATGGGTTTTAGCAGGCTCAAACCTAAGCATAGACCCCTGGGCTCCAGAGCCTTCACTCTGAAAATAGCCATTTATGCAGACACCTCTTTGACCTTCCCCTGTGGTCCCTAAGCATCCCCAGAGGCCACACTCTCTGGCCCAGGAAGCTTACAGGTTACATGCTGGCTTTAGCAACAGCACAGACACTGCGTGACAGCACTACTTCTATAGACTGGGTTTAGAGCCATGTGTCTAAGTGGCCCTCAGATGAGCTGGCCACAGAGAGAGAACCATGGCCGTGTCATCTGATCATAGGTAACCTCATTGCTACTTTTCTTTTACTTGTCATTTATTTATGATAATCCTTTTCCAGGTAAAATAATTTTCCCTTGAGATTGCTAAGTGCTAAGTATTTGTTACAGAAGGGGTATTAAAGAACATAATAACCTTTCTCAGTCATAATTACTATAGATACTTAAGTCTAATCTTTCAGTCACACACACACACACACACACACACACACACACACACACACACACACACAGAAGCCTCACTTCTCTTTGCTCACTGTATTTTGGAACAGCTTGTAAGGTTCAAGATGATGTCAATTTGTGGAAATGATCAAGGGATCTGCAAACAGAAAGCATTATTCAGCTGCTGGGGAGAGAGGTGATATTATGCTTTGAGTGCCATAGGTCTGTGCTTCCAGCCTGTCATTCCTGAAATAAACTTGCTGTAGTGTGAGTCTTCCTCTGATGCCAAATGTACAATCCACAAAGGACCCACATCCCAAGACATTGGCTGAACCCAGCGCATTATGTTCTATCTTTATGATGAAATACAGATTTCCTATTAAAAAGAAAAGCTCTTCCTTTCAGAAGGTTGCAAAAGATGATACTTACAAAAAGGAGGGGGTGGGAGGCAGAATCCAGCTGGTTAAATTTAGGGCGCTGAAAGAGGTCCAGTTGGCAGATAGTCCCTGGCCCCGGGCCCATAGCATTTTCATTTGATTGTGCACTGGATACATTTTCATTCATTTTAAGCCCATGCCTTTAAGGATTTTGTTCCTTGGAGTCAAGCAAACTAGTATCAATAGCTCTCTTGGCCCTCATCAAATGGCTTGATTTACTTAAGTGGTCTATTTTGCTATTCCTGTAAGGAGGGATGTATAGTTGCTGATACATTTCTGAGAATCTTTGTGCAAAGGAATGCTGGGATTCTGACCATTTCTCTCCTTGGTAACCTTTCTGAAGCTGGCAGATGTTGGATGAAGTGGTGAGCACTGAGCCTTGAGTAGAAGCCACACAGGAGACCTGGCTCCACACCCACTTCTGACACTGACATAATGGGTACAGCTGTGGCCAAGTTTCCTAATTGCCTGGGCCCTTCTTTCCTCACTTGAAAAACAGGGGTAATCATTTCTCCTCCATCTCTCTCCTGGAGATGCTGGACAAATAATGACCTAATTGGCGGCTTCTAATGTCAGCTGCACATTGATATCACCTGGGGAGGTGGTGACAATACCTAGGACTAGTTCCCAGTCTGACCAACACCACAGTCCATGGGTGCTTCCAGCCTGTCATTCCTGAAATAAACTTGCTGTAGTGTGAGTCTTTTTCTGATGCCAAATGTACAATCCACAAAGGACCCACATCCCAAGACATTGGCTGCATGTAGAACCTGGACATTAATACACACAAGCATGCACACATATGCATGCATGCACACACACTCATGCACACACACCCTATGAGATTATGTTGTATGAGGGCTGGAAATTGTTGAACATCACAGGATATTTTGATGGAAGTCTTGAGAATTCAGTCATGAGAAAAGATTAAAACTGCTCCTTTTACATTGAACTTCGCATTTTTAGGTGGAAACCTGGAAACACCCTCATATTTCCAAGTACACTGAGTATCTGAGAATGCCCCACCCTACGTGTTTCTGTGGGCTAATGCTTTCCCTCTCTATGATCCACTCACTTTAATTCACTGTTTCCCTTCTCAGGGCAGTTGTGTTTTAGATTAGTTTACTTCACTGTTCTCCTTTCTATGCTGCTGGAGAGCCTTAGGATTGACCTCATACTTTGCTAATGAGTTCTGACCTGTAGTTTGAAAGGGTTGAACTAGAGGCGGTGTCTTTTTGAGAAATACCCCCACATCTCCACGTGTCTCCTGATACATACGGTAGACACTGCCACCTCCAGAACATCTCCACTTTGTCGCTCTCCTATGTCTTTGCTTGCTGTGACAAACACAAGCAGAAAGGCTTTCTAGGTTCTAACCCATCTTCCCTCCCAATATGTTCTAACTGCCCCAATCATAGATCTTATACACGGTCTCTTCTTTCTCACATAGGATTTCTGCAACAAACTTAATGCACACTGTAATGGAATTATATACAGTAGATTAAAGACATTCCTTAGCAAAAGTACAGGAAGTTGGAGTTCCTACAGCACTATAGCACAAACACCCTGTCAGTGTTTACTCTACAACCTTGGCTTTGCAGAGATGGGAAAGAGATCTCTCCCATGTTCTGACCAGCTCCTCCTCTTCTCAGATGTCTGGACATCCCTGAGATATTGTGCTGTGAGAAGAAGGTTTTATGAGCTGTAAGCTAGTCCCAGCTTCTCTGTTTGTCCAGCACTGGCTGGCAGCTGTTGGCTGGGATGTGGCTTTAGGCAAGTACTCAAGGCTCCTGGTTTGCTCTTTGGACACAATGTGTAACAGTCAAACTGATCCTTCTGCGCTGATTCCTTCTGCCTGAATCATTGCCATGAGGCTGAGAAGGTTTGGGGAAACTTGGTCAGGAAGAGAGTGTGTTCCTGGTGTAACTATGGAGAGTCCCTTCGTGTTTCCTTCAATTTCTGTTTATCCTTTTTAGGGAGTCCTCCTTCATCTGTGGTATGCTCTCTTCAACTTTGACACTGGCACAAAACCAAATATATATTCAGCTTTCTAGAAAAGGTTTTCCTTCATTGACCAATGAATATTAAATGTATTTGTGATGTATAGCATAATGTTTTTATATGTGTATACATTGCAGAATAGCTAAATCAAATAGTCCCTTATAATAATTGATTATATCCTTGGGATTTTGTTATTTGTATTTAATTTTTAAAGCAATCTTGTAAGAAAAATGATTATCATTTCCACTATTTAGATGATAGAGCAGAGCCTTGGATTAGCAAGGGTTTTTCCATGGCTACTGAACATCTGGGATTTGAACTTGGGTCTTCTGATTCTGAGTTAGGCTCCTCTCTTGGGCACAGACTGTGTATATCTATGTCAGTTTTGATGATCCTTTCTTCCCCAAGAGTCAGGACAGCTTGGCAAAGAGGATGCCCTGTGCCAAAGATGAGCCTGTCAAGGGTTAACATGGGGCTACCATCACATACCCTCCTACCCAAGAAATTTTCTGGGCTTTGCCAGACCAGTCAAATCCTAAAGCTGTACCTTTGGCACTTAGGCTTGCCTAAGGCTACCATGATTGACCAACATACTAAATCTCCCCTGGTCATGGAGACAGACTCAGGCTGGGAAAAGAGTCCTGTGGAAAAAAATAGATCTACCTCTCCTGACTTATGCTCCTTGGGGATTGAGAGCATCCTCTCCCAGACGGCTGTCTCGGTTCCATGACGATAGGCATCCTGAGTAAATACTCTGATAGACTAAACACACACTGCCCATGTTGGCTGGGGAGCAGCAGCCAGGGAATGGGCCCAATGTAGTCCCTGGTACAGCAGCCTAACTTGTTAGTCATTGCTGTCCCAGCAGGCTGGCCTAGACAGAGGTATTTCGCTTGGGGCTTGTGCACTACCCTCTATGCTAATGTGAGCATTCTGAGAAATATGATTTCTATTCTGACCTCCATGCCCTGTTGTTAGAGAGAATGCAGACATAAAGCAATTCTTGAAATGGCAGAAAGAAATCGCATCTAATGGGGGGTACCTCTGCCAAGGAAAACATGCTTTAGTTTTAAAGCATTCCCACACAAACAGGGACATTTGAAAACTACTCCTGGATCTGCCTTGGAGTCTGAGCGGTTTTCCATGTCCTTTAATGACCTATACTGCACACACCAGCACAGACCCCCCACAGACTGTGCCAGAGGTAGGATGGCAGATGGGAGGTGACAGCTGAGACCTGTGTGAACTGGTCTCAGCTAGAGAAGCTTCCAGGGGCCTAGGCAGGAAGATTTACCGTGAGAGCAGATACGATATACTCTAATGTCCTACTACCATCTGTCACATTGGAGAACGTGAGCCCCAGTTGGGTCTTGAACTCTTGGCCCTTCTGTTAGGTGATACCAGTGGCTAAGCAGCATGTCATGCACCCTTCAGAGATTTTCATTAGGAGATACACAATCTGTCTTCTAAATGCTTGTGAACAGATTCTGCTTAGAGATAATGATATCATACTAGTAACAACTGCAGTCATTATGTGTGTTTATAATGTGCCAGGAGTAAGTACTTTCCCTAAATTATCTCCTGCCCCTCCCAGGAATACTGCAAGATGGGTTCTGTTATCTCCACTGGACAGGGAAAGTGGGAACACAGAATGTTAGGTAATTTGTGAATGCTCACACAAGCTACAATTAAGTCTCTCAGCCTGAACAAGATGACCTATTGAGATAACCAAGAAAACAAAACAGGAAAGCATGATTTTATAATTATACTTACTTTAATCTCACCCTTTATATATTTCATTTATATAAAATTTATACAATATGTGCTATAATACTACATACTATAGTGTGTGGTTTCTGAATAAGTAAATACACACATAAAAGAAGCTTGTGGCCAAATATTTCTTATTGATAGTACAAATTTGGGGAGTACTTTGAAGTTCAGTTGAAAGGAAAATCTCTTTTCCTAATGAGTTGCTAATATTAATAATATCATAGGAAATTTGATTACTTCAGTGTATATAAGACCCTTGAAGGCAGATAATTTTGTCTGCTTGTTTGCCACCAGCTGCCCGAACCAGGCTTCAATCTAGAAGATGGTTAATAGGTTTGGAACCTAGATGAACATAGAATCCTGTAAATGGAATGTGTTTCCCCCAAGTTCACGTGTGGAAACCCTAACCCTAATCCTAATATAACAGTACTAGGTCATGGAAGAGTTTGGAGGTGACAGGGGCTGTCAGATTAGCCCATAAAGATGTCTCAGGAAGCCCCTTGGATCCTTTTCTCATCTTTCTGTGACTGAAAGTGTAGTTTCACCAGACCCTGACCCTGACCACACCTGAATAGTGTACTTCCTAGCCTCTAGATAGTGAAAAATGAGTTCCTGCTGTCCACAAGCCACAGAATCTGTCACAGTAGACAGTGAATAGGTTGTTGCCATTTTGTTATTTATGATATATCCAATGACACAGCATGGGATGTTTAATGGTCATCCTTCATAAACAGTACAGTGTTCAGTATGTTTGGAGGAATGGGCATGAATATACACTGTCTTCCTCTTACCTGAGGAAGTGTCTCTGACAGTAGGATCCAGTGCTTTCTTCAAGGAAAGAGCTGGGACTCAGGAGCCTGGAAGGGAGAGAGAACTGTAAAAATAAATAAAATCAGGTCTAAATGTGGTATCACAAAGGAATTTTTCCTGATTATCTGCTCATGGATAGACGCTCTTCCATTTACGTACTTCACCTCTGTGTGTGATTCTATCAAAGAGGCAGGTTTTGAGCCTGGCTGTGGGTATATTACGAGGAAAAAAGTTACCAGGTTGGAAATGTTTGTTACCCAAACCCAAATTTGTTTTATTCTTCTGCTCACTTAAAAATACAGAAGCCGAGGCGTTGGGTGTCTGTGCGGCTCGCCTGAACTTACACAGTAGGTGTTTTGACAAGGTTGCTATTCCTCCTTAGCCACGCCCCTGCCCTGAGCTGGACATCACTCTCCAGATGGCTGTAATCTTAGCTGATGTTGGAATTCTTCCAGGTGCTAAAGGCATGGAGGTTCACTATCTCAATGACCAGCCTGGTTCTCCTGAATTTGTACCAATTCCAGAAATGCTTAAGTTCTCAAAAGGGATAAGCTGGAGATTTATGGGTTTTGTTGTTTGTTTTGTTGTTGTTGTTGTTTTCTTTTTTTAACATACCTAGTTAGTTCAGTCAATGCCTACTATGTATAGATTAAGGAAAAGGAAATTAATTTTGTGGGCTGAGCAGAACTAGGAAGAAGCTTTTCACTTTTCATTAGACAATGTATGTAAACTTATATCTATTTCCCAAGTTGGTCCAGTTGTTTTCTTCTTCGTTCTATAAATGCCCTGAAGATCTCTTCCTTAGTATTTGAGTTTCTCAGAATTCCAGCCATTTCTGAACTTGACTGTGTATCAGAATCCCATGTTGGTTGAGACAATGAATGCCCTTGCCAGCCTCTGATAATCAGATGAGCCTGACCCCAACTTCCACGTTCAGCAATCTCTGCATATGAATATGAGAGCAGTCAAATTTCTGGAATCAGTGGGCTAGACCCCTTTGAAGGAGAGAGGGATATGTGTAAGTCAAACCTGCAAGGGTCACTCTATTTCAAATTAGTGAGGGAAGCAATTTTGGCATTAAAAGTTCATCACATTCTTGGGTCTACAGGGCATCACCAGTCATTATAGCAAAGCATAACAAAATATATTGAAAAGCTTTCATGGGAAGGTCTCCCTAAATTTACTAGAAAGTTCTAGTGTCTCCAAAATAACATGCCAAATAAATCCCTAAACCTCGAATCCTTTGTGAGGAGAGCTTTCTTCTAGGCATGTGGCTGAACTTTCTCTTCAGAAACCAGAGGAACTTAGTGAAGGCCAGTATGATTCATTGTCTTTGGTCATTAGCCATAGAACCATCATGGCTTCCTTTCCCAGAGGTTGCAGAGAAGCAAGCAAGAGAGGGCTAGTTAATTTACTGGGTTCCTTTGCCCTGATCCTATTCATCATCCAGGCTTTCGTGGAGTGTAGGAGGTGGCTGCTGAGCCCTTTGTATTTCACTTCAAATCTTTTTTTAGCATGGCTATGTGACAAACATTGCTCCAGGCAGGCTGCACCATTGAACCAGACCAAGTCCTTATGAGCCGACATTCTTGTGGTAAAGACAGACAATAAACAAGTAAATGAAATACTAATAAAGAACATGTCAGTTCGTGATAAGTGATGTGAAGAACATACCGAGTCATGAAGGGGACTTGGAGAGAACTCACCTCGGAGGTGAGGACAATTTGTACAGGCTCTTAGCTGGCAAGACAAGTGCCACCTGAAGAGTACAGAGGGAGGGGTGGTTCTCAGGGATCGAAAGGAAGAGAACATGAGCACAAGTGTTGGCCAGAGAGCCAAGAGAGTGATGTCCTTTGCTGTGCTTGGCACAGCCACTCCAGGGCCCTGGGAGCAGTCTAAGCTGCTTTCTGTTGAGGGCTCAGGTTTCATTCTAAGAGTAATAAGCATACTTTTGACAGCCAGTGCTTTAAAAGTCTAGGTGGACAAAAGGCACTAGATATCTAAGACCTCAGAGCTGACTTTGGGTTGGCCATGGAATGATCCAGTAGAACAGGAATAATGCAGAAGAGAAAGAGCCACCATAGAAACAATAGATGGAATAGGGAATGGCCATGTCTCTGCAAGTCATAGAAATGATGAGCTTTGCTGGGCTGGAGTCCTCCTTGGAACACAGGACTAGGGATGAGGTTCCAAAACCCAATTTGCCTAAGTCATGGAGAGCCTAGAAGGCAGGCCAGAGAAAGTTGATATTGATAAATATGAACTCTCAGGTTCCATAAATCCAGTAGTAATCCAAATTTTTTTGGGATGGTCCAAAATGTCTCTCTGGTTGGAGAAAAGTGATAAAGAGTGGCAGAGGATTTGTCATGGAGCCAGACTGTGTATTTCCTCTGAAGTGCTTCATGGAGGGGTGATAGTAAAGATCTGAGCTCCTGTCCAATGCTACATTGCATAGTAAATAACTACAGAGCTTTTGCTTGAATGATATTCTATTTGGATAAAGTATGAGAACAGTGAAATTTTGGGGGTTTAATCTTTAACTTTGAATTAGAAAATGAAAATGACATAAGGAAACTGTGATTTAGAAATGTTGATAGAGTGAGTGTTAGGGAGACATTCACCCATCTATCTATCCATCCATTTGTCCATCCATCATTTCATCCAACTGTTTATTGAAGCTTCAAGGTGCTACTTACATGCTATATGACCTTAGCAACGTTTATGTGGTTACCTAGTATCTGTTAATAATGGCAACACCTGCCTTAGTTGTGGTTGTAATAATATATGCTTATGCTCAAGCCAGTGTTTGGGACTTAGATGCTTAGTAAATGGGAACTCCTATTGAGTTTTGGTAAGTAGAGGCACTATAAGTAGAAAGCTGTTACCATGCGCTACAGATGTGCCTCAATGAGGCCTTCTTCAGGGTGAAGGTAGGGTCTATATGGGAAAGGCTAGGGCTTTTTTTAAAGAGTGTTTACTAATATTTTTCAAAAGTTTACTAGCATGAAAAGAATTAAATTTTTTTAAATAAAATTCATCTCTGTTGTTTTTCTTATCTCCCCTTTCCCCATTCCTCCCCTTTCCTTATATCCCTTCCTCCTACTAGCTTTCTATGTACCTCCATGTCACATGTAACCTTTGGTCTCTTCTCCCTTCTCAACACCTCTTGTTCTCCTCTCATGGTCTCCTATCTACTACAGTCTAGAGGGGAAGGGATAGTTTGAGATCTTGATATTATGGGTAGGACTTGCAACCTGAAGAAGAAGGTTGACTCAAAAGTAATAAGAAAGTTTTAAACACAGAGACTGGGAGACTAGATTCTCTACCTAAAATAGAGGGAGGTAGAAGGAAGAGTACTGGGGAATAAGTCTTGGTTTCAGTTGAAACCATGGCAGTTACCAAGTGGAAATAGCCCTCAGGTTTGTGGATGTGATGGACTTCAAGAGTGAGATCTGGGCTAAGCACACAGCTTAATATAATCATGACTGCTATGGTGGAGTAGACTATAAATTTTGTTGCCATAAAGATTCCAGACAGAAGTGACTTATATGAGGTGAGAACATAGGCTATAGAAAGGGCTTTTTAGACTCCTATCATGTTGCTCCACCTTACTAAGTGTAAGTGAAGACAGGATGGTTTGTCACTTTGTCTATATCTCACCCAGAGAAAAAGGAAATGCAGTAAAGAGAGATCACACTTATCCCTTTCAAGACCAGTCATGGTCATATGATCACACTTAGCTGCAAGAGAGGCTGGCCAGGAGTCTACATTCAAAGTTATAATTCTGTTATTTTGGAGGAAGAAGAGAGCTGGTATTCAGGCATTCCAGTGGTCTTAGCCACCACAGAGTTGAGTAAAGATCTGAGACTGGGTGAAGCATGGGCAAAAACACTGCCACAGAGCTGGGATGACTCAGGTCGTAAAGCAAATTTGAGAACATAAAAAGCCAGGCACAGTTGCAGGTCCATATAATCCCAGTTCTGGGGGAAGTGCAGCAGGTGGATCCCTGGGTCTTGCTGTCCAGAGAGAGACCTTATCTCAAAACAACAACAACAAAATAAAAAACAAAATATAGAATAAAACCAAGGTTGACATCTGGCCTTTTCATACAGAACATGAACACGCATGTGATTATGAATACACACAGAATGGAACCGAGATGACTGGAGTCAGGTAAGACTGTTAAGGCAGAGTAGGGACCCAGGGAGTGAAGTCAAACACGGAAGACACATAGTTAAAGCAGGCTGGTGACAGCTGTGTACCAGAGATATGGACAGATGGAGCAGAACCTCCAGAGTCCAAAAGACTCAACTCTGGTGACTAGAGACCTGTAAGGGAGCAGGCACAGACTAGCTTGCAGAAGCCACGGTGTGGGACTAGCAGAGGTGGTGAGCCTGGGTCACAGTGGAAAGGGTTAGCAGTCAGAAGGACCTCAGAAGACAGAACCCCAGGGCTGCCAGAGTAAGTGAAATTTAGTTCACATGTCTGAAAGGATTTAATGACACTAATTTACTTTTTTTTTTAATTGGAAAGAGGCTTTTAAAACAAAACAAAACCTTCTTAAGTAAAAGGAGTGGATCCTTTTTGGGAGTTAGCTAATGTGTGCATAAATTTTTTCTTTGGCAGTTTTTTTTTTTAATTCTCTCTCAGATAATCTTATCTCAATTTAGAATCAGAAATCTTATTTATAGCTTTTCTGGAGAGAATTATTTCGAGGGGGCAGATTCTTTGCCCTTTGGACTTACTTTCTTTTTAAAAGCAGATAAGTTATCCCTCCTTTTTCTTAGGAAAGACAGTTGGAATATTAATTTAAAAACAATGATTGTATGCTGAAAGGGGACATAAATCAAAGCAGGCAGGATCCATTCAGCTGCTTCTTGTTTTATGGGTTTTTTTCCCTTTGTCTTGTGGAGGGACTCGGGAGGCTCCAACTTCATCTTCCCATGAGGATGAGATAGGAACTTATCAGTTTGCATCCCGACTCTACCCCTGGTGCTGACCTAGGTGAGGGCTTGGCGCTCAAGGCTTAGGGAAGCCTGTCAGCACACTTGGTTACTGGAGTCATTGCAGGAACCATGGCACAGATGTTGTAATACACACAGCCTCATGCTGGACTTTGCCAGCTTCCTCGGGGCAGCCTTAGGTCTTGCAGTTGCCTTAGCTCATCCAAGATGAATGGGCACTGGGACTCTAAACTAGTCAATGACTAAGCCTGGCTTTGAAGGGTATCTGACCCAATAGCCTGTGTCTGTGTGCTTAGCCTATGATTATCTCTACAAAGCTCTGGCCATGGAGCACTGTTTGGAGAGAAAGAGTAAGTGCTATTCCAGGATACCACCACGATTTCCTTCTGCTCTGCAGCCTGACCCCATGTCTTGCATTGGCCATGGTGTCCTGCACTGGTACTTGGCCAGGGCACTGCAACTTGGGGTTTGAGGGAAAGGTGGGTATCTTTAAGCCTCTTCTCATATCTGATCTGAAGAAAGGGCCTTGCCATTCTGTACCTGCCTGTTAACTGCCCAGAATGAGTTCCTGTATAGGCATGGAGTCCTTGCAGGGTATTTGGCTCTTCTCAATGGGTTTACAACCAGCATCCAAAACACAGGTCTTATTCCTGAGGCACGCAGGGACTCATTGATAGAGACTCAGAGCTCTGCCCTCAGGAAACTGAAAAGAAAAGTGAGCATAACCAGGGGCTGCCAAAACAGTAGGCCCTGATTTCTCTTGGAGCTCTGGAGTCTAATTTATACAGGAATAAGACTGAATGAATTAACTTAAGTGAAGGGTTTGTTAGGGTTCCCAACATGTGGTAAGCTTCAGTAAGAGTGATTTGTTATTTACTATCTGATGAGCCTAAGGTGACAGCCTGGCTTCAACCCCAGTCATCTTCAGTCTTGCTCACATAGTGGACCTGAGAGGTCTGCCTAGTTTTCTTTTATCTTGTGAATTGTTCATAATGACCCTGATGCTGTGTGTGTGTGTGTGTGTGTGTGTGTGTGTGTGTGTGTGTGTGTGTGTGTGTGTGTAAAAGGCTTGTGGAACCAACTCTTTTGAAAAATCACATTGTTAAAACTTATTTTCAAATGTCATAAAGCGATATATGGCTGTGGTGAAAGAACTCAATGCTGATAGATGAGCATCAAATAGGTGTTCTTTCTCTTTCCCCAATTCTCAGTTCCACTTTTAAAATGACAACTTGGATCCCCTTTTAGAACTTAAGCACGATGCCTACACAGATGTCATGGACTTGCAAACATTGTCTCATTCTAAGAACATGGAATGTGGTTTTTATTAAGCCTCGTTCTAGTTGGGCTAAGCCAGTGGAAGCAGGAAGGAGTCCTGGACCCAGGCCCTGGCCTCTGAACCCCTGACAGGGTCTGGTGTCTATTAAAGGAGCTTGTGACTAGTGGATCTGTAGGAAGCCTAGAGTTGGAAGCCTCTCCCTGGTTATCTGCAGTGAAAAGTGTGGCTAATCTCCACTGCCACTCCCAGTTCCTTATGGTTTCCTGAGAAGGCTTGGGTTGATCTGCTCACAGGACTGTCTTGTAGTTTTATCACTGCAGGACTTTGTGCATGGAATTCTCCTGTCCCTCACAATTTCTTCATGTTGCAAGAAGTTGTGGCTTCCTCCCTAACAGTTCTTACTTCAGTTTCTAGAACATCAACCCATGATGCCAGTGAGTCTTCCTCCCACTCCCACCCCCAACTCACATTTTCCCAAAGGCACAGAAGATGAGAATCTCTACCCATCCTTACATCCCATTCTGCTCTAGGCTTCCTGAGGGTCAAATGGCTGCTGGGCAGGAATTGGACAGCAGTGATTGCAGGTCTGTACAATATACCTACTATACGAATTTGTCTGTCAGTCCAGCCACTCATCTGGTCATTCCTTTTCATTTGAGTCCAGTATTTTGTAACTTACTCTCACGGATGGCCAGTCCTTATTGGCCTTCCATCATAGGGTTTTTCAGAACACCTTAGACATTCTCAGGGATGTGCTGAATTCTGTTGCAGCACTATTTCAGATTCTCTTTGCTTGTTTTCTCAGTGATCGACATAGATTGTTTATGGTTATGGTTATGGCTGGAAACAACCCCCTATTCCCTGCCTGTATTTTCTTTTCTCTCCCATGCAAATTCCTTTTCTCATTGGTGAGCGTGCAAGCAAACAGCTGTCTGCCAGTTAACTTGGCCTTTTTCATGGATCTCCCCTTCTGCTATTTAGCCCTCTTTATACCTGTAAGTCTTCCTTGGCAGTGTTTCTAGCAGAGCCCTTGGGTTATAGTTTTAGCAGAAGAAATAACAATAAGAGTAAGAGAATGTTCACATTGCCCAGGACACACTTTTTCTTCTTTAAGTGCATACTCTGAGTCCCAAGGGAAAGAAACACATTTTCAGAAAGAATTGGTATTTCTTCTAAACCCAAATATAGTAGTTCCCACAATTTAATCTTTTACTCTCTTACATGGAAAAGGTTGGGATACAGGGAGCAGTGTGGGGCTCTCCGGGGCATCTGTGAAATCTTTGGGTCACTCTTGGTTTTCTGTTTCATCTACGTCCAGTGCACTTTCCACTCTCAGGATTATAAAAACGGTGTCTATCATGTAAGCATTTCAGGCATGGTAGAGTAGAATGGTAAAGGACACATGAGGCATGTGCTAACTCCCCACCTGCCTTTGTAGTGAGATCTATGGAATCCCAGATAGAATTTCCTTGATAGCTTAATGGCCAGAGCGTGGGCACATGGCCACATTGGCTACACCTAGGCACAATGTCACCTGGAATACAACTGAGGTGTGACTAATAATAAAATACTAGCCAATACAGAGTAGCTAGCCTCTCTGTCTCATGTGGTTTGACCTGTGGTTTGGATTTCTCATTTCCCTGAGAGCTCAGACATCTGGAACAGAACATGCTGCTCAGGACAGAATAAAGAGTAGCTTGAGTTTATCTCCGTACCTCCCATCATCTGAGTTCCAGCCTCCTCCCTCCTAAGGTTCTTGTAATTAATTCTTGATTCCAGCATTGGGCCAGAATTTAGAAACATACCATACTAAGGACTCACAGTCTCTTATGCCCAGCCATGGCTCCTTCAAAGCTTTCCTGTTCCAAGTGCCATCTTTGCCAGTCATGATTCCCTAGGCAGGAGGCGGGAAGTCCTAGCTGACCTCCTGCCCCAGTTTCTGTTGTCTTCATCTTTCCCTGTCCAGTCTGTCTCCTAGCTGGGATTAACCCCCTTCCTTGAGTCCATCATGCTCTCAGGCAAAATGCCCTCATCTCCCTGCCTCATTCACAAACCTGTCCCTGGCACAGAAAACTGCATTTGAGATGACACGGTCAACAAGAGCTTGCCCAGGAAGGCTCCTCCCGAGGCTGCAAAGTCCCTTCCTGCTCTGCTTGATGGTGTTGATGCAAGCCTGTCTTCACTCACTAGACCTGGAGGGCTGCAAAGTGAGTTTCCCACTGACCTCTTCCATCCAAAGGAAACCTGGCCACTCCTTGTTGGACCCGTGAGGACAGAGGTCCCAGAAAACGTTTCTCTGGTGGGGATAGTTTTAGGGGATGGAGGCTAGGTGCACTGTAATGAAGATATCCCCTGCCTCCCTCAGAGTGCAAAGCCTATCTGCAGTCACTGTTGTATTAAACTTCTCAATAGCAGCCGCTCCATGGTCACAGCCATCAAGGGAGAAGGACCTAGTTTGTGCAGCTGAAGGGTCTCTTGAGACACTGCCAGGCACTTGACTAAAACGCTGGGCTTTGTCTAATGGTTTATTTTCACATAGGAATAGGTCCTTGGCACTAATCCTATTTGAGTCCTGAGCTCTGCGGAGCAGAAAGATGAGCCGGAGACCTCAGGTTTCATTTGTTGTTGAAGTTTGACCAGACATTTGGTGTAAGTGTGTGTCATGCATGACTTTACTTAAGTAATTAACATTCCTGTCAAGGCTCTGTAAAGGGTCCTATGTTACAGGGTCCCTCCAAAGGCCGGTTTAAACCTTTGAACTCTCAGCCTGTCTCTTATTGCCAATTGCAATATGCTTAAGTTTCTTTTTAAAAAAAATACAAAAAAAAAGGAATTTGTTTCTCTGGGAGAAATATTTATTATTAAGAGAACTAACCTTAGAAAGCAAGGTGATTTCAAAATAAAAAGAGTAAATACAGAATGATATGTAAGAATAATTGGGCAAGGAAGTGTTTGAAAATACTTTTTAAGTTAAGAGAAGGAAAGAGTGTGGGTAAATATGACAATAATCTTCAAATATTTAAGCAACTGCCATGAGGGTAAACAAATCAACTTACCAAAGACTGAAGTGACATTTTCTTTCTCTTCTCTCTCCTTTTGCTTCCTCTTTTTTGTTACCCATCTTCCATTTCCTGTGTCCTCCTTTCCTTCATTCCTTTTTTTAAAAAACTTTTGCTCAGTGCTGTTAAGAGCATAAGGTCGATGTATGTCAAAGACAAACCTCACTACTAAGAGACATCATCTTGAATGACTGAATGAAGGTGTGGATGTTATCACAAGGTGTTGTGCCAAGTGATGGGAATGTAGAGGATGAGAAGCCAAATCTAGAGGAGACAAGTCAGGAGTCTGTCCATCTGTGGAGGAGATACAATTACAGCAGGTGAATGCACAGGAGCTTGAGAAAGCCGACATCTGCTGTTGGGAGGTGGTGGCAGTCAGAAAAGTCTTCTTGGAGTTAGTGATGATTTAGCCGCATCTCAAGTAGTAATCAGGCATCAGTCAGATGAGGGGGTGGGGAAAGTGCCTTGAGTGGGTCCACATATGCAGAAAAGCCTGGAAGCTGGTGTTGAGGTACAGGCTGTGACCCCAAACTATCTCTGTTCTGCCTGTGGAAAAGCATGGAGTGGGAGGGATGGGAGATGATGCTAGGGGACCTTGGAGGTGGAATGCATGACAATAGGTTTTACCTGGAAGGTTAGGATACTGGATGGGTTTTAAACAGGAGGGTGACCTTGGGTAGTGTGTGGACAGTGGCTTTGAAGGGGAAGAGAATACACTCTGCAGTAGATTAGATGAAGTGGTTGAGAGGATCAGCCCGAAGCTGAAACTTGAGTATTTACAGTAGAGACTGGGTTTGAAGAGAGCTGGGATGTGGACTTTAAAGGCTTAGTTGACTAGATAGAAGATGCTACCATGTCCATTGGACTGTGGATTTTTTTTAGTAACTGATACAATGTGCTATCTTCATATCCTACAGCAGTATCTAGTACCTACCATGCTTTAATTTTTAGTACCAATTGCTTAAGGAATGTTTAATGAGTTATAAAATTGTAGTGGCTTACACATCATATTTTGTGGGAGTACTAGTTGTCATCCAATATCTATTTCTCTTTTAGAAAAAGAACTCTAACTTGAAACTGATTATATTGCTTTCCATCTTTTTTTAAAAATGGATTTTCCAGCATCCTCATAGAGATGTGGTATCACTGTGTGACTTAGTTGTTCAAGAAAGTCTTCTGCTGTCCCAGGCCCCCTTTCTGCTATCTGGAATGCAAAAGCTGGCATTTCTGTGGTAGGGGTGGGGGAGCAGATCCAGAGAAAGTCTTTCCCTTCTGACTGTGAAGCTACCTATCGGCCCTAGATTGATTTGGGCAAGAAATGCCCTTTTATTGAAGCTACTTCTTTGAAGTTTAATATTCTGGAGAAGTGTAGTCAAGGCTAATCCAAAAAGAAGTACCTAGAAATTACCTTTATATACACAGTCTCCTTTGACATTAATAATACTCCTGTGTCCTGTTAAATCATCCATATCAGACAGGGAAAGAAACTGAGACTCAGAAGAATCATTTGATTTCCTTATTCTAAGTACCACTTGAGTCTCCCAACAGTCCAGCCCTCTTTTCTGCCAGGCGACAACAAATGCCTGCTACACTGAGTCACCTGAACCAGGCTGTGTTCACATACTCACTTTGCATTGAGTTTCATAGTACCTGTTTAACATCTTATGGCTTCCTTGGAATCAGTAAACCAATTCTATCCATTGTCTCTGTGTGCGTGCATACACACACACACACACACACACACACACACACACACACACACACTCACAGCTGATCCTCCATGTCCATTAACCACCTGTATAAAAAAAAGTAGTAGCCCTGTGATGATTGTGCCTGTACTTAAAATACATAAATTGTGCTTGTGATACCATTTTGTAATTTAGTAACTATTTACATAGCATTTGTGTTGTCTTAGTAAGTATCAGTAACATAGAAATGATTTAAAGAAGAGGGATGTTCACAGGCCATTTGCAAATATGTCACACTTTCTGTAAGGGACTTCCACATCTTTGGCTTATAGTATCCACACAGGCTTTCTAGGATACTAAAGACAAGTTGTACATGTAAAAGCTAGACAGTTAGGCATTGTGGTAATCCTGGCATTTGAAGGAGGATTATAAATTTGAGGCCAGTCTGGACTACCTAGGAGTTCAAGGCAGATTCAAGCAACACAGTGAGACCCTTTCTTAGACAAAATAAACAGCCTAACACAACAGTCCTAACTTGGTTCACTTCATCAGGTACTTGTGAAAATCTTACAGAACTCTCTGGCTATACCAAATGTGGAAGAAAAGCCATCACACCCTGCACCATAGGAGCTTGTGTTGACTTTTCAGAGTTCAGAAGAAATTCTTTACCTTCTAATTACAAGATGATGGTAATTCCTAAAGCAAGCAGGAATTCATTGGGCTATTTAGAGCAAGCCCACACGCCCTCAGCAATGGTGGCTTCTGATCATAAACCTGTGTAGTGTGGCGTCATTAACAGATATGATATGATTTAGGTTTTTGTTGTCTGTTGACGGGCACATCTCACCTGTTGTGTCTAAGCACCTCGCTGTGCCCTTGTGGCATGACCTAAAGCTTCAGCAACTGTTTGGACCTTAAGGAACTCATCATTTGAAAACTGAAAGGGAATTGTTAAAGGGTTCACTTAGACATTAACTTTCTCTGTGCCTTTATGCAATAGGTACAAGCAACAGAGAATTCTAGCATTTACCACTTCTTCTTTTCAAACAGTTTTAAATGTGTAACATATAACAATGACTTATTCTTTCAACTCTACAAAATAGGAATATATGTATTTTATAGACAAAGCTACTGACGTTCGAAGTTACAATCTTGACTTGAATTTAGCACAGTGAATGTGTAGGAGTGTTGGGCTCAAATCCATCCCTCTCTATATTGCTCTAGCGCTCCCCATTGGGCTCTCCCACTTCCTTGGGTAGTTTCTGATCTGTATACTCATAGCATGTTCCTACTGAGCTTTACAGCAGGATCAGACCACGTAGCTCTCTAGCATTCATTCATGGCAAAAATGGTGAGCACTGGTGGATTGTTATGATTGGTGGTTCCATGGCAAATGTTAGTAGTGATTGTAACAAGCTTTCTTGACTTACTATTAATTTTGAAAGTCTGGCCTTAGCTTAGGCTTTTTTTCCAACCAGCTCTTAAAATTTATTTATTTTTTTAAATCTATGTTCTGTCCGGTGGCTCGGTTACCTCTCTTCATATGGCAAGTCTACTGACAAAATTCGTGCACTTAGATTCCTCCTCCTCTTCCTCTCTCCCCTGGAAATCCTACCTATCCTCTCCTGCCTAACTATTGGCTGCTAAGCTCTTTATTAAATCAATGATGGCAATACATCTTCACACAGTGTACAAATATCCAACAAATAATATTTTACATTTAGCATTTTCTTGATATCACATTTGCTTGAGGAAATGGCCCATTTTGTTAACCTGAGAAAACAAACTGCAATTTGTATTATTTTCTTTGTAAAAAGAAAAGAACTCAACCTTCAATTTTCAAAATCAAGCAATGGGAGTTGTTTTTAGAGTCTCTGAGAACCAAACATGCCCAGAGAGGCTTTTACTCCCCTTTGCATTTATCAGTCCATTCAGTATAACCCCTAACACTTTACTTCCTGGGTCTTGGGACACAGGTTTGATGAGATTAGTACATATGAGGGACAGTCCCTTTTAGGAGACTATTGGGTTTCAGAATAGTTGACCCAATAGCAAATCGATCTTGAGATCTTGAAGCACAGTTGAGTGACGGTGATTGAGGCAACCATGCTACAGAGGGTTTGGAGTCAGATTTAGAGTCAAACTTGTTATCTCCTACTGTGAGACTTGGGCAAATCATCAAACTTTTCACAACTTCTTTAATATGGGATATGAGTGTCATTGGCTGTTACGAGGGTTAAACTCTGTGCTGGAGTTTGAATGCAGTACCCACCACTGAATGCTGGACATCTGTCACTCAACAATCGCTTATCATTCTGTTCTCCATACTCTACCATGCAGTGTCTCAGATGTGATTAAAACTAGTGATCTCCTTCCTAAATTGTCAAACAGGTAGACGGGCATGAAATGAATAGCAATCAGAGATGATGCCCCACTGGTTCAGTTACCCAGAACTGTCAGAGCAACAGCTAGAATCCCCCTCATTAAATGTAAATCTGTACGTGTCAAGTCTGTACCACTAGGTCTGTGCATGCTGCCCTCAGAAATGGCAGGGCATACCCAGATCGTCATGTTGCCTTAGCCATCACCATGGCTTTTAATGGTAACAGCCTATTCTATGCTGAAGCTTCAAATTTGCATAGGGATAAGAAGATGCCAAGGTCTATATAATTCTTACTGGCCAATCGAGGAAAGGAAGTAGGGGCTACGTCAGCTCTTCACCAAGCCAGCTAGGCTGAGGTGAAGTTTTAGACTCAAAGAAAATAAAAGCTGAGTAAGTTTCTTAGGGTGTTATGTCTCCTGCAAAAGGTAACATTTGTCTTCAGGCTCAGCCAAGCAGGTCTAATCTAGAGCCTTTGGATTCTTTCTGACGTTGTTTGCCATTTTGGGATGACTTGGTTTTTGTTTTCTGTTTTCTTCTGGTTCTTGTTGCTGTTGTCTGGTTGCTTCTGAAAACATCTCAGTAGAGAAATTCAATGATGTTGTTTTGAGTTCTTCAAGTTTTCTCTTTCATTTCTTGCATTACATATGGCAGGCTAATCTTAACTGGAAAGTGACCAAACATTGAACAGTGAGGCTGGAAGATTCTAACCACAGGTCACTTTCATGGGCCAGATGCTACTGCCTGCCAGGGAGCCCTTCACATCTGTTTTCTAATGACCTTTATTCTCCAAAATTATATGGTTGCTCTCTCCTTGGATTAGGTTACGCCTCATCTGATTAGGTTCTCTAGATCTCTGTGAGATGTTATTTAGCGACATCAGGTTTTAGATTTTCTAAAATTAGATCTGAGGGGGACTTGCTGTTTAGGAGATGCTCAGCCTAAATGACTTGCTCTAATTAAAGGGCTCGGAGTGGTGCTTGGTGCACAGTAAGCACCCAGCAAATATAGCCATTTCCGTGGTGGTGATTATCCTGGCCTTTTGTGAAACTTGGTAGGTCAGCTCTATCCAACTATGGAAATGAGTATTAGACGGCCCCATTCCTTCTTGAGAAATGCTGTCATCAGAACCCAAGCTGACAACAGAGATGGTAGGTGACACACTGAAGACACTATCTTACAGGGGAAAATGGATAGGATCCCTTGTACCTCCTGTCAGTCATCCATCCCCTGGAACTTCATCTGCCTTATTGTACTCACTCACCATTTCCAGTATTCCATTCAGTACCCGGCATGTGGGAGACTTTCTGTTCACATTGAGCTGACCTAAAGTGATCTTCCCAGCCTTCAGTCTGCAGTTTTTTACTTATGACATGTTATCACTAGAATCAGTGATAAAATCAGCTTCATCATGGCTCCTTCATTCATGATTGTAAAGGGCAGTGAGACTACAGGATGACATGAGCCCTTGTGACATTTTGGTGTCTGTGAACTGGCAGTGTGCTACAACATTTTATGTGCTGTCCTTGTTCTCTGTCTATTGTCATGATAAAGACCATGACCAAAAGCAACTTGGTCAGGAAAGTGTTTATTTGGCTTACATGTTCCAACTGAAGCCCATCATTGAGGGAAGCCACAGCAGGAATGAAAGAGGGCAGGAACCTGGAAGCAAGAGCTGAAGCAGAGACCGCAGGGGAATGCTATTTACTGGCTCACTCTCCATAGCTGGCTCAGGGTTGCTTTTTGGACACAACCAAAGATCACCTGCCATGGGATAGCAGTGGGATGGACCCTTCCACATCACCCATGAAACTATTCCACCCCAGATTTGCCTACAAATCAATCTGATGGAAGCACTTTCCCAGTTGGGATTCCATCTTCCCAAATGACCCTGGCTTATGTCAACTTGATTTTAGAAAAGTAACCAGCACCTATGCAGGCATTCATATGAAAACAGAGTACAGAGCTCCACAAGGTATCCCAGAAAATAAATTAGGTGGAAGTAAGTTTAAGTAGTATCTCTTAGAAATGATGCCTAAGTCCCTAATGGTTTCGTGGTGTACTTTATAGGCTTCAGAAATCAGTAGGGGTCTCAGGGGAGACTCCCTCTCCCCTCCTCTTCTCTCCCCATTGCTCTGTGTGTGTGTGTGTGTGTGTGTGTGTGTGTGTGTGTGTGTGTATACACACGCACACCCATGTGCATGTGCACATGAGTACATGCATAGTTTAACATCTGTTTATAATTTACAGGTAGATGGCAAGAATATTTTCTATCGTATCAAGGGAAGTAAAGTAGTTATTATATCTGACCTTGTGATTTGCTTTGGGATAGCGATATTTAAGACAGAGATTCACAAGGTAACCCAAATTGGTCTTGAACTTGTGAACCTCCTGCCTCAGCTTCCTGAATACTGAGATTGTAGGCATGCACGACTACACATACCTGGTTCCCAGTAATTCACTTCGTGGAATCTGTTCTGGAAAAATGTTTGAGAATTTAGATAACAATTTGTGAATGATAAAGTTATTAGTAATGTGCTATTTATGGTGCCAGAAAATGAAATAAATGCAATCTCAGCTATTTGAAAGTGCATATAGAAGTAGAGGAAATAACTCCAGATGGTTGTGTATTTCTAGATGGTGAGATAATAAAATATTCTTACTCTCTTTTTTGACATTTCTTTAAGGTATTTGGGGATGGGCAACAAGTATTTTCATATGAGACACTACATTTAAAATCTTAAACTTTACTTAAAGTAGATTTGTTCTACTGACTAACAGGACATGTCATGCTAGAAGTGAGAGGAATCAGTGTATTTTCTCCCCGAGTTTGTTGTACATACCTACTTGTTGAGTGCTTGGCAGGAAGACCTGTTCTGAACAGTCCTAACTATGGACCCATTGAGATACGCACTAGGATTCTTGTCTGTGGCCCTATGGTTTTGTGGAAAAAGAGATAATTTCTTTGCAATTTATGTTTTCTTTTCCTTTCCCATAGATTCCCTTGTCTCTCATCATCGAATCTTCTCTTGAATCCTAGAGTGTCACCTGGGATATGCAGGATGTCATTAACGTCTCCTTAATGCCGGGGTATTACTAACAAGGTGATTTCTGATCTGTTCATCCTCAGGGTCTTCCTGAGCTACAAACTCATAAACCAGTTGTCAGCTAGATAATTTTCTTTGGGGATCCTTAACAGCCATATAAAACTCCTGAGTAGTCCAAAATTGAGTTTTGTATCACACCTGTCCACAAACCAACTGTCCTTCCTATGCCGCTTGCCTGCGTAGACAGCTTGATTATTGCCATTGTCTGAGCCAGGAATCCCACTCCTACACTCCCTCTCCTGGAACATGCAATTGTATTGACTCCCCTCCTCCATGGAGATGGTTTATTTTGGAGCCCATCTATTCTCCATAACCCCTGTTTCTTTTTTTCCTAATCTTCCCTCCCAGGCTCTGTTGCTGCTACTAATTTCTCCCATTCCGATAAAAACCTGTTTCTGATTGAAACGGTGGGCTTGCCTGTCCTCTATGTCACAGCTCCTATCTCGGTGCCCACTGTCCTCCAAGGATGCCAAAATCCCTTTCATCTCCTCCTCCTGACTCCTGCAGTCTTAGTGTCACCCCATTCCTTAAATCATGCTAAATTACTTTCCTTATTTCCATGAGATATCGAGCTTCTTTTAGGATCCTATAGTGACACATCTTTGTCTAAAATGTTCCTCTTTTCATCTTCCTTCCTCATCTCATTCATCATTTATCTGGACCAACTTATTTCATACTTTAGATCCTGATTCATCTGTTACTTCCTCAGTGGATGTTTCTTGAACTCCCATGTCTAGGTTGAATAGTTTTTAACTATCAACTTGACACAATCTAGAATCACTAAGTATCAACAGAGGACTTGCCTGCATCAGACTGGCCCATGGGCAATCTGGGGACTGTCTTGGTGGCTAACTGAAACTGGAAGATTCACTTTAAAGGGAGTGGTCCCTTTCCTAGGCTAGGCTTGAAGGTATCAGAGTAAAGAGAGCCAGCTAAGCACAGCAGCACTCAAGCAGGCATCATAGGTACAGTTGTTTCTGTCTGCCCTTGACTGTGGATGTGGTCTGACAAACTGTCTCAAACCCCTGCCTCTGTGACCTCCCTGAAATGATGCCTGAACCTGGAATTGTAAACCGAATAAACCCTCTGTCCCCTGTTGTCTTTGATCAGTGCGTTTTAATCCCAGTGATAGAAATGAAATGGAACCAAACATCCCTCCTCTCTTCTTCCCCCACCTCCATTCTCCCTCACATTGCCTGGGCTGTTTTCCTGCACCTGAAGACCTTGTACTCCAGTAGGACAGAGCTCTCCACAGTTCATGTTTCTAGAATCTAGAACAGTAAGAGATAGTTGTAGGTGCTTAGTAAATAATGATGGAAAGGGAATTTTGTTTCTTTAGGTTACATTAATTTGCCAGGAAGATAAGTTTGTTATAAGTAGTAATTGATGAATAATAATAATGAGTTATAGTGTTGCTTTAGTCCTTCCTGGGACTGTAGTTGGACTTTTTCATCAGAACTGCCAGATCACAGATAATGACATGGAGCCTTACTATTATGAAAGCTCAGCCAATAGCTTAGGTTTGTTTCTAACTAGCTCTTAGAACGTATCCCATTTCTATTAGTTTACATTCTGTCTTGTGGCTTTATTATCTCATCTCCATAGTGGTCATCCTGCTCACTCTGCATCTCATGGCATCTCCACCCTTCTTTTTCCCAGTCTCCTCTGTGCTTGGAAGTCTTGCCTAGCTATTGGCCATTTTGCTCTTTGTTAAACCAACTACAGTGACACATCTTCACAGTGTACAAAAAGATTATTCTACAACGTGGGGACCAAACACTGGATGTGACTATTTCTTGGGAAGTTCTTCAATCTCACTTCCTGATTGATCCCAGCTGGTCCCTCCTCTAATCTCTAGGCTCTGTCTGAATGTGCCAAAATTCTAAGGTCAGTCACATTTAAAAATCTAAAACACTAATAAAAACAAGCAGGCCTGCTGTGCAAGAATATGACCAGAAAAGGGGAGTGACCAAATATGAATAGCAGCTAGCATTCACTGGGAAGTTCTTGCATGGAAACATCTTCTAACATCTCTGTGTGAATAAGTTTGTCCCAACAATGTTATAAGTTGAATACAATCATTCTCATCATCCACACGAGAAATCGGAGGTTCAGAGGTGTGGCCAGCTTCTGGACTCAACAGACAATAGAAAACCAGCTTGGGGAGTCAGTCTAATTCCACATACCGACTGCCTCATTTGATGAACTATAAAGAACATTTAACTCTAGCCAACAAGTCTATTGAGTTGTCCTCATCTTCTCTCTCCTTTTCTTCCTCCCCCTCCCTTAGACACTGTCTTCCAGTTGCTCTAGGATCCAGTCTAGTCTGACCTCACCCTTATTTCTAGAGTAGATGTTTATATCCTTCATGAAAGGCTGTACAGTGATTTAAAAAGTGCCCTCCAAATTCAGAACCTGTGCTTAACCACAGCTCTGCCACTTATTTCGTATATGACTTCAGGCAAGTTATTTCCCACACCTCCCCATCTACACAGTGCCGGCAATACTACTACATAACCACAGGCTGCTGTATGGAGCTTACATAGGAGAAACACTCAAGACAACATGTGGCTGGAAATAAGCCCTGTTTGCACCTGTATTTTTGCAATTCGAGATAACCCTATTAATATTTTCTCAATGCAGAATTGAGGCATTTTAAGTTCCAGGGTAACTAATAAAAGCGCTGTAGAAACCTACCAGTATTTCCAACTCATACAGACTTTAAATATGTATCCTATATAAAATACAACACAGGAAGATAGAAATAAATCACCTGCAAAACCTCACTTGAAAGCTGCTCATGAATCACGTAAAAGTGAGGCCAAATTTAAAGATTGCTGTACAGATCGGGTTAAAGCCTTCGTTGTAAGCTCCTAATGAGGGGCTCTGGAAGGGCCGGTCTTGCAGTGTGTGTGGTCACTGGAATCAGGCTCTTTATCTACCTGAAGCATGTGAGTAGGAGGAACTGATTCAGGCTCAGAGCAAGTCAGCAGATGATGAAGCCTTTGTTCTCAGATTCAGCCAGAGGCTGGGAGGAAACACCCTGGCTTCTCCATCCCCAGCATCCATGGTTTTCTCTTCCACTCTTACCGTTTGTTTTGCTTATAATTTTCTAGCCCATGTATCAGTAGAACCTGACCATGTGTCTCAAGGTCCCAGGTTACAAGGCATTTCTCTCTTGAAGTTGATTCTGAGTCCCTCAAATGCCTACATCTTTCATCTTTGGGCTATGTTGACCTCTCATGTTTATCTTGGACCTTATTAGTGTATTTACAGGGTGTTTGCCCTGACGCTGGCTCCCAAACACTACATAGTTTCAAATCCATTCTTTCATTTGACCCTTCAGACAGTTTTGTGAGGCCAGTGTTCTCATATTCTCTTTCCTGACAAGTAACCAAGGCTCAAGTGAAGTATGCCACAAGGCACAAAGCCACACCAGAGGGGCTGGAGAGATGGCTTAGCAATTAAGAGTACTGGCTGCTAATCCAGAGGACCTGGGTTCATTTCCCAGTACCCACATGGCAGCTCACAACTTTCTATAATCCAGTCCCAGGGGATCCAATGCCCTCTTCTGACCTACTCAGGCACTGCATGAGAGGTATACAGATAGACATTTAGGCAAAACACTTTGTGCGTGTGTGTGTGTGTGTGTGTGTGTGTGTGTGTGTGTGTGTGTGTATGAACATATATTCAATTTAAAATAAATATTTATACACACACATATATATAAATGAAATTTCATGAGAAAACTTTAAAAAAATCAAAGTCAAGGCCAATTCCAATTCTGGAGCCCTTCTATCCTTCACCCCAGGCTTCCTCTCTGAAGTCAAGTGTCATATGCTGCTCTATGTTGTGTCTCTACATAGTGTCTGGATACTTGGTTCAATATGTTTTTATATTCAGCTTCTTTATTGACCCAGGAAAATGGCATGTCTCAGACACCAGCATTAAAATAATGTAGAGATGTCTCAAGAAGTGCCTTCCATAATAAGATAGGATGTGATAGAGCTCACAAACCCAGATGCCAGCCAGGGCAGGGCAGCAACAGAAGAACAAGGAAGAAGGTGGAGCCTGAGCCACTGAGGGGTAGTGGAGCCCCTCTCTAAAGGATAAGCTCATGCTGTCCAGTGGGAGTGACCACCAGTTGACTACTTGTTGTTTGTTGCTGTGCTGGGATACAAGCTTTGTATTATGGCCTTTTTCTTTCTTCAAGGAAAACAGAAAATTTGGGCTTACTTGTACTGTGTCTTCATAGTCAAGGTTGGCCACTATTTTAGTTTTTTAAAAAAATGACTGTGAAGTGGAAAAACCATGTGGTTTGTGTAGTTACAGTGTATCACCTTGAAAAGCTGCATGCCAAACTGAAATGCAGCCCAAAAGTCCATATTTTCAAGGTAGGAAAGCCAGTACTATGGAGAGGCAAAGCCATGTTTCCTCCTCCTGCTCCTCATTAGCCAGGATATAGGTGTCACTGGCCAGGAGGCTGGCCTAACTTGGCAGCTATCCCTGGGACTGGCCACATTTGACCCATCTGCTTGCCCATCCTGCCTGATATGACTGACCTGTGTCCTTCCCACAGAGTTCCCTGTTCTGGACCCTGCTTTCTAACTCAGATGGCCAACTTCACTGCGATGAGTTAAGATGTACAGATGGTAGAAAGCCAATGTAGCCTTGGGGGTGTCCAGTGTCTTTGCTGCCTTGGGAAGCTCAAACCCTTACAATGTGGTATCTGTGAGAGTGAGGTTCTACCTCTTGTCAGGTCCTGGAGGAAGTTAGATGTTAGGGAAGACTTTAGCAAAGATCTTCAGAAGCAGAATCCATGATGTCCTATGGGGAATTCTCTTCTTAGCTTTGTGGTTTAGTTACTACAAATAAATAACAATAATGGCTGGTGAGTGTTGTGGGATATTTGATCACAGTGGGTGGAAATGTGTTGATGGTTTACCTTGCCTGCCTAGGCACCTTCTGATTAGTTTAATAAAGAGCTGAATGGCCAATAGCTAGGCAAAAGAGGATAGGTGGGACTTCTGCAGAGAGATAGGAACTCAACGAGAAATCTGAGAAGTAGGGAATTTGCCAGGGAGATACTGAAGAAGTCGGAGGAGAGGTAACGAGCTATGTGGCAAAACATAGACTAATATAAATGGGTTAATTTAAGTTATAAAAGCTAGTCGGGTACAAGCCTAAGCTAAGGCTAAGATTTCATAGTTATAGGAAGTCTTTGTGTCATTGTTTAGGAGCTGGTGATCCAAAGAAAGTCTGGCAACAGGTGACCACTATATGCTTGTATCAGAGTATCATATCTCTGGTATTGGGCCCATGGTAGCTTGAGGTGTGATTTAAAAACTATCAGTACCAGGTTTGTTGGATGTTTTCAAGACTGTCAGTGTCTCTCTTTTCTTGGGCATGCCACCCAACTTTCTGCTGTCATTATGGATCACTGCCCCATCTTGTTACTCATTTAGATATCTATGAACAAGCCATATCCAAAGTCTGGCTATTAAGTTGTCCCTGATGTCCAATTCTATATTTTAACCTAGCACAGAAGTAGGTGAATTGTCACTCGGTGGCCTCTGTGGTTAGGTGAATATGAGCCATTCTCTCTGGGCCCTGGAATAGCTCTGTATTTGTGCCAACTACATAGTAAACATTATGGCACAGTTGGGTTTCATATTCCAGTTCACTTCCACATTTTCCATGTCATCTGTGTCAATAAAGTTATTTTGGGCAGGGACTTCCAGGCTCCAGACAGTCATTGCTGCTGCCTTTGGAAAGCCTAAGGGCCCAGTGGCCATGTTTCTATTGGTCATCTCACCATGTCCATCTTTATCAAGTTGCAGAATAAGAAACACGTAATGAATGCCCCTGCAGGACCAAGCTGAAGTTCCCAGATTACCAGAAGAAGATCTACATCTCAAAACCTGGGCCTCCACCAAGTTTAGTGCAGATGGGTTTAAAGACCTAGCAGCTAAGAAGTGGCTTATTCCCAATGGCTATGGGATCATCAGATATATCCCTAGTCATGATCCCCTGGACACACAGTAGAATTATGTGGATCTTCACTGTGGCGAGTCAAACGTGTTTACTGACAAAATCTGATCTATATTCTTTTTTTTTTTAAGTCAATTTCTGAACTTCACCCCTAGTTCTCTGATTTAGGAGTATGGCATCTGGAATGTTCTTTTTTTAAAAATTGCAATGCATTTTTACCATTTCCCTCCACTCCCGTTCTTTCTTCGGACTACTCACACTCCTTCCTGCTGCCACGCTCCCTCTCAAGTTCTGAGTCTCCTCTTGTTTAATTGTATGTGTGTGTGTGTGTGCACATGTGCATAAAGGTATAAATACAAGCCACTCTGTCTGTTCAGTGTTTCTTGAATGTATGTGATTTCAGAATTGACCACTTGATATTAAATAATTAATGAGGAGACTCTTCTTTGGGAGAAGACTCCTTCTATTCTCAGAATCCCTTAGTTGTCTGGAGTTCTTTGCTTAGGGGTGGGTCCCAGTGAGATTTCCCCCTTCCGTGTTAACATATCTATTGGTAGAATCTCAGGAGATTCTGGTCATGTGATGAGGAAAGCAAAGTCCTTGATATCCTGGCTGCTATATTCCTCTTTCTTGTAATGTGCCTGTGAGGTTCTGGTTGATTTCTCAAAGTGTGGGGTGACCATCAATCTTTCCAAAGGATGTTTTGGGCACTACATGGATGAATATTTTTTAAATTTCAAAGTTTTTTGTTTGTTTAACTTTTATACAGCACTTGTGTGTTTCATTAACTCTCTAACTCATAATTTTATGAGTTACATTGCTTAACAGCCAGATTTATTTAAATAAAAACAGTGAATCAACTTAGGAGATAATAATAAAGAAATCTTAGTTCCAGAAATAAAAATCGTCAAGTGTCAGCAGCTGATATTTGGGACCATTTAGACGGCTGAAGATTCTCTGAGCAGGGGCTGAGATGAATGGGTGTGGAATTAAGTTCTTCCTGGCCCATCTGCCCTTGGGCACATACCTTTTTCTCTTAGTTTGAGCCTCACTCTCAGTAAAATGGAAGTATTAAAAGCCAGTTTTGTTGGGCTATGGTAAAGTCCTTTGAGGAACTATAAGTAAAAGTGTGAGTTCTGAGTGGTCAGGAAATCCTGTTGAATGTGAACATTACTGGAGTCTCCCTGAAAGTTTAATTGAACATGCATGTTTCATGTGGACAGTATGTGATCCTCCCCAGAATATGTTAGAAATGTGAGGTGCTATTTCTCCTTCCTCTTTCTCCATTTACCAGATAATAGAGGGGCAGCACACTGGATGGAGGGTGTGAATATTTGGCTTCTAGTTTGAGTCTGTGCTACCTCAGAGAGACAAATCATGCCTCAGTGTGCTCCAGTTTTTATAAGCTGGAAAGTGAGTTTGAACTAATAGATTTTCCACGCGTTTCCCAGCATTCTCTCTGCTCCAGGGCTATTTCCCCATCCCTGTAACAAATGGAAGCTCCCAGAGCACATGTTTAATGTCACTTAGCTCTGTGGGTCAACTACTCTAGGGTCGCCCAGCTTACTGGTTCACTTCCAAGCCTTCATGCGGCAAAGCAAATGGGTGCTGACACTAAAGGACTAGCAGAAAGGAAAGAAAAATGGAAGACACTAGCAGAGGAAATGTGGAGCCTCCTCAGCTAGAGACAGCTCCCATATGAATAAAGGTTGCTTCTATTTTTTAGCCGTGCAGCCCACAGTGGGATCACACCAACGTTAGATTGGAGATGGAGACGTAACTAGTTGCATCTATTTCTTCCTCTACTAGAAGTAGTGATGACTCTGGATTCTTCAAGCCGATCTTCAGGGTCTGACCAAATGAATTAATAGGTGAGATGGCATAGCTACCTGGTGGATAGCTCTAGGGAGCCAGCTTTTTTTCAGGTCAGTTCTTTCAGTCAAGCAGCTGTCCAGAAATGTTTTTCTCATGCTGAAAGTATAAAACAGAAAAATGGAATAGTGAAATTGCTGAACACACACGAAGTGGTGCCATGGTGTCCCCACCCTGTGCCAAAGCAAATTTCTGAGCCTTATGTAATTTCTCCTTGGCTGAGAGGTCTCATGATCTTGTCTGAGGTTGATGCAGTGGGCTCTGCCTTAGCCATATCCTGCCTAGCCCTCCCTTGGTGGGTGACATCTTGTAGGCATTAGGGACCCATGATTGTGATTGATGAGAGCAAATTGTATCACTTCAGCTCACATCCAGTGTCCAGTCATCTCCCCAAATTCATGCTGGGGGGGATTGCTAAAACAGATAGTGTTTATTGGCAGCAGAGTAAGTCACAACTTGCAAAGGCACATTCGTTCATTTGGAAAATATTTGTGATCATTCCCTGGGCCAATAGCACTATGGGGAATTTTTTTAAAAATGTATTTTATATGGTTTTAACAAATATATGGTAGGGCTTTTGCTCTTGAGGAATTTACAGCTCTTTGGTGCATCAGGGCTGGGGAGGGACATGTTTGCAAGTTGAAGAATCAGACAGTGCAGCAGCAGTAGGGGTGTCAGGAGATAATGCCACGGAGGGTGACACATGGTAGGTGACAGTGCCTAATTTTTCCCCCTTCCTGATGGGGAAACTGAAAGGCAGAAAGGAGGAGGAGACTAGCCAGGAGTGGGAAGACAGAAGGCTTGGATCTGAGGCCCTTTGCAAACTGTCTCTGTAATGCTCAGTCGTGACATTTGGGCTTTGAGGAAACTGTAGAGATTAGAGGAGGAGAGGTGAAAGAGAAACGAGAAAGGAAGAAGGAAATGCCAGTATTACTTCAGGATAGAACCCATGAGATGCAACCACTTGGCTTAGTAAATAAAATGCATGTATCTTGCCATTGAATGGCTGTATCCTGAGATTAACTGGATGTATATGGTGTTAGGTTTGGATATGGCTATGCTTCATGGCCTCATGTTTTGAGCACTTGTTCCCCTGCACATGGAACTAGTTTGAAGAAGTGATGAATGATGATAACTTGTCCTGGTTCCTTTCTGCTTTCTCTGCTTCCTAGTCTGAGCCATGTGAGCAGGCATTCAACACACTGCCACTGCCATGAACTGGGCCACTCCACCATACTGTCCTACTGTACTGGTTGATACTCCTCTGAAATGTTGAGCTAAAATAAAGCATTTCTCACTTAAATTGTTTTTTGTCAGGCATTTTGGTCATAATGACATAAAGTAATTGTTATTAAGCTATGGTACTGTAAAATGGTCATCAGCTTCCACTATTTGAGAGAGATTTCTAGAAGATGGAGAATGTAGATCCTGTATCATCAGTGTCATCTTTTTTCAACCATTTGGTTTATTGCCCATTATTCCTAAAGGGAGCAGTGTACAGGGCACAAAGGGAGTAAGTTAGCTGCCACTCAGCAGCTTTGAAGACGCTCTCTTTTCAGTCTTTCCTCATCATTAAATTGGACATCATTAAACTGACCATATGGAATTTTTCATTACATGAGGCCCTGTAATGGCATCCTCAGCTGTCTCCTGGGGTGCTTCATGTTACTCGGTCAGTCAGCTGTATGTCACTGTCACAAACACTGAGGCAACTAGCTTCATACAGAAAAGTGAAATAAACTCTCAGTTTTCATGGTCGAGTCCAGTACCGTGACCACCATTTGCTTGCACCACAGGTGTGGGCCCTGGCTGATAATTGCAGTATTGTACACAGAAGCAAGTGTTCACATCCGGAGCAGGAACCAGAGGAGACTGAGAAGCAGAAGTCTCATGGTCCCCTTTTAGGGCATACCCCACTGACCTAAGGACATTCCATTAGACTTTGCTTCTTAAAATTCCACAGCACCTTCCCCTTCCATCACCCTTAGGATGACACCATTATTTGGATTTTTAGAGTACACTCAAAAGTATGCCCCAAAGTGATGTCCGTTATCATAATCCATCTGTTGCACCTCTCCCTGCTTCTGACGTTACTCTACTGTTTAGATCTGCTTTTTTTTTTTTTTTTGCCCTCAGATCTTAAGAGTGCTAATATTCAGACTTGTAAGACACTGCCATTGCTATTGATGATTGCTCTGTACAACTTTCATACATTCAACACCTTAGGAATTGTCAGTCGCTGTACCTTCATGTTACAGATGAAAACACTGAAATCTGGAGGTGCTCCTTGTCCATCTGTGGTGTGTACATACAGATGTGGAGGTGCTCCTTGTCCATCTGTGGTGGGTGCTTACAGATGTGGAGGTGCTCCTTGTCCATCTGTGGTGGGTGCATACAGATGTGGAGGTGCTCCTTGTCCATCTGTGGTGGGTACATACAGATGTGGAGGTGCTCCTTGTCCATCTGTGGTGGGTACATACAGATGTGGAGGTACTCCTTGTCCATCTGTGGTGGGTACATACAGGTATGGAGGTGCTCCTTGTCCATCTATGGTGGGTACATACAGATGTGGAGGTGCTCCTTGTCCATCTGTGGTGGGTGCTTACAGATGTGGAGGTGCTCCTTGTCCATCTGTGGTGGGTGCATACAGATGTGGAGGTGCTCCTTGTTCATCTGTGGTGGGTACACACTAGAGCTCTTCTGGTTAGTGGCTCGCTAAAATTAGACACCTGGAATCTTGACTTAATCTTTTAATTTTGCATATAGAGAGAGGGTATGGAAAAATAAACAGACAATCTGTCATTAATAGAAAATTTGATCAGTTAGATATTTATTGAGTGAGGTTTCAGGAATCTGTGAATATTTTCTCTTATTGGCCAAGAATTTCCTATAATAAGTCATGTTGATGGAGTGTAATATTAATGTAGACAGTGACTGTGTTGGATGGGTAGTTTTGGTTTCAAGAATAGTTGTGCTTTTATTGGGCACAAACTGTGTACCAGATCATTTTTATACTTTTCTGCTGAAAGTTCAATACGGCAAGGATAACATTTACTTCACAGATTATTATGTCTGTAGTTCCCAAACCCAATGGCTGGAAAATTCTAGATACTCTGTAGATAACTACAAAATGTTATAATGTTGCTGGAACATGGGACTTTATCACTAAAAGTTGGTTTTTGTTGTGTGATCTAGATATTTTTCTTGTAGTTATGTGAACCAGAAAAAAAGTACATAGAGTACATTGCATATGTTCCTTTAGCATTGTGGGTGGTAGATCGGAATTGAAAGATCTGGACAACCATGTGTATCAGTTAGGATTACCCAGAAACCAATAGCAGGTGTGTATGTAGTTGTGTTTGTGCATATGCACACACACGTGTGTGTGTGTGTGTGTGTGTGTGTGTGTGTGTGTGTGTGTGTGTATGAGTGTATGTGTGTGTGTAGGTTATTGGTTCATATAGCTATGGGAACTGGCAACTCTGAAATATTCAGAGTGGGCATCAGGCCAGAGACCAGGAAAGAGCAGTTTGAATAAAAATGAGTCCACTGGCTGATGCCCCTCTTTTTTCTAGGGTGGCTAGTCCTACTCAAGCCGTGAACTTATTGGATAAGGACCACCCACATGGTGGAACTGGTCTTCTCAACCTAAAATCCACCCATTTCAATCTAATCCAAAAACATGCTCACAAAACCTTTTGAGAACTATGGGCCAGCCACATTGACATGGAAAATTAGCTACCACATGACACCTGAAAATTATACTGGTAAATTTTCATGGATGATGAGCCTGGGGTTGTAGCATGAATTCTAATTGGTCTTAATAATAAAAACCTGGAGTCAGGGTGAAAGCTGAAAGATCAGAGAAGCAGAGCAGCCAGCCAGTGGAAAGACTGTGGAAAGACTTCTTTCCTCTACCAAATCCTCAGCCTGAAAGGGCCAAGCTCCTGTCTCCACCTCACCTTATCACTTCCTCTCTCTGCCCAGCCATATCACTTCCTGTTTCCACCTCCCAAGTGCTGGGATTAAAGGTGTATGCCACCATTGCCTAGCCTCTAGTGGCTAGCTCCACACTCTGATCTCCAGGCAAGTTTAATTTGTTAGAGCACAAACAAAATAATACCACATGGGATATTTAATCAAATAATTGTCCTAAGAGAAAAGGAAATTATATATTGAAAAGAGTTCAGGTGGACATTTCAATGAAGGTGTTTCTTTCAGTGGAGGACAGTGTTGAAGAATGAGTAAGGGCAGAGAGGTGCACAAGGACCAGCAGCTGGCCTGAAGGATAAGGAGATAGAGTGAGGTGGTTGGAACCCGGTGCAACTAGAGCCACAGAAGAACATTCTAGTAGATGATAGAACCATAAAGAAATGAGCCTCCCACCAAATTCTTAGAGCAGGATGGAGGGAGAAGGATGGGGAATAGAGTACAGAATGTAATGTATCCTTTTCAGCATCTTGTTGGTGCCCACCATTGGGCAAACACAGCTAATGACAGTGCCCATGGAGCTGTGGGTGTTTTGCTCCTAAAGATCAACCTCATGGGCACAGAATGGGATAAATAATGACCTAATGGGCTCGAAATGGTTAAAAAAAAAAGAAGGCCAGTGTAAACAGAATGTGGCTGTTAGGGAGTAAAATAGGTAGACCTAACCCGATGTGAATGAAATTGAAGATAGAGTGCATCCTAACAAGAGGAAGTAGAAATGGTTCTAAAACACAAATTCCCTCTACAAAGTAAACCATGCGCACACAGAGGGCAGCTGTGCCTATGTGCAGGAGAATCTAGGTACAAAAATCTGCATGTAGCACACTATAATGGCTGCTTAAAGCAGAGGACAGAGGACAGGAATGGGGGATGGGATGACGTTTTATGGACCATAAAGCAGACGATAAATGTTCCATGAGCAGAGGCCAGTGATTAGCTCAACCCTCTGCCATGAAGACTACCTTTTGAAACATAAGGATAAAACTTGGTCAGAGCTGAGTTTTCTGTCATGTGAGTGAGGGGTCTTAAACCTGAAGCATTTGAAGACACTCCTCTGGCTTATGGAGAAAGTGAGAGACTCCATGAGGAAATGAGAAATCCAGGGATGAGGAGCTCTTAATGTGAGCCTTCCTGGGGAGCCTTCGGCCAGCCCTGTACTTACTGAAATACTTGACTCATGACAGAGTTTAAAACCTGTAACAGTTTCCTGCTCTTGCCTGATGGAAAGGGTAAAGCTCTAGATATGCATGTCCAACCTTCAGAGATTGAGGACTTTGAGCGGGGTACCAATGACCTAGTAATAACTAAGACTGGTCAAAGCCCCTAAGCGATATCATCTCGGGTCCTGGGAATGGTCAGAAAGGGACTCTGTCATCATCTCCTGGTCACTTCAGCTGGAATTACAGGCTTATGCCATCAAATCCAGGAGATAATGGGAATTAATTGAAGGAAAAAATAGATATTTGTTTGAGTCATATAAATAATCCAGATTGGAAAAACCTAAATTTATGTAGTGTAATTTATTATAATACTATCACTGCTTGAGCATGTCTATGTAAAAATAATAACTCCAAGATTCTGATCACTGACAATGACTTCACATGTGCAAAGTCTTAACACTTAACCTCATATAACATGTCATGGCCAAAATGCAGGTGCTCCAAAAATATTATGTGAAATTGCCTCCAGGCTATGCATATAAGGTCTACGTGAAACACACAGATTTCCTGTTTTCACCTGCACTCCATTCTCCCAACGATTCTGTATGTATTTGTTAGTAGTGCATTGTACAGTCTGAAGAAATCTGAGACACTTCTGGTCCCAAACTGGCCACATCAGGAATTGTCATTCCATAATAGCAGAGGCGAAATCCACCCCCACCTTTTGTTCACTTGCTCTGACGGAGGCAGAGCCTGATGGTTCATGGCCATTGCGGCATTTCGTCCTGGGGATTTCCTTGTATTTTGCAGTAACAGAGACTGAACCAAACAGTTGAAGCAGCTTGCTCTAGAGTGGCACCAAATGGTGACCCAGGTCCACCAGCCTGTGTGTTAGCCAGCTCTCTGTCACCTTGACAAGATACCCCAGATAAACAACTTACTTGGAAGGAAGTTCATTTTGGTCACGGATTCAGAGACTTTGCTCCACCGTCAGTTGGCTTCACTGTATTTAGGTTTATATAGCTCATATCGCAGAATGTGGAGCCGAGCAGATCTGCCCATCCTGTGGAGGCTGGGAAGCAGAAGGTCATAAGTGGGGTCCTAATATCCCCTTCAAAGGCCCACCCCTGATGGCATCACTCCATTTCATTAGGTTCCACCTCCAAAAGCTTCCCATAATAGCATCACAGGCAAGTGATGAAATGTTCAGCATGGGCCCTCTGTAACACTGAAGACCCTGATTGGCAACCTGCCTCCATCAGCTTCTCACAGATGATTTACTACAGTTCTGATGCCTTCAGTGTCCTGAGAGAAGGGGGAGAGGGTGAAAGTTCAGAGAAGGCCAAGGTTCCCCAGAAAAGGCTAAGCTGCATCTCCCATAGCCACGTTTTTATCTCTCCTTGCTTGGAGAGGGGTCCTGGACTGTATTCTGAAAAGAACACTTGGTGAGAAGGGATTACAGCATTCACATGCACTGGAGGTGGACTGTGCTAGAGAGTGGACACCATTTCTTAAAGGTCAACTGTTCTGGTACCCTTTGCCTAGACTCAGAGCTTCTGGTCCACAGGAATGGAAAGACATGATGGCAGGCAAGGGCTGATTCCAGGCATCAGGGTTAGGCTTGCCTTGGAGAGCAAAGGTCCTCCACATAGAAGGGGGGGCGCATGTCTTTGGCCATAGGATACTCATGCTGAGTTCCCTGCTCCAGAGCACCTAGCTGCCAGTTCCATTCAGGTCACACACACCTGCCCTTCCTTTCTTTGAAAGCTATGCCCTGAACGAAAGCAGACTTTGCCTGCTGCGGTCTAAGTATTTGGGTCCCACTGCCATCCTTTGGATTTTCTCTTTGTAAAGAGATCTTGTCATAGTAGCAACTAAAACTAAACTATAAAAATCAGTAATTAAAATGTGAAAAAAATAACAATAACAGTAACCAGTGGTAAAGGCCCTTTTAGTTGCTTGTCATGGATCATCCCCACTGATGCTCTGCAGAACCTAAATTATGGCTCTCCATTGGCCAGTGAAGAAGATGAAGCTTGGACAAGTTGAGAAAACTCAAGGTCACATAGCTAGAACAGTGGGGAGCAGGGAACAGAACCCTACTCTGTTTCCCTTCAAAGCTTCAGATTCCTTCTACTTGACCACATTGCCTATAAAACGGGGATGGTAACAGCAGTTTCGAGGCTGGCTTTGCAGGCCTGCGGCGAGGATCAAATGAGACAGTAATTGGGAAAGCACTTTAGAAATTGCAAAGCACTATATAAATATATGGCATTATTCTAATGTATCCCTGGCCTACAAAAACACTGCGCAAGCACTGCATTTAAGAGAAGGCACACCAGCCCATTATTCAATAAGATAACACCACATGTGAGCCTTTTATCATTGGAAGAATGTTTATGAAGTCCACAAAACCCAAGCCATTAGGAAGGTTTTGTTTTCTGGGTAGGCTCAGCAAACTTGGAGCCAGCTCAAGAAGTCTTTAAACAGTCAGGAAGTTAAAATGAAGAGAAGCGTTTAGTGTCAGAGAATTAAATGCTCTTTCATGGACTCTGGGAGTTGAAAATATACAACTTTTGATAAGTTAGACGGTTCCTGGGAGAGTCTTTCAAGTGGTGAATGGGGATCCCGTTGGCACTAACAGGACATATAACAGTGATGTCAAATGATGACAGTGGTTTTCAGCACAGGAAAGTGGGAGCATTGGCTGGCTGATCAGACTTCTGGATTTTTGGAACCTGAGTAAATGGCTTCATCTTTCTGTGCCCAGGTTGTTTTTTTGTTTTGTTTTGTTTTGTTTTGTTTTTTGTTTTTGTTTTTGTTTCGTTTTGTTTTGTTTTATTTTATTGGCAAATAGAAATAAAAATAGCATCTACCCGGTAAGGCATTTGTAATGATCCACTGAGTCATTAGAACTGAGTGTGGCATATCACAAGGCACTGGTCAAAGTTATTTCATGCTCTGGTTATGCTTTACACAGCATGCAAAATATTACACAAGAATTGAATAGTAGTGCCCAACTCAGCTGAAATAATTCAGGGCCTCGCATGTACAATGCAAATGCTCCAAGATGCATTTGTTGTGTGACTTTTTTTTCCCCTGGGGACATGTGAACAATTGTGGGCTCGCTTCAGATAGGGAACCAGCAGCAGACCAAAGTGAGGAGTCCACCAAAGTCCAACTTGGTGAAGCCGTTTTACTGGGGTTGCTTCCAAGAGCACTGGCAAAGTGTTGGAGAGTCTCCCCACTCCTCCTCCCCCGCAGCTGTTTTCTGATTCTATTACCTTGAGTTCCAGGCTCCCTACAACGTGGGATATTGTTTACTGTTGAACCTCATGAGCCTCCCTCCAGGAGGCAAAGCTTCCATTTGGAGGCCATCTCTCCCTGACAGCATTGTCTTCTCATCTTAGCAATAGAAGACTTGGTCACAGGTAGAGACACTGAAGTCCAGAGACTCTGTGATGATCTGAATTGTTTTCAAAAATTTCCCCTTTCTTTACCTTTCCCCCAAACTCCTAAAACTCAGTGACTAATTGCAGGTCCTCAATTCATGGATGTGCTACTGAAAACAGGGAGGATGTCCAGTGTCCAACACACTGCCACTCTACCAAGAGACAGGCTGCAAGGGGAGAGAGCCCCTTGAAGCAATGCCTAGGACAGCTGAGCCTGGCTTTCTGCACCTTTCAGGGTTCTGGAACTCATCAATGATTACTCCACCTGATGGAAGTGCTTTGCATCAGCTTTTAAAGAAATAATCAATGTGGCAGAGGAATGGAGCTGGCATTGTGCAATCCATCAGGGGTCCTGTCTGCAGCTGGGCTGATGTGGATGACATCACCTGCTCTGTAGTAGTAAAGCTTTCCTCTTGCTCTGGAAAACAAATTTGAGTCCTTCAGGATACATAGGTTACAAGTGTGTCTTCCAAAGTCTCACAGATCTGGGTCCGAATCTGTCATTAAGTGACTGTGTGATTTTCAATGGAAGTTAATTTCTCAGAACCACAGTTTCCATACTTAGTAAATGATACTTCCTTGCTAGCCGCTGTAATGATCAAATAAGAAAGATGCAAATACGTGGCACCTGTAGCTCATAGAACCTAAGTACCAGAAAGTAATTCTCTCCCTTTTGCTTAGCAAGGTACATGTAACCCTTCCTAAACAGATTTCACCCTTCCTGTATACATGGGTATGCGCATTTGCTTGTGTGTTCATGCCCTATAGTTCACGGAGACCACACTGGAGCATGTCATTTTCAGTTTTGGCACAGAAATGTGCCATATTGCCTAACTTAATTAATGCTTGGGACAATATGAATGAGGGTGGCAGAGTGGCAGATAAAGAGAGTGTTGGTAATGTTTTCTTACAAGGCGCTACCAAATTTCCTTGGGACTCTCAGATTTGGAATTGGTTAACAGAGAGTTGGGCCTGCATCATGACTTCCCTAAATTAAACATTGGTCATCCGAACCACAGCCAGACCCTGACCAGTCACATTTAGTGGCTAACCATTTGTCCATCCTTAGAGGTGTGCCACATGGAAGAGGATTAAATTGTACACATAGTGATTGCTTTGGGGGCTGAGACAGAATTGTGCCCAGCTAATTCCATCCAGGATCCTAGTCCTGTAAATATGTGTGTGGAAGCCTCTATTGGCTTCATGTTGACTTCTTTGTGTCAAACATAAAGTTCTATAGGAGTTCCTATGCAGAGAGCCCTTGGTGGGTCACACAGCCTTGAAAAATTGGCTCAGGAATACACAAGAATGTACTATCTCCTGGAATGGCATTTAAGATCTTGCCTTTTTTTGTTTTGTTTTTTGTTTTGTTTTGTTTTGTTTTTGTTTTTTTGTTTTTTGCATTTTTATGCACTTTTCTTGTGATGTTTCTTTTGGTTCCTTTCCATGTGTTGGATAACTGAAAGTGAATAGATAGGAAATAAGAAGTCTCTGGTTTGTACAGTAATAGTATTTATCTGGCAGTGTTGGCTCTTGGAGTCTTTACTTAAGTGGATTTTCCAACAAACTAGAAATGCCAGACAGTCTGTTGCTGAATGGAAATGGTTTTTGGTGAATTGCCCACAGGTCTCTGTCTTCCCTGGCAGATTCTTTCTCACAATACTGCATGTTCATCAGTGAGTTACTGAAGGTGTTGCCCGATAGGACCCACCAGGGTCTAGTGGACTCTGGAGAACCCTTCTGAATAGGCGTGTCAAAACCTAAGGCATCCTGGCTTTGCCACTATTTTGTCAGAAACTTGTTTACCTAGCTGCCATATTTGAGCCCAGGAACTCACCCCAATGTCGAGAGCAACCTGAGTCATTAAGGAGATTTTATAAGGCATTCAAAAGGATCCATTCAATAATTTATTTATTTTTTTTTTGCTTGGCACTGAACTAAACATGGAGTGCTTTTCCTACACTACCCCTGCCCTTAGGATGCTGAATGTCTAGTTGGAGGAAATGGGTAGATAAAGTAAAGTTAGAAAATAGTGTGAAGGGTACTACTGTGTTCTTCATATCTCAGAGAAGAGAATGCTATCTGCTTAGAAGGATAACAGAGAGAAAAAGAAGACTCCATTCTTTTGATCTCTTCCTGTAGGTCTTTCTGCAATTCTCTTGTTTCTACACAGAATAAACGTGTATTCAGCACCAACTGTATTCTTTCACTCAGATGGCAATAGAGGAGGAGTCAGGTCTGATGCTTCTTCTCGTTTGAATATCAGAGACAGTTGCTCTGAGCGCTAAGGCGGAGAAACATACATTTTCAGAAAGCAGAAATCCAGCTTTCAATTTCTCACTGCATCTGAGCTGGGAAAAAACCAAGGGTAGGGTTTTCAGAAACCCTCAGTGGAGTAGCATTCTCTTTGCATTCTCAGTATTCCCTGGTCCCATTTGGCTACAGCCACTACCACTGGCTTCAGTTAGCTATTTACATTCCCCTATTCTTATATAAATTGTTCTGTATTAGCATATATTTCACACTGTGACCCAGTGTTTTTCAGATCCTTTAAGCCGGGCTATTTGTGCATTAGTCAATGTCAACAGAAGTAAAATCTCAAATTGAGTGCAGACTGCAGCCCTGCTCTGTTGCCCGCTCTGCCATGCTGAAATGGATCCCTTGTTCTAAGACCTGCTGTGAAATACTCTCTATTTACATTAAGGAGACCTCTGTATATTTAAGGCATAATTGTTTCAGGGCCTTCATTAATTTTTTAACTGTGAGATCTAGACTGTCTTGTATCTTTTCTGAAGCAGTGGAAGTTAGAAGCTTCAAAATAATAATAATAATATTAACAAATTGGTACTCATTAAAGCAAGCTGGCGATGGTTTTCTGGTAGTGTGCTTTACAAACAATGAGAGAATCTTATTGTAAATCCCATCCAGAACCCTGTTCTCTCAGTGGCCAGGCGGGGACAGTCCAGGATAAAAGGTAGTCTGTATTTGTATGGAAAAATAAAAAGACTTGTTTTACTTCTGTAATTGATGAAGTGTTTATTCTGTCTTACAAACTTAGAGATGGAATTTCTCAGAGTTCATCTAATGGAGCCCCTATCCAGAATAATAGCCCCCTCCTTGGGTCTCTGACAAACAGGCAGTTCAAGCCATGCAAAGCTTACTCCCATAAAATTTGTGTGATCATACATAATATAAAATTACCATTTTAGCCATTTGGTGTACAAAGTTTAATGGCATTAAATACATTTCACAGCTCTGTACAACCATTGTCACTGCCCATCCCCCACACTTTTCATTGGCTACAACTAAGTTCTGTATTCGTTTAAAAATGGCCAGCCCTACGCGCACATCTCCTAGTGTCCAGCACCCTCCCATATCCCTGGGTGACAAGTCCCAACCACTATATCTTCTGATAGCCAGGCCCCCACCACATCCCCTGATGACCAGTCCCCACCACCATATACCATTGTGACAAGGCCCGTGCCATATCCCCTGTGACTAGTTCCCCCAGCCATCTCCTCTGGTGACCAGTCCCTAGTGCCACCTCTCCTGGTGACCAGTCCCTCCCACCACATATTCTGGTGACCAGCCCCACATACACACATCCCCTAGTGGCCATTCCCCACATCACATCTCCTGGTTGACAGCCTGGTGATCAGTGCCCCCACTACATGTCCTGGTGACCAGTAGTATGCCTTTAAAATACTAATTTTTATTTATACATATATTTATGTGTCTGTGTGTTTGCCTTGTTTTGGGGGAAATCCTGCAGAAGCTAGAAGAGTGCATCATATCTCCTAGAGCTTGAGTGTGAGTGGATTCTGGGAACCAAACTCCAGTCCTCTGGAAAAGCAGCAAGTGCTTTTAATCACTGAACTATCTCCCCAGCCCCAAGTCTACTTGTTGAGGTAATACACTTGCCTGTCTGTGTACCTTAGATAATTGAGTCATACCATACTTGTCCGTCTGTGACTGACTGGCTTATTTCAGTTAGTGCACTGTCTATATATGTGGTTCATTCTTGTTGGATCATGTTCTAGACTCCCATTTCCTTTTTAAAGGCTGCATAACACCATACTATAGGAATATACCCATCTTCTTTATTCATTTATCCATCAACATACATTTAGGCTGCACCCACCCTTTATCTATCATAAATGCCTCTGTGAACATCGATATGCATGTTTGAGTTCTTGTTTTCAATTTTTCTAGAAGTATATTCCCCTAATGATAGAAATAGAATTGTTTATTTATATGAAAACTATGGCTTTCAGTTTGCAATGGACCTGTTGTACTATTGTTTACTTCCACTGTTCTAATAATTGCTAGCTTTGTTCTAGATTACACTTCCTAAAGCCCTACCAAAGTGTGTCTCTGAGTTTTAAAAAATGATTTTCTCGAAATAGTATCATATAGTTGTAAAAGTATACACTTTGGTTTTGAAACTTGGCTGCACTTTATATTAGTTATTTGAATTTGAGTCAAATATATTATGTTTCCAAGTCTCAGAGATGTTTTGCCTGTTTATGTAAAGTGTGAGTAACAAAGATGATACTAACTATATAATTAGAAAAATGGAATGAAAATTAGTTTAAGATACTTTATTTTGTGTCTCAAAACAATAGGCTCTTGATAACTGTTTTGGGATTCTGGGGTCATTGGTTGTTCCATTGTTTTGGGACATTCTTTATTGTGGGGTTGTCTTCTATTGCATGGATTAAAATCTATGGGGCCAAGGAGATGTCTCAGTGGGTGAAGGTGCTTGCCTCTCAGTGATGCAAGTCTGATGACCTGAACTTGATCCCCAGAACCCACATAGAGATGGAAGGTGAGACCTGGCTCTGCAAAGCTGTCCTTTGACCTACACATGTATAGGATGGCAAATCCCTCACCCCACTGCAATCATGCATATTCACACAGGTAATATTAGTAATAACAATGCTTTTTAAAAACGACTTTGGTGTAACTTCAATAATGGATAATGGTCATCTTCAATCCATCAGTCTTGATTTTGGACTTTTCTGAGTCACAAAATAAATAACTCCTTACACATGTCATCTGTCTGGTATCGGCCCTCTGTCATTCATTAGTCTTCTTTTGCTTTGGTCAATGTTTCACTTATCCCAGGGTGGCCTAGAACTCTCTACTTAGCTGAGGATGACTTGCCATCTTGATCCTTCTACCTCCTCTCCAAGTGCTAAGAGTACAGGCATGTACCATCCTACCCAGCATATGCTGTTAGGGATCAAACATGGGGTTTTCTGTGTGCTAGACACACACTGTTGCCAGCTGAGCGGTTAACATGTCTTCCCAACACTTCATGAAATGATAGTATCTAGAAGTCGTCATGGTATCAGCCATTCTGGACTGCAGTGGGCCATGAAATTGACTAACCAGAAATCCTACTGTCTCCATTCTGTTGGCATTCTTCCCTGTCAGAGGCACCAACAGGAAAGAATAGATGTGTGGATGTCGGTGAGACTTTTTGACAGACTCAGGGCCCATTATGCCCTGCCTTTTTAATTCCTTTCCAACCTCTCTTTGTTCTTATGGTTAAAATTCTGCATGGCTCACACACTCGCCTTTATTCAACTTGTAGCCTTTCACATTTTCTCTATTTTGTTGGCTGTCTTTTGTTATCTCCTTACGTGGGGCCAAGACTGCCTGCTCCTGTGGACCTTCCTCATGTCCACTGATGCCAAGTAGACACAGGGACTCCTCTTTTGAAATAAAATTTAGTTGTAATTTTGGCACAGAACTGTCACGGGACCCATAGAAGGTGTTGTCTGCAGTCTGAGCCTTTCCCATTGTTGAATGAACACCTAGAGACTTGCCCAGGATGAGAGGCTGGGTGGGAGGGTATTTTGGTTATAACTTTAAGGAGCAATTTGAACCTGAGTCTTCAAACATGAAAGTCCAGGGAGGGTCTTGTTCTACCCCACCTGGTCCTGTAATTCACTGACTCTCTAATGCCAAGTCAAATTGCAAGTTTCCACATTTGCCCTCAGGAGGGTAAATGGAGCACCTTGGAAATACCAGGGTTACCCCTAAAAGCTCCCAAGACTTCAGCTTGCTTTTAGTTACATGTCTAACTCACCTAAACGTTTCTTTCTTTATGAGCTCTTTGACATCCATGAAATGTTTCAATTTTATTATGAACCTTTTTACCCTTAAAATTAAAATCTCCAACCTGTTTTTTTCCTGAGGAGGGAAGTTGTAACTTTGTCAAAGATGAAGTATTCCAGCGGCCCTCGCCTTAGCTGAGTGTTTGAAAATACACTTCTCTGACTGTTAGCCTCTCAGGCATATCACATGTTGACAGAGGGAAAGGAAAAAGCCAGATTCTCTTCCTGACTTTAAAAGCAAAAGAGAAATGAAGGAGGGGCTCACTGTCTTGGCATTTTTTATACAAAGCCCTGTTAGCCTTGAGAAACAGGTGAAAAGCACGTGCCTTTGTTTTTTAATTTTTTGGTGTTTTTTTGTTTTTTTCTGTAAAGGACTATTAGACTCCATGTTGACATGGCTAGCTTTGTGTCCAGGGCTTTTGTGACTTCTACTTAAACCACCAAGAATGATATTTATCTAGAGTTCATAGCCATTTGAGATATCAGCAATGCAGAATGCTGACATTCAGGCCTTACTTGGCAAAGTCTAACTAATTTACCTTTTTGCCATGTGTGTATACGGAATGAAGTCATAATCCCTTGGGATGAGCCCCCCAACACAGACATTACAACGATCTCCCCAAAGCATGGAGGTTATACTCTAAGACCCCTTCCTGATGAGCAGAAGTGAGTTGAATGATGGCTGTCTTGTGACATCATGTTTCCATAATAGTGGCATAGGGTTACTTGAACACAGGTTCTGAGATATGGCAATAATCAGTCTGATAATCAAGATGGCTGCTGAGAGTAGATAACTGGTAGTCTGTAGCTAGCAAAGATATTCTTATCAACCAAGATGGAAGGGGTGAGCTGGTGTGAATCTCTTCACATTAAATATGGTGTGCAGTTAAAACCTTACCAATTGGTCACTTTTAGAATTTTCCGTTTAGTATTTTCAGATCATGGTTGACACAAGTAGTGTAGACCCTAAAAGACAAATTACTGTGTCTGATGGTGTAGAAGATGGTGTGGACAAGCAGCCAATAACCGGGGAAAGCAACAGGCAGGTCGTCTTCACCAGGGGACCCCCATGCTCGGCCATGGCTGAGGCTGGTTTGCTTGTGTGAACACGTGGCTTTTGGTCTGGCTCTTGGGGAAATTGGAAAACATCAGGACTAAATAATTTGAGTTTCTTTCAGTCGAAGAGTAATGTGTAGGAGTATGTTTGCAAGAAAGAAGGCTGCTATTAACTCTTCAAGGTGTAGCCAGTCACCACCTCCACAGGGTTGTTGAGAGGTGATGACCCATCTCCTTCCCTGCCCCTTTCACCTGGCTAACTGTGCCACTCACGTTTGAGACCTCGGTGTGGAAAATATGATTTGATAATAGGAAGTGAGAACAACCGGTAATGTCTGTTTGCTGTGACCAAGTTTCTTGGCTTATACTTTGACGTTGTAACTTTCAGAGGGAATGCTTTTGATAATTTTTTTTCCTGTTTGTTTTGCAAACTTGAAAGAAAAAGCACACATCCCATTTATACATAAAATGGCGAGCGTGACGCAAACTTCAACACTGTAGATTGATTATAACACGCACCTCTGTCAGGACATTTGTGCTGAAAGGGATGAACCACATGAGCTCACCACCCTAAGAGAAGGCTTTAGTTGGGAGAATGTCACTAGAAACCTCACAGTGCAAGGAAAGAACCAGGGGTTCGGGTCTCAGTGACATTTGTCAGAGCACTCTATAACCCTGGTTTTGTCATCCCTGATGGAGAATTTATAGTTTTGCTTTACAAGCTACAGTAGGTGTAGGAACTGTATTAATCCGAATATTTTACTTATTTGTTCGATGATGCCCTTGCTTTCTCTTCTCCTTCCTCATCCCCCTGTATATTATACCATGCCTGCTTTTTATATCTGTCAGCCATTGGGGTGAGACCTGTATTTCTCTCCTATACTATCTCAAGTTCACCAAATATTACATAGAAAGATTAAAACTCAGACATCCAGTGAACATCCAGTAGTTCCCCAGTTCCCCAAGCTTCCTGGTGTGGGAGACCGTATGTTAGTTTTGCATTCTTACTTATCCTTCAAAACTCAGGGCAACATCCCTTGCCAACCTTGTTGGCCATGGTTGTTTCTTTCCTACATGCTCTGGTGAGGTATTCTTTAGTGTCCTATAACACATTGGCACGGAGGCACCAAGAACTCCTTTTATAGTCTCCCTATTTTACACATATAAAGTGCATAACATTTTTATAAACTTTAAATACGTACAACGAAAAGTAAATCTTCTTCAACCTGGCCTATTAACTGTCCCCCTTCTCAGATGTAGACATTGTTCTTAATTTTTGGATATCTCCCTTTATACATGAGGATGTAGATTTATATGTGTAAGAATGTAGACACATGTTGCACATGTGTGTGTATAACTCAAAAACCTAACCATACATAGCTTAGTTTTATAGCTATTTTTTTCTAGACATGCTTTTTGTTTTTTACCTAATGGTATATTTTGTGATTATTTCAAACCAGGACATACAGACCTGCCCTTTGTTCTGTAGATGGCTCTAAGTTATTGAGCAGGTCCTGCTGTTGGAGAAGCAGGTGATTCCCACTCCTTGTCTCTTCCAGACAGCATCCTGCAGTCCTGTCAAGTGGCACGTCATTTGTGTTAGAGTACACCTGCAGCCTGCATACCTGGAAGAGAAGCTGCTACTCACACAGCAGGGCCTGTTACGTTTCCATAGAAACCGCTAAGTTCAACCCATTTATACTCCTTCCATGCCCGTGTTTATTTCTTCATAGTCTTCTCAGGGCAGTGCATCATCAGACCAGTTTTATATTTCCAATCTGACTTGTAATCTCCATGTCGATTACATGGAGAACCATCTTTCATCTCATGAGGATGTGACGTAATGCCTGCTGACCAAGGAAATGCCACGCGACCAAATTTGACTAGATAGCTGGTGGCTGAGTTCTGTATTCGTACAAATGAGAAGATCCCTTTTCCCACATCATTGTTTGAAAGAGAGCCTGCCTTTGCCTCAATGCATGGTCTTCCCAGACTGGGGTGACTTCCTGTCCCCAGATGTTCTCCCTAGCACTTGTCAGCATTGCCAGAGATGCTTCCCTTAGCTTTACTTTAGAACCTCAAACTTAGCTTGGAGCATGCACAAGCATCTTAAGCCTGGTCTTTTTTGTTTGTTTGTCTTAAAGGGGAAAGACGAAGACTGAGAAGTTTAGAACTGTAAAGCCCAGTTCTTTCCCGCCCTTTTCAATGTGCTCACCTATTCTCAGGGTTTCTAGCTTTAGACTATTTCCAAGCTTACTGAGCCGTATTGCCTTTATCTGTAAGTGATTGTTGCCCATAACTATATCCACCCTCTATCCCGGCTTAGTTGTCCCTTGACAAAGGCCCTCCTCATGTTCCTGCAGCCATTAATGAAACAACCTGCCCCAGCATGATTTCCTCACCATGCTGGATTCAAATCCCTCTGAAACCATCCGCCCAAATGTAAAAATAATACAATTGTGTCCCGACTGGACATGAAGAAACCCAGACTCGGGCACAGACTTTGCCTAAGGTCAATGTCACAGCCAACCACACTACCTTGGAGAAATAAATGCTATGCTTGTCTGTAATGTCTCCCAGAGGCTGGCCAGGCATGTGGAGTACACAGTGATCATATCACTGTGCTTTTGGGACACATTTGCTGGCTGGTGACTTATTCCCAGCCTCAAGAAGCATATCCTCTTGGTGACAAAACAGAACACTCAAAAACCTTCTGGTCACCTCACAAGTGCAAAGTGTCTCGCTGGAGACAGAATGCTGTTCTGTTGCGAAGGAGACCCTGCTAGGGCTTCTGGCCCCGCCTCGGGCTCTGCTTAATGTTTCCTTGTGTTTATTCTCATTATTGATCTCCCCAGGCTTTCAATAAAGACGCAGTACAGGAAACCCAGTCCAGACTGATGAGACATTCAAAGTGGAACAATCTGAGGCAAATTAAGAATCTGAAAATCACCAGCTGGCCTGCTATAACATGCCCAGGCTGATGTGGCTGGAGGGGGAGCATTTACATCCTGCAGGGGGATAGCCACCCTCTTGAATTTATCTCTCAGATGAAAATGGATTTGCACTAGTTCTAGGGACTCTCAATGCCATTCACTGAAATGTGATTTTTCGGGGGCGGCCAGAAGATACAAATCACACTCTCAGTGTATTTTTTCACCCCTGAGAGCTCCCCTGCTCCCACCACCACTTTTTTATTTCTCACACTTCAGAAAGTTCAGAGAATTGAACTGAGAATATAGAGTTTAAGGAAAACAACAAAAAAAGAAACAGCCCTTAATTCTGAAGGGGCATGAGAGCTTGCAGCCAGTGCTGGAAGCAGCCAGGCTGAGGCCGAGCTGGGGAAGGGGAGGACACGGCTATGTTCTGTGACAGCTGATGACATGTCAGGGGACCTCAGGCAAGCTTTCTGCCTAGCTCTGGGTTTCTTCACATCTAATCAGATCGCGATAATCTTAGGCCTATGGGCCTTCCCACATGGAGCCATGAGTTAATAATGCCTGTTCTGTGAACTGACTTTCTTGAAAGGAAAAGTAAGACCTAAATACAAGGTACTTGTCTCACTCGAAGGTGCTTGGGATCGTAATAGCTGTCTCAATTGCTTCCAAAGTGGGCTTCTCTCTGGAAGTGCTTGAAGTGGCTGGGAGTCAAGGCTGAAAAGGGGGTTTGTGTCTCTCGCCTTCTGTGCCTGAAGTAGGATTGTGCTTGCTTTTAGGGTATGCCGAATTTACCTGTCTAACAAAGGGCTCCACAAACAAATTGAGAGCTTGTGTAACTCAGAAAGTGGTTAAGACAGTTCTGCTTTGCTCTTGACATGGTCAGCTTACAATCTATGTGTCAAAACTAGTGGCCAAACAATTAGGGGGTCTTCAAATTGAGAATAGCATTTGGCTTTGAAAGACTCTGTAGAAGTACCAGTTTGTTTCTTAGTTAATAACCATTAATCTATCTCAATACTGAAGGAACTACCCAAATAATCTTCTAGTACCCTTTCCCTCTGATTTTGAAATCACTTCAAAGTTCTCAATTCATTTGTTCATTTTCTTATTCATTCACTTAGAGGATATATCAATATTTGAGCTTGTCACAGGAACAGTTCGTAAATGACCAGTGCTGGACTATGAAATATGTCAGATTCACCCAGTGAGATTCAAGAGTTGAGAAAGCACAGTCCAGTTATCTCTATTGGTTGACACACTCCCCACCTGGGTTTGGAAGTTGCTGAGTTGAACACCCTACGGCTGTGTCTGTGGTTAGTAAAAGTCTTTATCCACAGTCATCAGAGCTACTTTGCTCAAGGCTGACTCATCTGACCCACCTCCAGAGAGTCCCAAGAACAGTCTGTGATCATTACAATTAGGCCCAGTTAACAAGTGAGGTACTAGGGATCTGAAGCAACTCTTCCCCGGGTCACGGCCAGGTTGTGGCAGAGCCAGAATGTGAACACATTCAACTTAGAAACCAATCCCTTGCCTCCTGCTGCAGTCACCTCACGGTGACACTCCCTTGAGCTGTCTAAAGTCAGGGAGGGCCCAGGGGATGCCAGAGTCCTGATCCTTGCTCCCAAGATATTTGCAGTCTAAGTAGAGTGAAGGGGAGAGCACTCACGGATGACCAGAGGGATGTAAAAGGGAGTGGTGGGTGTAAAGTAGAAAGGTTAGATACTTCCAATGTTGGTTTTGTCTGTTCATCACTGAATCACCATGTTTATTTTGTTTTTCCTATTGAATTGCATGGTTGTCCACTGTGAGTTAAGCTGCATGAAGTAGAACTATTCTGTTTGAGGCTCTAACATGAGACAGATTTTATTGATGTCACTATGACATTTGTTCACAGAGGTAGAATTTTATGTTTTGAGATACACTATTTGGGGTTAGGGAAATGGCTCAGTAGATAAAGGGCTTGCCACGAAAATATGAGGACTGGAGTTTGGGTCCCTAGAACCCATGTCAAAAATCTACGCAGGCATGGTGTCTCACTTGTAATAGTAGCTTTCAGGAGGAAACAGGAGACACTCTGGGCAAGCTGGCTAGCTATATGGCCTGAGTCAGCCAGCTTTGTGTTAGGCTTTGTTTACCCTGCTTCAGCAAGGAAAGTGGACAGTTATTTAGGGGGCCGCCCAATGTCAAACTCTGACTTACACATCCACATGTATACATTCCTACACATTTGCTCCTCTACACACTTGCACCCACATGCAAACCCACTTATGTACATCCTTGCATGCTATGCATACAAACACATGTGTTTATAATTTTAGCATATGTAGTCTCAGTACCTGGGAGGCTGAGGTAGGAAGATAGTGACCTCAAGGTCATCCTCTACTACCTTGCAGTGCCCCATCTCCAAAAACAACACCAAAATGCTGTAGTGCTTGTGGCTCAGAATGCTAATCCACCAATTTAAGTCCTCATGGTAAGACCCCCCAGCACCAACCCCCTCAAAAAACCCCACTTTTCTGTATTGTGTTTTGTCACTGATCTCTACACAGGCAGAGGAGAGCAGAAATCATCAGCCTTTTCACAGTATCATGCTGAATGAGCAATGGCTTTTCTGTCTCTTAGTGACTAAGTAGAAATGAAAAGGTAGAAGGGAATGAAAGCTGAGAACCGGCTACACTAGTGTTAATGTGTTAGGTCAGCCTTCCAACCCCAGCAAGTGCTAACGTTGCTAGGGAGATAAAAGAACATAGGACTCCATGCTGGTTGAAAATCTACCAAGGGTAGATAACCTGGGACAGACTCTGTTTCTGACAGAAGGCTTTCTCAAGGGCCCAAGCTGTGCAGGTAAAGACAGATCTGTGCTAGGGGCAGAGACACCACCGAAAACTGCCCTTCCTCTGGCAACAAGGGTCTCTGTAGGAGGTGTTAGCTTCACGGGGGTCTTTGCAATTGTTCACTCCTAGCAGACCTGCAGAGAGGACATCTGGAAGATTGAGAGTGTACCATTCTAAAGACTGAAGTTGCCCTAAACCACAGGAGACTAGGCAGCAGCATTTTGGGTTGGGACTCGCTCTTCTGAGATTCTGCTCACCCTTCCCTGCCACCGCCCACCATGGCATTATTACATTCTGTTTCAATTTTTTATTTTCCTATGCCCATTCCAGATCATGAGCTCTGTGAAGCAAATACTGCCTTGAGTTTGTTCACTACTGCTGAGCTTGTCTGGGTCAGAGCTTAGTAAATATTTGTTGAATGGCTAGATGGATGGATAGGCATTGGATCAATGAACAAGTGAACTTAGAGGCATTAAACTCTGGGTGGAAAAAAAAAGTCTTTTCATTCCTTCTGATCATTCATCTTCCAAACAGCTACTATATGTACTGTGGCTTTAGGGAACAGTCAGTACAATTTAATTCCATCCCTTGTGCATAGGACTTAACCAAGGCTTCATTTATTTAGTAAAACTCAAGAACAAATTCTCAGGCAGTGTTGGAACAGCGGTGCTAAAGGGTGCCTTCTTGAATCTCTTACTCTTGCTTGAATGGCCAGTGGCCTTGCTACATATACTTTTACTATAAAACGGGCAATAGAATATGAAATATAGCTTTATGTGGGCTGGGCAAAACAGAAAAAGCAGATGGATAACACCATGGATAAAGACACAGAAGGACAGGGGGAGAGGAGATGTGGCCAGGAGGCACCTTCTAGGGGAAGAACATGGAATGAAAAGTCACATGATGACAGAAACCAAAGAGTGAGGTGTGCTGATATTGTTAGAACTCGAGGCGTTTCCGGCAACCAGGAGGGAGGTAAGTGGAGCCTCCGGAGAGAGATGAGACCAGTTTCTGAGCAAGCATTTCTCAGCATGCTTCTTTTCTTCCCATTCTGTCTTTGCTGGCTTGCTGTGAAGTCAGAAACAAACTAGTCTGTCGCTGTACCAACCATCCATTCAGTACCTTGTGACCTCAAGGGCTGGTGAGAGATGACTAACATTGCTTTAGTCGCTTGAGCCTCTCCTTGGGTGAGATCAACATTAACCCGTTTTGAAATTCCCTTGGAACTTTGCACTGTCCTCAAAGAGATCCTGCCTGCCCTGGAACAGGCTAGATGCTGTATTTTTGTCTTGAAGAAAATTGCTCCCTCCATCCTTCCCCCTCAAAAAAATAGGTAGGCTGAGAACAAGGAAAAACCTAGAAGCCTCTCCCTGGAAAGCCTATTGGAGTAGTGGATGAGTAAGTCCACTGAAAGCTTTCTGAGCACTAGCCTCAGGTGTCATTGTTGTTCTAGTGCCCAGGCCCTCTCTCGGCTTTGAGTTGTCTTTCCAAGGCCACCCGCTTGTTGTTTAGCATTCCCTTTCCCCCAGTGGGGTCTGTATTCTTCCTTTGTGCTGTCTTATCTATCTTATTACATGTTTAATTTTAGGACCAAATCCTATTTTTAAATGCTGTAACATATCCGATCGATTGACTTGTTATTACTTCCTGCATCCAACTCTTTGCCTTTAAATCCCATTTCCCTTAGACTGAACTAACTAACTAATGTAGCGTAGAAACCTGCAAGTGTGTTTATAACCCTTTTATTTGTATGAGATAGAAATGGAAAACCCCTGGATGCCAGAGGTGAATGGGTAAACAATGTATATAACCTCATGCCATGGATTATTACTCATCAGTGAAAGAGAACAGACCATTAGCACAGGCAACAGATTGAATGGATCTGAAGAGCGTTGTGCTAGGTGAAACAAAAGCTGGTCTCAAGGGCCACATGCTGCACACATTTACTTCTATAATATTCTTGAAGCAACAGAGCCATGGAGATAGAAGAGATGAGTGTTTGCCGGAGGACAGGCATGGGTAGCAGGGAGTGTCTGTCTCCCATTCTGACTCCTTCTACCCTGGCAGTTCCTTTGGCTATAGACAGACTGCCATGGCTCATCTGATGAAAAGCACTCCAACCCCCAGACTAGGGAGCCTGGGAACAGAAGCATGCCAGCCAGCTGGGGTGGCAATATGGACAAGGAGCAAAGGCTGAGAGAATGGTGGGATTAAGACAGACTTTGACAGCATTTACGTGAACTATTTCCAGAGCTTTATCTTATTGCTTTAGTTTAAGCTGCCAGGAATCCAGGCATCAACCCCATAGAAAGTAAGCTCTATGAGACTCTGTGTTTCCAACCTGAGTTAGAATTGCTGATTATATTTAATTTGGGACACATAACAAAAGTATGGATTCCCGGTACTTTTAGCAATGAAACTGCTCCTCAAGTGTCCCTGGACACTAATTATTACTCACTTCTTGGGCAATGGCAAAGATAATTAGAGTTTTAAAGCTCATTACTTAATTAGGCTGATTCAGAGGAGTGTTTAGAAGCCTCAGCAATCATTCTTTCAGATGTTCGGCATCTTAGAGAAAATAATAACTAAAACATATTTTAAAAATATAAATCATGACTGTGTGAGACATATTGTCTGTAAGACTGGTTTTCACTATTTTTTGAGTGTGTGTGTGTGTGTGTGTGTGTGTGTGTGTGTGAGAGAGAGAGAGAGAGAGAGAGAGAGAGAGAGAGAGAGAGAGAAAGCATGTGTACATGTGCTACTTGTGTGACAGTATCCATGGAGGCCAGAAGAGGGTACTGAACACCTGGAGCCAGAGTGACAGGGCACCCAGTGTGCATGTTAGGAACCAAACTCAGGTGTGCTGCAAGAACTGTTAATCACTGGGTGGATCTCCCAGCCCTGAACAGTGATACTTTTAAAGGGTAATTTTAGTGTCATTTAAAAAAAGAGAGGCTGAATATTTTACATGAAGTCAGTGATTCTCCTTCCACAGATAATAGTAGATATTCAAAACACACACACACACACACACACACACACACACACTCAAAGCAAAGTTAGTCAGGGTACAGTGGAGACTTAATGTGCATTAACGCTTTCTGGTATATGCCCCTGCACAAGATGCCCATCCTTGGGCAGAAGTTAGGAGAAGGACCACCTCCCTCTGGATTCATGATAAGCGATTTTCTACTTGGGTCCATGTTTCTTTGGGATATCGTAGTTCATTGTTTAACATGCTGTTAGATATACTGATCATCTGACTTCGGTTCCCCTTAAATAATCTAGACTCAGGGTAAAGGAGCAGACCAGGACCACGGGCAGGGTGTGTGGCATGTGTCTCTTTTCCTCCCCATATGTTCTAGGACAGGGAAACCAGTCTGCTAAGTAGCCCATGTGTTTCTGCAGTGTGTAGTAAGCAGACAGATTGGAAGTGATCTTTGCAAGGTTTCCGTGGGCACACATTAGGCCCTGGCAAAAAGGGCAAGGATGTGTGTCATCTCTAGCCATGGGTGGATGCCCAACAGTAAATAAGGAAATAGTGAAAGTGATATTTCTGAAAAAGTAAAATCCAGAGATAAAATGGGTCTCATAGCCTTTGGTACTAGGCAGCCAAGGCCATTGGGAGGCTTGTGGAGTCAGGCACTATGTTCTAGATTTTCTACTTATTAAAGTTCGGCTTCCTTTCCAATTCAGACCTGTTTTTAGTGGCTACTTAAAATACCCTATCTTGAGAAGACTGTAGTGCAGATGCCAAGCTTAATAGGCAAAAAGAATCATAATAGATTCATGATGTTTGCAAGCTATTGAAGATGGGGTGACATCATATGTGCAGTATCTGATGACCTTGGTCCCCCTCAGATCCTACCCAGCACTAATGTTCTGTAATACTGTATGTATGTTATTTGTATATAGCCCAAGGGGAAGTTGCAACAACCCTATTTAAAATACGATAGTAAAATGATGCCATGGCTTGACTTTTCAGAAACAACAAAACCATCCTATGTGTAGCACAGTCTATTATTGAAAAGTTTTTAAATCTTCGTAGCACATTATGTCCTTCAGATGGTTGATTTGCATATTTGCTTTAAATCACGGAGGCTTTGAAAATAACTGTGTAAATGTGGTCACCACAAATGTCTGTGGGCATTCAAATGCTGAGCTGTCATTTGCCTTGACTTGAAGAGCCAGTGTCGAGAGTCAGTCATTAAACTCAGCAGAGGAAAGCAGCGAGCAGGACAATGCTGTCCATTTGTCCCCTCATAGGACTTTGGAGTGCGTTAGTCCAACGCTGGGTCTTTGGCAAGACTATTTTGATATAATGTGGTTGTCTCTGCCAGGTTTTCTGTCCTTTCCCTTTTAACCCTCAGGGTGGAATGTTAAAGGTCTAGCCTGCAGCTTGGCTGGCTTGGGGGGATTCTGAGATGCGGGCTGCTGCTGGCCACTGGAGCTGCCTCGTGTATACTAAGCCATAGTACCTTGACAGTCTGTCCCTGAGGATGGAATACTTCTACTAGCCCAGAAGTGACCTTATTAACTAATGCCCTGCCCCCCCCTCCCTTCTTTCTCGTTCCAGAAACAGAGTTGTCAGTCACTGCTGAGCTGGTGCCTACCTCATCCTGGAACATTTCAAGTGAAATCGACAAAGGTACACAGAGGGGAAACGCGAGCGGGGGCGGGGGAGGGAGACAAAGCTCGCCCATAAGCCTTGGCCTTGGCCTGCTCTTCCTTCAAATGAACCTCTGTCTACATCATTAAGAGGAGGGGGCTGAAATAAACCCCCAGCTCAGCTCACATTTTGATGACTTAACATTTAATTATTTGGAATTATTTTTGAAGAAGTCTTTTTTTTTTTTTTTTGGTTTTCCTTTTCTTTTCTTTTTCTCTTCTTCCTCTAACATGTTCCACATGGTTAAAATGCTTCAAGATGTGAAGCAGGGCCATTCCTGACCTTCCTGCCTCTGCATCTAGTGCATCTTGTTTGGGGGATTTGATCCAGCCTAAGCCAGGACTGATGAGAGCCGTTGGCTGGGTGACCTTTCTGGACAAGCATTTGATGTGCTTGTGGGGTTCAGGACCCAGCATTCAGGATGCTTGTAATTGCCTGTGTGTGCAGACAGCAGCTTCCTATGTGCACGTGGGAAGCATGTTCCCACCGTGGAGTTGTGGCTTTGCATTAATTAAGGCCTGCCATGTGCTTTGGCTGGTCTAAGGAGATCCTATGGCCTGGGCACAGCAAAGCCCAGGTGTCTGGCTCTGTCTGCCTTGAGCCTCATTTCTCTTTTGTCCCCTTTGTCTTGTCTCTGTGTCTCTAACTGGATTCCTGGTTCTTCCGGTAGTTCCTGTTTCTCAATCTGGCTTGTCCTCTTCTTTTTTTTTTCTTTGTTAATACCCACCCTCCACCTTCTGTGAGGAGCTAATTCTTTCTCTTTCAAGACTGAACACAAGCTCGATGGCATTCACAGCCTTCTTCAGTCCCTTGTGGGAAGTACTCTCTCTCTCCTTGAAACTTCCATCTCTTCATTCATTCATTCACTCACTCATTCACCCAGAGGTACATTGCTTAAATTCTTATTAACTCCTTCTCTGGGTACTATTTGTAGAATTAGGATCCAGAAACTGATTTTTTTACATATACTCTTCTCTTAACTAACTTGGCACTTTTAACACCCATCTTCCCCTAAGATATTTCTACGAGTCTATCTTGTTATTTGGTGAGGCAAAGGCACAAACTCTGGACCATGTTAAATCCCCAAATAAATGTGAATAAATGATGAAAACACCATGCAATGCAAGAGGATATTTTGATACTTCCAGTGTACAAATACTCATGTCCAACAGCTTACTGAGTTTCTTCTTCAGCTTAGGTGTGGTTTTGAGTTCTGGGGCTGCAGTGTAAAAGGAGTTTGCATCCTTATCACCACGATAAAATATCTGAAGGGGAGGGGAGGGCTTTGTCCAGGCTCGCAGTTTGTGAGGATGTAGTCGATCATGGCGGGGAAGGCATGGCCAAGTTCGTGGTGGCTCACAGCTGCAGCAGTGCAGTTGTGAGGCTGCTTGTAGACCCGGGGACAGAGAAGTCAGGCTGGAACTTGGACTGGCAATAACCTGAAAGGCCACTCCTCAGAGACCCACTACTGCTGCATCCTGCCTCCTAAAGGTTCCACAGCCTCCCCCAAACAGTGCCACCAGCTAGGAACCAAGCATTCAAACACATGAACCTGTTCAAACCATTAACAGCTCAAAAGTCACCTCCAGAGTTTCCTTTTGCGATCAACTCTCCTGTCAGTAAAATCCTCACTGAGAACGTGTTTCCTGACTGAAGAGAGAGTGCATCATAGAAGAACACAATAGATGTCACAATTCGACTGGTGGGACTTTATAGGCATCTCGGAATGCCAGCAGGAGAGAGAGAGAGAGAGAGAGAGAGAGAGAGAGAGAGAGAGAGAGAGAGAGAGAGGGAAAATCTCATAATTTTTTCTAGCATTGAGTTGAATCTAGATTTTTTTTAAATGGTATTATCCATTATTCCTCTTCATAGCATGTACCAGTACAAGACCTAGGAGGCAGTAGATTTCTAATGTATGTTTAAGGGATGCTTTTCATGGGAAGAGGAGATAAAGGCCACCAGACATTTCCTTAGTGCCTGTCCTGTAGCAGATGCTGTGGCAGATGCTTTCAATGTGTGAACTCGCTATGCAAGCTCCTTGTGGCACCAACAGCCTCACCACACCATGATCTACTACATGTAAATCATCAGCCTCCCATTCTCCATAACAAGAAGTCTGCATGGATGAGACAGGCCACGAGGCTGCTGGGCGAGAACTCAGCCTGCTAGGCTTGCAATCTCCTCACCAGCACTGTTTGTAATAATAGTTGCCTTTTGAGAAGTAAGCGGTATAGTGGTGAGCCTGTGAGCAGTGAGTGGGTCAAAAACCACCCAGGGTCTTTTGTTTGTTCAGAAGAGCCTTCCAGAAAACATGGGAACTTTCTAGTGATTCTTACGTCATGTTTTGCTATATGATTAATGGAGACTAGCCTATAATTCTCATTTAGAATCGGAAAGAGAACTGCCTAAGTAATCCACTTACTTATTCATTGCTTAAATCTTTATTGATTTCTTTCCTGGGTAGTATTTGAAAACTTAGGATCCATAGATGAGTCAGGAAAGGGATCCTATTCCCTGTTCCATGAACTTGGAGCTTTCATTGCACATAGCGCTACTAAAATGTATAATTAAAGCCCTTGGGTTACTTTCAGAGATGGAGCTATGGCCAGTAGAGCATTTATCCTAAGCCTAAAGGCAAGCTGGTGGAGATAAAAACAAAATCCACTGTCAGCCTGGCCCACAAAAGGAGGAATGACCGGGTTTTAGAAATTAAGATAGTACTCGGTGCTTTAGTGAAGATCAGTGATGAGATAGGCTGAAGGCCCTATGGGCATAGGGGAAGTACGTGTGATTCTTAGGGTGGCGCCAGGATCCCAGCCATGGTCTCCAGGCCTTTCTGCCCAGCAAGCCAGCTGAGTACACTTTCTCCCTGCAGCCACAGGAAGAAGCAGTGAAAGCAAAGCCCCTGCTGGGTACACTACAGTGCCTTCCTTCTCACCCATCCATTCCACCTGGCCTCCACAGCCTCACCTTGAAAGCTGCTACTGCCAGCTCTTGGGGATGGTTTCAGAAAATGACTGCTTCAGAAGGAAATACCATCTAAAGTGAATTAGTGTTCAGGGGCTCACCTCAAGACCAACATGGAGTGTTGGAGTAAATGTGTTGAGAGCCCCATGCCATTCATAGGCTCAATGACAGGAGGCCTCAGAGATTCTTTACAGAAGCCAGATGTTTCTTTTGGAGAAAAATGACTGGAAATGGCACCTGTAGGGAGCAGAAAGGAAGGGGCCCTATGGCTGCAAGAAATTATAAGGCCCACCTCCAACTCTAAGTAGTTCTCTGTGGTCACAAATGGGTTTGGGAGTATTGTTTAATGGAGATCTGGCTTTCTTTCCCAGCTTGGAACTTTATACGTTATAGAGACACTGGTTCTGACTAGTATGAGCTCTGGACTTTACCATGAGCCCTGGCTTCCTTTTGTCTAAGGCTGTTTTCTTGGCCAAGAAGAACACCTGTGGCATGTCTGTCTTTGCAGAGCTAGGCTGGCTACGTGCACATTACAATATACAGACCTTGACTTGGCACCTTAACCCAGAGCTTCATCATCAAGAGCCATGGCAAGTCCCTAGTTCAGGGGTAGTTGCCACCTCTTGTGTCTCAATTCATCCTTGACACACAAGTAGTCTGTGTTAATTGCATCAGGTGACCTATAGCTTGGAGATCCATTATCAGCTAGACCAAATGAGGAGGCAGAGTCATTGTATTGTACTCCAAATTATATAAATTTGGGACAATGGCAGGGGTTAAAGGTGACAAGGTGCCTTGACACTTAGCATGCTAACAGTCCTTCGGGAACTTGGGTCTTGGAGAGCTTACTCCATTTTGTGTTCTGTCTTCAATACTGGCATCTAACTGAAGGACTTTCTCATCAAATCCCGGGGATTGCCACATTGCATTTAAGTGTCCCAAGTTGAGCCGTTTGAGCCTTAGCAACATCTACTCATGTTTACACAGAGGCCAGCAATGGAACCATAGAACAAACCAGAGCATCTTAGCTTGGGGGTAATAGTTGGTCCATGCACAGCGACTTAGTGATCTAGCCACTGTGTTTTTATTTTGAGTTTCATCTTGCCCTGTGCCTTGTGCTAGCTCTGCACTGAACATACTGCCTTCCTTCATCACCTCTGAAAAGCCAAGCTCTTTGCTGTTGGAGGGCAGCTTGTACTTCTCTTTCTTCTCCCCAGGGTCTGCTTGCACTTGCTCTTTGTCTGTCTAGCTGAATTGTTTTAAGGCAACCCCTATTAAAGAATCATCACTGGCCTAGAAGCAGCTGCCCGCCAGTAGCAGCTTTCTCTGAGACTTTTGCTGGTCCTTTCTACTCAACAAACCCATTCAGTTTTGCAAACAGATTCTCCAAAATGTGGCCTATGGAATTCTGTCAGAAAACAGAGGGGTTAATGGCCCTCGTGGTCCATCTTAATCCTTTAAAGCTACTCACAGGAGAGGACTGCCATTAGGTGCCCTTGCTTGTCCCTGCAGCTTTAGTGCCTCACACCTAAGCTCCTTGTCTGCAGCTCTTAAGGGACACTCAGCTGAGCAGGAGGAGGCCAGTAGGGTGCTCAGAAGGTAGCCAACTTCCATAAATCAATCAATCAATCAATCAATCAATCAATAAATCAATAAATCAAAACAAAACAAAACCCAGTCCTCAGCAGAAAGAGCAGTCCAACAGCTTGGTAGTGTGTGTAGACGTGCTCGTTCACCACTTACAGTTGAAAGAGATTTTTGCCTCCCCCCCTGCCACGAGTCTCTGGTACCCTACTCCTTTGGTATCATTTTCAATCATTTCTAGCCAAGACAAGTCACATTTTCGACCAATAAATACTCACAAATCACAGAGAACAGGTTTCCTGACTGTCCCAGGGTTTCTCATTGCCTGCAGGTTCCATGGGTGGATTCAAGCCTGCTTCTTTCTGAAGTTGTGAGGGATTCTCCTGGTGGATCCATTTTGGTAGTAGCTTGGGAGTTTGGCCTTAAACTCCATCTGGAAAGCTGTGGACCAGGATTGTGCTTCTTATAGGGGTCACAGGCAGCCATGGATTTGTGGTCTTGATCGATCTAAATAAAGGCCTATGGGACTTTTAGGTGCAGAGGCCACTTGGTAAAGGGCATGGGAGGAGAGACAGCCACCTGGATCCTGCCTTAGCTCCTCTATTCCTCTCTTCTACCTTGGTTATGCTACTGTAGCACCAAGCTTTTCGCTGCCCCCCCCCCCCACCCTGTTTCAGGCCTTTGCCACAATTTGCTGTTTTCTCTGGTGAGAATCTGCCCCCCCTACCCCCACCCAGCCTTTGCTGTCAATAAAGGCCCAGGTCAGGCATCACTAGTTCCTATAAAGCTTTTTTGACTTTACCTTCCACGTCAGTCAGTGTTCCCATGTGCTCCTTGTCTCTTGCTAGGCTATGCCTCTATTCCTGTATGTTCTTCTCCTCTAGGTCCTTCACCTCTCTGGAGAGGGTCTTTGTTGAACATCTTCATTTCAAGTAAAGCTGTCATGAATTCCCCCTTCTAGGGGCAGAGCCAGGCAGGAAGCTCACTGTACAAGTGGCTTTGGGAGGGCTCAGAGTTCCACACCTCTGGACCAGGAATCACACTTTCAAGTCCTAGTAGCTCAGTAGTTGCAATGATTAAGTGGATGAGTTAAATCAGAATGAGGAAGCAAAAGGTATTAGAGTAGCCTCCAGAAACTGGGAGAAGGAAGGAATGGGTTCTACCTCACACCCCAGAGGAAGCTCCCTCCCACGAGACTTTGAATATCTAACTCCAGAAGCAGGATAGATGATGTTTTCATTGTTTTGAGCCTTCAAGCTGAGGATAATTTGTCACAGTAATGTCAGGTGAATAATAAACAGACTCAGGCGAATTGCCCAAAGTCACCAGAGAGTGAACCCGAAGTTCAAATCCAATCTGTTAATAACAGATTATGTGGTCTCAAATCAAATACAACTTTATAATAAACATTCCTTAGATTTGTTTAATGGAAGAGATGTCCTGAGTGTATGCTGCAGGTAAGATGGGTGCTGGAGACCGAAAGTTCAAGGAGGAGTCACGAACAAGACCAAAGCAGTTTCGTCTTTGGATGGTGTTAATGGTTGGAGTATGAAATACCCCATGGGCTCTTGGGTTGCCAGCTGGTGGCACCATATTGGAAGGTGGTGGAAACTTTAAAAGGTGGAGCCAAACTAGAGGACTAAGTGAATCACCAGCAGCCTTCTGGGTGTTAAGTCATTTCTCACCCAGGTCTCTCTTTCCTGATTGACATGTCTCCACCCCTGCTGTGCCTTTTCTTCCCATCTCTCCAAGAGGGCTCCAACAACCATGAGCCTAAATAAATCCCTCCTCTCCTAAGGAAGTGCTTCATTCTGATACCATAGAGATGAGGAAAGTAATTAACATAGACATCCTTCAGTTCAGTGGGAGAAACTTTAAACAATTACTTTCACCTTCAGAGATGTACTCAAAATCATTTCAATCCAACAGTGATAAGTGTTACAAAGGAGGAGTATAAAGTCACAAGATTTTATTCTGGAAACAAACAAACAAACAATTCTTGCATGCTCCTTGGTAGGCCCAAGTAAAAGCCAGCAGAGGTAAGGTCAGCCGTGTATCCTCTCTGGTCTACTCCTGTGAGTTTGAATGCTTCAAACTGTGTCTCAGCCCTCCAGAGCTTGTGGAAGTTGGTCCACCATGAAGCAAATCTCTGAGGCTAGAGACCCACAAAAGAAGGCAGTAATGCTTCCCCATATGCGAGCTCTGCAACCCATTACAGACATCATCAAGAGGCAGTGGGGTGTGGGAGGATTTCTTCAGACAAGGTTGAAAAATTTGGCATTCCTGCGCCAGGCCAGATTTCCTGGAGGGCTGTGAGGAACTCCCTAATTACCCTTCATTCTGGGCAATGTTGTTTCAGAACAGCTCTCGCCAAGAGCTCTGCTTCGATATCACTCACATACTCGGAAAAACTACCCATAGCCTTGTTTTCTGAGCAGAGTAGGACGTCCAGGCCCCCGCATGTCTCAGGGGGTCTTGGCTCTGCTTCCAGTTGTTACAAGGAAAGCTGATTCACTCTCACCATTTTTTTTGCAAATGAGTCCATTTTTATGGGTCCTAAGTTACACCTGACCATCTTCGGCCTCTGGGATATGCTAGTATAGAGTTCAGACTGACTTGTAAGGATGTCTTGTTGGTGACCTTTGATTATCTTCTGGATTCGGAAGGAGGGGTTCTTCTAAAGTACCTTTTCCAGTACTTTAACTTCAATCTTACTCCCCAAAATTATATCCACTCATTCACTCAGTAGTTATATGTACTAACTGTATATCAGGACCACACAGAGGTAAAACGGTTGGTAAAAACCTCAAAGTCCCCACTCTGGGGATGCTAGATGCTATGCTAACACTTTCCGAATGGTTCCTGCTGACTCCCATCAAGACCCTGGGTAGACAGGGTTGTGTCCATATTATGGATAGGAAAACAAGTCAGAGAAAAGTAACTCAGCTCATTCAAAGCAAAGCCAGAATGTTGTGCCTCAGTATCCACTGTACGCTGTTTCTATTATATTCTGGTTCATTAGATTTATTATAGGAGTTATGTGATTTAGTATATTTATAACTTTGTATATTATGTTAGTCTGGTCCTAAGGAATTTGTGTGATTTTTTTTTTTTAAAAGCAGGAAAAGGATGTAGACTGAACCCTGTTCAAAATAACAGCGTGACACAGCTAGTGTGGTCAACCACCTCTTTTATAGTTTTAAGTAGTTCAGATCTTGTTTTTAAAGAATCTACAGACCAAATTTGGCATCTTATTTTTCCTATTTTTCCCCTTATGTTATCCCACATGCGTCTGTTGTTTCCTTGCATGCTCCTTACTGTGTTAATACCACCAGAGGTAGTATCAGCCACTTACTCTCTGGCTTATTTGTGATAGTAAGCACTGGATAACAAAATTAATAATATGCATTCCTCTCTAAGATGCTAAAAGTCTAGTAAGAGAAAGAAACTAAGTGGGTACATGCCTTAGTTTGGGTTTCTATTGCTGTGAAAAGACACCATGACCATAGCAACTCTTTACAAAGAACACATTTAATTGTGGTGGCAGCTTACCATTTGAGAGGTTCAGTCCATTATCATCATGACAGGGACCAGGGTGGCCTGCAGGCAGACATGGTACTAGAGAGGTAGCTGTGAGTCCTACATCTTTCAGGCAACAGGAAGTTGACTGAGACACTGGGCTATATCTGCAGCATAGAAGACCACAAAGCCTGCCCTCACAGTGAAACTCTTTCTCCAACAAGGCCATACCCATTCCAACAAAGCCACACCTCCTAATAATGTCACTTCCTATGAAATCATGGGGGGCAATTACATTCAAACTACCACATTCCACTCTCTGGCCCCCACAAGCTTGTAACAATATCATAATGCAAAATTCATTTAGTCCAACTTTGAAAGTCCTCGTAATCTATCACTGTCTCAGCAATGTTTAAAAGTTCAAAGTTCAAAGTCTCTTCTGAGACTCATGCAATCTCTTAACTGTAATCACCTGTAAAAATCAAAATCAAAAAGCAGATCTCATACTTCCAATATATAATGGCACAAGATATGCATTACCATTCCAAAATGCAGGGAAAGGAGCATAGTGAGGACATACTGGACCAAAGTATGATCAAAGCAAGATCAAAGACCAGTTGGGCAAACTCCAAACTCTGCATCTCCATGTCTCATGTCAAAACACTCTTCAGATCTCCAACTCCTTTCAACTTTGTTGACTGAAAACCGCTTCTTTCTCTTGGGCTGGTTCCACTCCCTGTTAGCAGCTCTCCTCCACAGGTATCTCAGGACCCTGGCATCCCTAACATACTGGGTTCTCCAAGGCAATCCAGGCTTCAACTTCACAGCTTCATGCAATGGCCTCTCTATCAGGCCTCCATTCAGGAACACCCTTAAGACATGCCTGGCCTCTGTGGCTTTCTGGCTTTAGGCACACAGGCAAATTCCATCACCTATCTTTTTTATCCTTAAGTCTAAAAGCTAGCTCCTTTTCTGCTCTGGTCATTCTAAGAGACATAATTGCCATCCCAGAATGTGAAAAGGAAGAATGTATGCAATCTCTCAGTTAGAAGAGGCTTATAAGAAGTATTTACATCATCAAACAGCGTGTATTGCTCTTATGTTTTACCACAGAATCAGCTTTGTTATTGACATTGATTATAACAACATAATAATAAAATATAGCAATAATTCCTAATGATTATAGGGTAGTTTCCACACACCAGACAACGTAAATAGTACCTTATGCAAATGATCTATTTCTACTTGTTACCAGGAATCTAGGGCTTACAGACTAAACATCTCTGTTTCATTTCTTCTGCTATGATAAAATACCCTAACCAAAAGCAGCTTAGAGACAAGGGCTTTATTTTAGCTCACAATTCCAGGTTATAGTACATTACTAGAGGGAAGTCACAACATCAGGAGCTTGAGACATCACATTCATAGTTAAGAACAAAGAAAGAAAACACCCATCCTCAGTTGCCTGCTTGTAGTCAGCTCAGTTTCTCAGCTCATACAGTTCAGAATCCTCTGCCTAGGGAATGGTGCTGCCCACAAGTGGATTTGGTATTCTCACATCAGTTAACTTAAAACATTCCATAGACCTCTTCACAGACCAATCCAATATAAGCAATCCCTCATTGGGACTCTTTCTCCTAGGTGATAGGTTGTGCCAAGTTGACTACTGAATAGGGACAGTGTATTTTGTTCCACTGCTTTTGGGTCTGTGGTTAGGCAGATCATAGATAAGGGGGGCATAGTAAAGCCAAGCATCTCCCTTCAGAGGGGTAGGGCCTGGGCTCCTAATACCCACTCAAAGCCATGCCTCAGTGACCTAAGATCAACCCATTAGGCCATTCCCTTTAGAGATTTAATCATCTCTGAGTAACACCGCAGGCTGGGACCAAGCCTTTAACGCATGACCTTTGGAGGACATTTAAAATCTAGACCAGAGCTGGGGACATTCTTTGGCTAATTTTGCAGTTTTCTTCCACTTTTAAAAATTGTATACCTTGGGAATTCTTGACATGTCCTTGACATGAGCTTAATGGAAACAGACTCATAAATCCTCCCTTTTCCATCATTTTATGAAAAAGATTTATTATAAAACTCTTACTGAGATGATTACAAATTATCATTAAATCATTTCATGCATTGTTTTCCTGTCATATGTATAAGACTGTCTGGAGGGCACTGCTTTGGGAATGTCTTTTCTAATAAAAATTGACTTGGTTTTGGACAATAGGAGCAGTGTTTTTCAAGCAAAGTCTGAGCTGTCTGGGAAGAGAAAGAAAATATACCAGAGTTGTCACTGACTCTGAAAGTCAGAGGGATGGGGTACTTAGCTTCACTATCCTGATGACATTCCATGCTGAAGGTGGGTCCCTGTAGACTCCGTCAGCGTCAGCTCCCGGGGCAGGCAGCCAACATCCTGAAGCAGCTGCCATTTTCCTTGGGTGATTCATGTGTGAAAGTGTCTCCCCCATAAGAATGTGGGCCATCGTGCTCTTCCCAGAGCACGGCTCTTATCATCCCAGAAGTGTTTGCTCATGTAAATGCATCCCAGTTGGAAAGTCTAAAGATGTGAAGGATGGTTGTCCCATCCTAATATGTAACCCTCTTGGTCTATAGTATCTCATATTTGGCTACATTAGTTTTAGTTAACAGAACTGGGCCTTACATCTGAGCTTATGTAAGTTTTCATATTACATCATAGATAAATTTAGAATGGCCATGAATCTCTGTCTCACAATCCAAATGGCTTAGCTCAGTGTTCCTATCATCCATTATGAAGCCTTGAATTTGAGCATAAGGCTCTATCCATGTATGTGGTGCTGGTGATATGGGTAACATCCAGATCTATGCTATCTAATTCTTCTCTACTCTTGAATTCCTCCCCCCTTGTTAGATAAGAGACGACAGTACAGAATCAACTACATTCAAAAGGAATCCTTTTTTCCCCTTTCCTCCTGTCTTCTTTTCTAGGAATAATAGACATGCTTCTTCACTCATATTTTTATTATGCAAAATATGTTGTTTCTGAGTGAGACTTGGGTAGGGAGTGATATTTTTATGGCAGGTAGAAATGTCATCAAAATGTGCATATGAGCTTGATGCTGTGTTTAACAGACATGACCCAGAACGAAGAATGAACCACACAACCAGAATTTTTGTGGCAGAAGTAGGAGCGTATCAGTCCTAACTGCACAGATTCTCAGGGCTAAGGACTAATCCATCAGGTTTCAGGGGAGAATATCAAGGCAGCATTAATTGGCCACAGTCTGTAAGATGAATCGCTAAACGGTCTTATTAATAAAAAAAACCTGGAGCCAGATATTGGAGTGAATTCTGAAAGATCAGAGAAGCAGAACAATCCACAACCTCACCTCAACAACTGTTCACCCGATCCTATTTCCATGAATCCTCAGACTGAATGCTTCTGAGTCCTCACTGGGATGGATCTCAGCTGAACTGCTGCTAAAAGCCTAGTTCCTGGTCCTCAGGCTTTATATACCTTTCTGCTTCCTGCCATTACTTCCTGGGATTAAAAGAGTGTGTTTTTCCCAAGCAAAGACATGAGATCTCAAGTGCTAGGATTAAAGGTGTGTGCCACCATGCCTGGCTCTGTTCCCAGTGTGGCCTTGAACTCACAGAGATCCAGACTAACTCTGCCTCCCAAGTGAGAGGATTAAAGGTGTGTGTGCCACCATTTTCTGGTCTCTATGTCTAATCTAATGACTGTTCTGTTCTCTGACCCCCAGATAAGTTTATTAGGGTATCCAATATATCAACCACAACAGTCCTTTGGAAATCTCAAGGTGAAATTCTCAGCTAGCTGCCATTGTCTTTGCTCTCAATTTTAAAAATAAGGATGAACAAAAAATCAAATGGATTTTATTTGAAAATCTTACTCTATATGGTGCTATCATTTATCCATAGTAAAATTTTCTGTTTTTAGTTGTGGGGAGGGTATATGTGCCCATGAGTATGGGTTCCCTAGAGCAGAAGTCACAAGCAGTTGTGAACTGCAGGAAATGGGTACGTGAAATAGAATCTGGGTCCTCTAGAAGAGCAACAAGTGCTCTGAACTGCTCATCTATCTCTCCAGTCCTCATCTTTCCATAGTTTAAAATTTATGCTTTCAATGGAACCTAGAAAGTTCAAAATCATAGTAAGGGAAAATAGACAGGTCGTTTCCATGAGCTGAAAGGAAGGGAAAGAGGAAAACAATTTCTGAGTGAGGGGTTTTAGTTTAAGAGTATGAAAAATGTCTATATGTGGCTGGTGTAGAGTACTGTGATGCTGGTAGAGTACTGTGATGACCATAGAGTACTGTTATGACTATAGAGTACTATGATATTGCAGAGTACTGTGATGCTGTAAAGTACTGTGATGACTGTAGAGTACTTTGATGACTGTAAAGTACTGTGATGACCATAGCGTACTGTGATGACCAGAGTACTATGATGCTAGTAGAGTACTATGATGCTAGTAGAGTACTGTGATGCCACAGAGTGCAGTTGTGGCAGAATACTGTTGCAGCAGAGTGCTGTGGCTGCACAGTGCTGTGATGACACATGGTGCTTTTGCTACAGAGTGCTGTTGTTGTAGCATGATGCTGTAGAGGGCTGTGATGTAACAGAGTGCTTTGATGCAGCATAGTATTGTGATGACCTCAGAGTGAGATGATGCTGTAGAGTGTTGTGATACCTGAAGAGTACTGTGATGCCACAGTGTTGATACCCACAGTTCTGTGATGGCCACAGAGTACCATGATGCCACAGAGTACTGTGAATCTACTTGATGCCACAGAACTGTTTTCTTTCAATGGTTGCAAGTAAGATGCTGTTGTGAGTTTTGATCACAGTAAGAAGAGCGTACAGTTTCCTTCACGGAATTTGGAATCTCCAATGCCCTTTCTACCTACCTCCCCATTAAGGCCCTGGGTGCCCTGAAGCAGACTAATAACAAAGCTGATTTTTTAGTTGTCTTGTGTTTTTGTTTGTTTGTTTGTTTTCAAAATGATCTCACACTTGTTATTGCAAAATATGGAGAAAAGCATGGCTGACCTCCTTAGCACCATTTTATAAATGAATAAACTCAGCCCTAAAGTTATATAGCTGTAGTTAACAAGGTTACTTCTAGAACCTAAGAATGGCATTCTCAAAGTCAAACAAGACCCAGTGTAAACATTTTAAATCAATGCCTAACATTTTTACTTGTTTACCTGGACACAGACAGGGCATTTGGAAAGAATTTTTAGAATTTCTAACTCTGACTTGATTTGAACATTTTGAACACAAATTTATTTTGTCACTCCATTGTCTAAACACAGGTTAACTGGGGTTTTACTACATGGTCAGGACCATGGCAGGAACTTCCTAGACTTTATCATTTACTAGGAACCGTTTTAGGTACCCTCGCTCTGGTAACTTGTTTATCAGAACAAATTATTTACTTTTTACGTAGAAGACATATTTCCATTAATTGATGGTAGGAATGTCAGCATTGGGGGCACACAGGAGGCACAGCTCCCCACTGTCACCCTCCTTGCCTGGGGAGTTTCCCTCAATTTTTAAGAACCTTGACTCAGCTCAAATCAGGATTTGTGGCTTTAATGCAGAAAAACATTTCACATCCATGCAGCATATGAATCAGAGAAGGAGTTGAATAAAAGTTGTTATTATCAATGTAATCATGGAGGTCAAGAGAAAGATACTCAAAAGAAAAGACATGATACCCTATGAACACAAATACATATATTTAAAAGAAGAGAGGCATAAGACATACCCAAGTGTGGGCACAGGTTCCCAAAGGGACTGTTGCAGCTCATTGTTTGTTTTTGTTTGTTTTGTTTTATAGTAATTGTATAGGATTTGGTTGGGATTTGAAGTTATTATATTTAAGAGCTTCCTAGGAAACCTAGTTGAGGTCACCTGGTAGTTCTGAGGGACACCTAATAGGATTTCAACTGATCAGTTAAAAGTATAGCCCACAGGGATCCAGGGAGGTATCAGTTTATGTGAGATCCTCAGGTGATATCTAGGGAAAGAATACGGTTCTCCTCAGGGTCCTGTACATTCCAGCCTTAAGCCTGAGTTATTGCTCCTTTAACATTAAGTATCTGTGTACAAAAGGGACAGTAACTCTGTGTAGGCAGCAAATGTGAATTCTGTTGGAATTCTTGCTTTTCAGCTGATGAGAGGCTCCAATCATCCTGTGGGATAAAAGGCTCTCTTCCCTTCTTTCGTCTCCATGGTTTTCCCATTCCTCTAGCCTGCCTCAGCCCGTGCTAACCTCCCTCCATGTGCTTAACATACTTTATGCCATATAACCCACACATCAGTCTGAGGCAGCAGAGCCTACAAGAGCTTAACATCTGAAAGAATTTGCCTGAGGAGACAAGTGAAATGATCAGGATTTGAACCCAGATCTCCCCACTGCTTCGCTGCTACTTAAATTGCACAGTGTGTGTCTTTTGAACCACTGTCAACTCTCAGTATTGATGATGTCATCTGCATGGCTGGGGTAGTATCCAGGGATGGACACTGGTTGGCTCATAGTCAACTTCTTGAGGGACTTCTAAATTTCACCCAGAAATTCTGGCTGGAAATTTGATTCGGTTGCTGAAAGCGCTGAAATACAGCTTTCATGTTCATGCGCAACTTGCCTTTTCGTTTTCTTTTATTATCCTGAGACTTACTGTAAATCACCCTCGCCCATCAGTCCTGGGGGTTCTGATTATGTTCCTGGGGTCCCGCTAAGAGCAAGGGCAGTAAATTACTGCCACTTTGTTTGAAAATTTTTTTAGCCACAGTACATTAGCTGCTTTTGTTTGCTTTTCCACTGGTGGTGTGCACACTTCTGTTTGAGAATTTGTGTTTTTTCAATGTCTCATTTGTGAATAGTGTAACTTGCAGGATGGAATGATTGGAGAAAAAAAAATATGAAAGTGGGTGTCCTGTTTGTCGTCTGTAAGATCTTAAAGCTTCTGTCATGAAAATGAATTGTGGAGTCTTTCTCTCTCTTTCCCGTGGGTACACACACACACACACACACACACACACACACACACACACACACTCTTAGTCTCCTGACTTCTCCCAAGCTTTCTATTTACTCCCTTTCTCCTCAAGCACTTGTTAAATGACCAATATGATGTTTGCTGTGAAACAAATAGGAAGAAATGCATTCTCGAGGCTTCCCTGGGTATTTTTATTTGGAAGATTCATAGATCAGAAAGTCAAATTTCCTGACATTTTTAGCAAATAAACAAATAAATAAATCTCTTTAACAGATAAAAAGGAGACTGATTAAAAACTAGACCCTAAAAGACTGTCAAAATTTCAACAGTAGCTGCTTTCTCTTGGATCAATAGCACTGACCCCGAGGCACCTGACTTTCTGTAAGGTGACCTAAAAGCATCTTGATTTGCTGACCCTACTGGGCTATCCCCAAATAGAGTGACTTCAAACATGACACTCAGGGCCTCAGTAGCCTTTGGTCGTTGGCATCTAGATCAGTGGAGACATGTGTTTATATCTTTTGATTAAGATGGAGAAAAAGAAGGCCCTAGCCAACGGAGTGCCAAGTTCTTCACTGCAAACCTTGCCTGAGCCTGCATGACTGTGATTGCTCATAAAGCCCACAGACACCAAGAAGCTGCAATGCTGTACAGGGCCCTGAGGAGTTTGAAAATCAACTATTTTTCCTGAAATTACCCCCATTTCTAAAGTGGCTTTGGAAAATAATCGATTATGTTTGAGGAGCAAGCTAGAGTTAGAGAGTTTTCAGTCCTTAGCAATAGGCCACATTAAAATCATGAATATGTCTTACTAGACTCTATATTAAATATTATTCAGGGAGGCTGCCCACCTATAACACCTCCTACCATCTGGTGGCTGCCCCTTTGAGTCACCATGGGAAGCTCCCAGCAGCTGTGATTGTATTTCATAATCTTGTCCCACTGGTGAAAGTTATTGGCCAGACTGAGAGCCCCTGACCCAGGAGAGACCAATCGGATGATCTTTTCTGGAAATGTGGACTTCATTCTCAGCTACAGCCTGTTAGTATTTGTGACTTGTATGTATTGAATCAGGGGTGGGGATGGTGATCATTTCCCATGTGTTCAGAGAAATAAAAAAGCTGGCCTACAAGAAGAGATGGAAGCAGATTCATGGAGAATCAGATGTCAGAGCCGGAGGGAAGGTCTTGTCAGAGAACCTTTCTAGTTCTGAGTTCCTCTTTCTCCTGAGGCCTAGGCAGAGTTGTTACCAGCGTCTCTTGAGCCCTTGAGTCTCCATCACTTCATCTGCCCACACCTTCCTGTCAGCCTTGTTAGTTCCTGTTACGTTCTATCACAGGTCTTAGGACAGGTCGCCTCCTGTCTCCAGTACATAACAGCACCTAAAGATGTTCATATGAACTCGGTGGTCCCTGAAAAGGCTGAAGTTGAGAACAAGCTTCAGATAGCTTGGTTTTATCCTCTTGTGGTATAGCTGAGGAAACCAAAGACAATGGGTGTAAAGAAAGGACTCTGTGTCAGGCAGGCTTCCTGGGAGCTACTGGAACATTCTGACTGTGTGGGCTCCTCACTTTCACTTCCTATCTAATATAATGTATATCTTGAATATATCTACAGTTCTAGAAAATGAACTTCACTTCAAAATCTGAAATGGGCATTGTGCCTCAGAGACCTATTGTCAGGTAACAACATACAATCTATTAATGTTGCCTCCCTTGACTCTTCTGGGCATTGGCCAATGTCTTGAATGCTTCATGCTCAGAGTCTCTCCTGTGGCTGCTGCTCCAGTCACCCTGGAGGTTTCACTATTCAGGGTCTGGTGACTGGGCTAAGAGGACAGTCAGTTAGGGCCTGGGGCAGCTGGGGCTCCCAAAGCCTGCCCTTTCTGAGGTGGATTACAGGTATCTGACAGCTGAAGGTCCCCAGATTAATTGCTCCTACCCCCGTCTAACCTGGCCCCTGAATTCCCTTGCTCAGAGTCACTTTGGCTTCAGTGGTACAAGAAAAAGAGCAGGGATGTCTTGTTTGATGGAAAGCATGTCAGTGAATTTGCCTGCTTTCCACTTACGGGTGATAGGAAGGAAGCAAACACCATCCACGCTGCATGGAGCTCTTGTTTTGAGTCGGAAGCCCTCCCTCATTTCCAGACAACTGTTAGTTTCAGGCCTTAGTAACAGTGACATACACTACAATTGACTCGCTTTGTGGTGGTTGGAATGAAAATGTTCCTCATGGGGTCACAGGGAGTGGGACCGTAAGTAGGGGTGGCCTTGTTGGAGTAGGTGTGGCCTTGTTGGAGTAGGTGTGGCCTTGTTGGAGTAGGTGTGGCCTTGTTGGAGTAGGTGTGGCCTTGTTGGAGTAGGTGTGGCCTTGTTGGAGTAGGTGTGGCCTTGTTGGAGTAGGTGTGGCCTTGTTGGAGAAAGTGTGTCACTAGAGATAGGCTTTGAAGTCTCAAATGCTCAAGCTGGTCCTGGTGTCTGGTTCTCTCTTCCTGCTGCCCACTGATCCAGATGTAGAACTCTCAGCTGTCTCTTTAGGTCCATGTCTGCCTACATGCTGCCATGCTTCCTACCATGATGATAATGGACTAAACCTCTGAACTATAAGCTAGCCCCAATTAAATGTTTTCCTTTATAAGACTTGCCATGGTCATGGTGTCTTCACAGCAGTAGAAATGTAAGTAAGACATGCTTCTTTCATCAACTCACTCACAGAGTTCTAACTCTGGCATCAGAGGCTAGGACTAAGTCTAGACAAGCACAAAATGGTCCTTTCCATTCCTCTTCCCTTCTTCTCATCATTTTTATAGGTTTTATTTAATTCAGTTTTCTCACCCTTTATCTAATAAAAAGCCTAGTATTGCTTAGTCTCTCTATTACAGTGGTTCCCAACCTTCCTAATGCTGTAACCCTTTAGTACAGTTCTTCATGTTATGGGGACTCTCAACCATAAATTTTCACCACTGCTTTGTAACTGTAATCTTGCTACTGTTATAAACCATAATGTAAATGTCTGTGTTTCCCAATGGTCTTAGATGACTCCTGTGGAAGGGTCATTTGAGCCCCAATGGGATCACAAACTACAGGCTGAGAATGACTGTTTTATGATTACTCAGTGACCTTGCCTGTCTCAATCTCCTTCCCTCTCTACTCCTTTAGCATCCAACTTCTTGATCTCCCACTGGTACCTCAGCTCACCCTGATCTGTTCTTTCCTATCAGTTCTCTGGATTCTTTCTCCCTCCTTCCTCAGTCAGGAGCTGAAGGATATAGCCCGTATTGCCTCCCTTATGGAAACTCCACAGTTGCTAAAGGTGGCTTTCTTTGAAGACCTTTTTTTGACATTCCTGGCCTATAAAATGGGTTGTTTCTTCCATCAAGGGCTTTGGCCACCCTGCATGACTCAGATCACACTCTGTCATTATGGTAAACATACTGGTTTGGCTCTAGCCAGGGTAAGAACTATTGAACACAGGCTCTTAACTCAACATGTTCATCTGCCTATGGGACACTTTTACCCAGCTGCCTTAGCAATCTTGTGTTAGTCTGACTAAGCTACTATAATGAGAAAGGCCCGATTAGACCTCAAGTTCACAGTTTTCTGCATTTAGTTGATTTTTCCCTCTTGCCGCTGTGTAATTAGTGCTGTAGTTTGTTTGATGTGTGCATGAGTGTTCACACGTGTTTGCATGCGCTTGCCTTATCAGGCTCCTGTGGAGGCCAAAGGCTGACATAGAAGTCTTTCTCGGATGCTTCTCCACCTTACAGTTTAAGATGGTCTCTCACTGGGTGGCGCTTGCTATTTCAGCTGCACCGGCTAGCCAGTAAATCCCTAGATCCTTGGATTCCTCGCCCCAGCACTGGGGTTTCAGACACAGGTGACCATGCCCAGTCCTTTCTGTGGGTTCTGCCGATCTTATGCAAATCCTCATGCTTACACAGCAATCATAGTAGCCGCTGAGCCAGCTCCCCAGCCACTCTCCTAGTTTTTATCTCCAGATTGCCCAATGTTTGCTTTGTTTTGTTTTGTTTTTTTGGCAGAAGCTCTAGAGCAGACAATGTCAGATTGTTGAAGAAGTTGCTTCAAAATTTTAGGGCAGAACCACCCCATTGATAAAAGAGACCATCCAGGTGACACACACTTATCTAGAGACCTGAGCTATGGCCAAGTCAGCAGATTCTTTCAGAATATGAGGCAAGTTGGGAAGGAGGGTGGGAGAACTGGTCTGCGTGCCCTTCCACGGCCCCAGAAGTTTACATTCTGGGAAAACCTGAAGGTAGATTGTCAATCTCTGTGGAATCTGGTTGGAATATTGACTGACACTGGAGGGCTTCAGGTCCTGTTCAATCAAGATAGGACTGGAAAACTGAGATGCTCTAACCATGTGGTCCCCATAGGGATAGAAATTCATTGGCCAGAACGACCCAGTTTTGTTTTGAAAACCACCCAGGCTCCACTTGGAGCTGTGAGCTGCTTGACAATGCATTATGATGGGGTAGGCCGCTGCCTCAGACTGACCAGGGCAACAAAACAACAGACTGCCTTTGAGCAAGGCCCTGGATGTGTCCCGGTTGTACCTTGCTCAGGGTTTCTGGCGAGAAAGCACAGCTGTGACCTTCGCATGGCATAGACCCAGCCACAGGCACACACGGAGAGGACTATACACCAAGCCGATGCCGAAGCATGCCTCCTGTTCAAGGCACTCAAAGCACAGGCCTAACTTACGATGTGTTCTGTTTACATTGGCCTAGAGCCCAAACCCGAAATGTATTTCAGGCCTGGCCTTCTAGATGCTATCTCCAGGCATTTAGAGGTTCGTTACACAGAGCACTCATCCTGTCCTGCTCCAGTTAAGGTCTGTCAGCGTTTTTCAAAGCTTTATAATTCAACCATAAGGGAGGAGAGTGCCACTTTCAGAGCTCAGCTTGCCATGTAGGACCTATACCTAGGAGTCTAAAACTTTGATCCCCCTCCCATTTTCAAGTTGGACTCTTACCGGGTGGGGGATAGTGAACCATAAGACAAGCTCGTGGTTTTGTTATTTTTAGTTTGGTATTTGAAAGACTAAGGAAAACCGGGCAGTCATATGTTAAGGCCCATTTTAAAGTTAGATGGTGGGAAAGGTCAGAGACAAGGCTGTCAACATCTCTCCAAAACAAGGAGAGCAATTCTCAAGCCCACAGCCTGTGTTCGAATTTTCAGTTGGGAGTTTAATTATGTATCAAAATGAAGATATCAGGCTGAGAGTTAACTATGTTTCTTCTGGTATTTTCTGAGTACTCCTATTATTTTAAAATTTAAATGAAATACTATACCTCATAAACATGAAGTAACAAGACAATACCCCTACCTCATATAAAAATGTTCAATGGTGCTGAACAGATGTCTCAGTGGTTAAAATGCTGAACACATGTCTCCGTGGTTAAAATACTTGCCAAGCAAGGGTAAGGGCCAGAGATCAATCCCTAGAATCCACACAAATTGCAGAGGAGGTATGGTGGCTCACTGTACCTCTAGCCTCAGAAGGCAGAGATAGGTGATCCTGAAGCAAGCTGGCTAGTGGGACTACCCATAGTGATGAACTCTGGTTTTGATCGAGAGACCCTGCATCAATGAATAAGCCGGAAGAGCAATTGAGGAAGAGTCTCAAGATCAACCTCAAGCCTCCATGTGCACTCAAGCACACATGCATGTGCACCCATGCAAACATGCTTACACAAGCATGCATGGATACCACATACATATACACATGAAAAAAAGAAAAAAAATACTGGAGGGAGGGAGAGAGAGAGAGAGAGAGAGAGAGAGAGAGAGAGAGAGAGGCTGAGATTGAGACTCAGTTGGATATTATAGCACCAAGGTCTACTGTCTGTTTGGGTTTCTGTAAGTCTCCTTCACCACTGGGTGACTTATAAATGACAGACATTCATTTGTCACAGTTCTGTGATCTGGAAGGCTATGATCAAGACACAACCACCTCTAGTTCTAGTGAAGTCCCTCATCCTAGCATGTATCTACCTGACTTCTGTGTCCTCTTATGGTAGGTGAGGCAGGGGATCCCTTTCTTATGATGAGGATACAAATCTCACTCATAAGGGCTGTCCCCGTGTGACCTGACCACCCTTAAGGCCTCACACCCTGATGCCATCACACTGAGATAGGATTTGAACAAGTGAATTTTAGTGGGTGGCAGTGAGGAAGTAAACACTAAAGGTGAAGGCTAAAGTCTGGTGTGGGAAGGCTTCATCCGTGATCCTTGGACTAGTTGACAGTAGATGGAGTTCCTGGTGGCAAGAGAGTATAAAGCAGAGGTTGGGTGGGGAAAGTTGACAACACAGACATAAGGATTCTGATAGGAAGAGTTCCCATAACTGCCACCAGGAAAAACTTCTGAAACATGGGAATCTTATCTGAAGCAGGACAGGAGCCCCCACACATCACAGGGCTGGACTGAGGATGAAGCACAGTTGCATGCCTGAAGAGCCTAAGGAAATTAGCATGAGCCTCACAGCCCCTCCTCCTCACACCTCTATGGATCCTAAGTAGATACAAAACATTCTATTGTAATTCTGCACAGACCTTCACTACAAAAAGCAAGAGGGAAAAGTTTCCTGAGTGCTGAAGAGTCTGTTTCCATACAACTGTCCTACTTGTGAAAATAACCCGCTCCTTAAAGCATTTCTCTAGGTACTCATACTTTCCTAAGCCCCTTTGAGTTGTCTGAATTTGCTGGGCTTGGAAGGTGGCATACATAAGCACCATCTCTCCCACCTACTGAGGGCATAAGTTTTAAAAATGTTGTGTGTTTTTCTGTTTTCTGATGTGTGTTCCCTCCATGCCTTGTTGACCATGTGTTGACTTTGGTCTGGTGGACAGACACACTTCCACTCCAAGAGATGTTCCAAGGTCTTCAGCCCCAGCAGCCTTTGATCCATCATACTTGTGGTCCCAAGCAAATGTGAGTGGCCAGGCAGAGCATCCTTGACTGTTTGAAGTGGTCTGTCCTCTGGGCATCAGCAGCTTTACTCAGCCAGAGATGCTCGGCTGCATCTTACCCACTCTGTACCTCACACATCACACATCTCACACACAGAATTCAAGCCAAAGTCCTGCTGGGAACATGCTTTCATTCTGTTGTGGGACTTGAGGCACCATGTTTTCCTTAGCCCTGGATTTTTTTTTTTTTCATTTAACTGTAGAGATCATAGTGAGAAATTCTTCTAGAGATTGTTGTGGAATCAAGTAATTTCAAGGCTTAGCAGAAAGCAAGGCTGAAATCTCTGGCTAGAAAATAGTGACTGTTTTACTGTGCACTCCTTTCTATTAACCTACTGAAGAGAATTAATTGTATGGGGTTATTTTGCTCCTTTTGAGACTGTACCTTGGGTCAATTAAATTATAATCTCTGGTGGTAGAATACACCTGCCATTTTTTTTAAATGTTTTTAATGTTTATTTCACTCACCCCTCACAGTTCTCTTGTGGATAGTCATTGGCCCATTTTACAGCTGAACAAATAGAGGCTGAGAGTGAGTGACAGGAAGGAAGAGGTAGTACTTAGGTATGGAACCAAGTTCTCCACATCCAAGGCCTTGTTTCAACACTTCCTTGTGAATAGTGCTTCCTCCCTCCCCCAGTGTGGCTGTCATCCCTCCTGCCTTTCTCTTTGGCACTTCCTGCTCCGCCTGCCCAGACCTGTGTTCCATTTCCCAGGTAACTGGCCATAGGTAGTCAGAAGTTCCCAGCTATTTCATCTGATACTTACTACACGCAGCTTGATTTCGATTACACTTTGCATTGAGTTTATTAAGATAAAGACTATTTTCTGAGATAGTGAGTCAGGAATATTTATGGTGGAGTGTGGGGAGAGCGGCTGCAGGTTGAGAATGTGAACAGAGGACAAGCTCAGCTGGTGCAATGACCTAACTGTGTTTGGCAGCCGCCCTTTGTGTCTAGCTAAGCATTTTATTTCATGTTGGGAACCCCTCCCTCCTCTACAGAAGAGTCTTTGGCTGGGACCTCTTCTTACGCTGAGGTTGGTCCTGATGGTGACCTGCTTCCAAGCCATGGCTGGGTTGCCATGGCAAAGAGCTAGGAAACATTTCACATCTCAGTCTCTCTCACCTGTCAGAATGTAACTCTTGGCCTTGCCTCCCTGCGGAGAGGTGGGCGGGCGCTTGAAAATGAAGCCATAAATGCTGGGAGGGATTTGTGGACCTGTGGATGTGATGTCCTGTCAAGCAGTTGGTAATAAATGGAGTGTCTCCAGAGCTAGTTTGCCTGAAAGTCCCTGGAGTCTTCCATTTACTTAATCAACCCACGTTTATTAAATACCTGTGAAATTCTCAGCAACACGGGCAGGGCCAGGAGGAGGACAGAACAGCAGGAAGGAAGTGGAGCCTCAACTCCCAGAGAGCCCAGAAGGCCCTCCTTTTCCTTGCAGCACTTCACTTTTTAGGTTGATTAAGTCTCGGGGAAAGGGGCCTTGGCTGCCTGCACAAGACCTCCATCTAGTCGCAGAGGAAGAAGCTAGTGTTGGCTCATTTTTTTCACAGGGCCAGTGGGGATTGCCTGGCCTGGATGGTCTCAAAAGGTACAAGAACGCTGATTCCTGGTAATAGTCATGGACAGAATGGGGAAAGATGGTCTGAGTTGGCTGGAAATAGGGCCTCCAATGTTTCCCAATGTCCAGAGTTGCAATTATTCAGCCTTTCTGTCCCTTAGCTTCCTTATGGCCAAACTAAGGGTAACTATCATGTCTGGCTCTTAGAATTATTTCAAGTTTAAATAACTCCATGTGTATAATGCTCCAAACAGTGGGTGATGCCTTATAGATGTTAAAAAACAACTAAAAGGTTGTCACATTCTATAGGTAATAGGAACCAATGGCACTAAAAAGACATTGGCACTTTCTTTCCTACATTATCAAAAAACAAACAAAAATAGTCAGAAAAAAATCCCAACCCCAAACTTTTGCCTAGACACAAAAACCATTTGGGATGGATTGTCCCATGACTTTTCAGCAGCTGGTGTAGAGCAGGGCCTCTTGAACTTTCCCTATCCACAGTCCTTTTCACTCCAGAAAGTGTGGTTTGACCCTATGTGTATTAGTAGGTAGAATATGTGTACAAGTTAGACACTGACTGATAAGAAACTGTAAAGAAATTTATTTTAAGACTATTTGCAAGATGGGTGAGCTTATTTATTTTTAGAAAAAGAATTCAATCTTGGCTGGATGTTTGATGCTGCAGGATGTAGAGTATCTTCAACAGTTCACAGTTGATTGAGATTTTGATGCAATAATTGCAAGTGCTAATGATGCTGCTTTAATTAAATACATAGTACAAAATGGCAGAATTCTGTTTAGTGCCATTTTAGAAAGTGCTGGAAATTTTGTCCTGGTCCCATGCCAAAACTCACTGAACAACTTTTTTTTTTTTAGATTTTTTTTAAACAAAACTCAAGTCAAGGACTCAAACAACAATTTTTATGAATAGTGTGGTGATTTGAATGACAATGGCCACCATAGGCTCATATATTTGAGTGCCTAGTCACCAGGGAATGGAACTATTTGAAAGGATTAGAAGGATTAGGGGGTGTGGCCTTATTAGAGAACATGTGGCCTTGTTGAAAGAAGTGGGTTGCTGGGGGTGAGCTTTGAGATTTCAAAAGCCCATGCCAGGATTCCTGCTCCCTCCAGTCTGTCTCTTTCTCTGACTCTCTCAGCAGATCAGGATATAGCTCTCAGTGACTGTTTCAGTGTCCTGAGTGCCACCATACCCCTGCAATGATGATAATAGGCTAACTCTTTGAAACTGTAAGCAAGCCCACAATTAAATTCTTTCTTTTATGAGTTGCCTTGGTCATGGTGTCTCTTCACAGCAATAGAACAGTTACTAAGACAGATAATACTTACTTTAATATAATACTTTTATTCTTTGAGGATGTCAAACAAACACACAATGTATATTCATCATCTTCACCCGTCTCTGTTTCTCCCTCCACCTCCTCTGGAATCTCTAACCTGACACAGCCCTTCAAACTTCATGTCCCTTCCTTTTTTCTTTTCTTCCTTCCTCCCTTCCTTCTCTTTCTTCCTTCCTTCCTTCCTTCCTTCCTTCCTTCCTTCCTTCCTTTCTTTCTTTCTTTCTTTCTTTCTTTCTTTCTATCCTTTCTTCCTTCTTTGCTTCCTCCCTCCCTCTGACCTTCCATCCTTCCACACCTTTTTAAGTAACTCACTAAGTACTAGTTTTGCCTACATATGAATGGGTATGAATGGGTATGAGGCCAGCCACTGGGGCTTGGTCAACCTATGAGAGACCATACTCATAAAGAAAACTGACTCTCCCTCTCCTAGTAGCCATCAGCTGTCAATAGTTCCTCAGCTGGCAGTAGGAACTCATAACCCATTTCCTACTGTATGCTGGAATGTTGACTGGGTTGATCTTGTGCAGGTCTTATGGAGGTAGCCATAGCAATTGTAAGTGCATAAGTACAGTGGTCCTGTCATGTCTAGAAGATACTGTTCCATTCCATCCCTCTCAGAACTTTGGCTCTTAATAACTTTCTGCCCCTAAACTTTGCAGGAGGACATTTAGTTCAGAGAGATGAGAGGATAGGAAAGAGAAGCAGGTTTGGAGAGAGCTAAACTTTATATATAAATATGGACACATACACACACACACACACACACACACACACACACAGAGAGAGAGAGAGAGAGAGAGAGAGAGAGAGAGAGAGAGAGAGAGAGAGAGAGAGTAGTTTTAGATTGTAATTTCTTTACACAGGGGATAATGCTCATCCCAGAAGCCACAAGTTCCCAAGCACAAAGCCCAGTTCTGGGTGTGAGATACCTTCCCTTGAGTTGTTGGTTAGAGGCGATTTCAAAGACAACCCCCCCTCAAAATAGCCTCGACTAATGCCATTGCTCTTGGGTACCCACCAGAACTAAATGGTAAGATGCTATTAATTACTGAAGATGCTACACACTTCAGTGATAGGACTTGGGGAAATCAAACTGGGTATTGCCCTAGAAGCTTCTTCCCTGCAGGCTAGCTCTCATATTACTGGAAGGCACTGTGTAGGATGCCGGGAAAATGAGTCTTCTATATTTTTAACCAACTGTGAACCTCGAAAGGGACAATAACACCCAACCTGGCAAGATATATTCATGTGTGCAATAGCAGTAGCATGAATAATATGGAGATAGCCAATCACTTTCTGCTTGTATTTGAGACACATTCCACAGGAAAAAAACACATGCCTGTTACTTTAACTCTGGATCAGAACCTTTAGCTAGAGAACTTATGGGCACTAGGCGTGAGCCTACTATCATTATTTTGCTAAAGGGACATAGTGTCAAATGACCTTCTAAATATGTATCTCTATCCTTTCAGACTAGTGCAGCGCTTGGTCCTTGGTCCTTATCAGTGTCTTTGTGCAGAGGAAAACAATTAATAAAGACTCACAGCTGCTCACTGTGAAGAGAGCAGGTATCCATAGGCAACTAAGTCATAAATGAGACACCTACATCACAGCAAGTTTTCAGAACATCATTCGAACATAAAACAGTCCAAAGACATACTAAATTGGTCCTTGCATGCTGGGGAATGACATGAAGAAAATATTAAAAGCCTTTGTTTTACATAATTAGACCATATGTTTCAATAAGAGCAGAAAATTTTGCATATAGAATGGAAGCTCTACAGTCCACGTACTGACAGTTTTGTAATGAGCCACGGTTTTCAGGTGGCGCTCATTGGAGTGATGTGGTGTGCTAGCATGCCCAGTGCAGAGTGCACATGCTGTGTGCTCAGAAACAAGGTGCAGAGAGGTTACATAATGCAGCCTGACAAGGGCTGCCAGAAATACCTCAGATCCATTTTATGTTTGATTTTGAATTAACTTTTGGTTGTTACATGTTCGGAAACCTTTTACTGTTGCCAACTTTTTTTTATGACCTCTACATTCAGTTACCTGACGTCATAGGTCATGCATATTCTTGCAGCCACTCCCTGCTCTCTGACTTAGGGAGCTCAAGGCTAAAGCTAAACCAGTGTCCTGAGAACCTGCCAAGAGACCTTCCCAGAAGACAAGGATGTGCAGGCAAGGAAGGGCAGCCAGGAAGTATGATGAGACACTGGGCCTGACTCCCAATCCTAGCTGTTATTAGTTGTGACCTGTGTCTTTCCAACCTCTGAACCTCAGTTTACCATGGCTGAAAACACAGAGCCACGGCTTTAGTACATGATAAGACAGGAGTAACAGACAGTGGCCCTGTCTGCCTTCTGCACTGTTGACCATGGCAGTTAGGGAAAAGCCAATTGCACTCAAGAATGGCTTCCACAAGGCAGCAGGGATGCTTCAATAAATCTTGACTCTGGAGTCCAAACGTTTCATGTTCCATGTGATGAAATAGGATGTCTGTGTAAATCATGCCTCCTGAGCACCAAGGTTCTGGTACTGGAAAGCTCGTCTCCCAGAAAACGCTTGTGCTCCAGGCTGAGCTCACTACTTCTGGAAGGAGCCAGTGAACTGGTTAGCCACTTGAGTTTTCTCAGGATTGGAGTAAACGAGCTTGTTACTTAAGGAGACAGGAGACCAGTTTTAGTTGCCAATAGTAAAATGTGAAGTTGCAAACAGAAAGTAGAATTTTGAAAACATGGAGCCAATACCTCGCACTTGATCCTCTCCCAGTCTTGACTGGTGACTGGAAGTGACCAAAATGTAGATGACATTTAAAATTTATCCAGTGAGCCAGATGTGGTTGTGCAGGCCTCTAATCCCAGCCCTTAGGAGGCAATGACAAAGACAGGCAGATCTCTGTGAGTTCAAGGCCAGCCTGGTATACAGAGTGAGTTCTAGGCTAGCTAGTTCTAGGATTACACAGGGAGAGTATGTGGCCTGTCTTTAAAGGGGAGAAGTGGGATGTGGCCATGTGTGGAAGATGTATCTAGCTCAGCAAATCAGTGTTCTCTATGTGACACTCTTAAGAAACCATGTGTACGTTGAATGTAGGAGACCAGTCAATCCTTTTTCATGTAACAGGTTAGGAAAGTTCATTGCTATGGTTTTGTTAGTCACACTGGAACTAGAGAAAGTACCTGTTCCCTGATTTTGTTGTAATGTCAAAGGAGAATGTTTTGACTTACGTAAAGCCAGACTGTTCATACCCCATATAGTGCATCTCAACAGAGTAAATGCTAAAAGAAGAGGCAGCCCTGATCTTAAATAATAATCTTAAATAATGCATTAGCAGCAAGATAAAATAATGACACTCTTCACTATTGTGTGTTTCTGTAGAATATGCTTGTTTTTCATTAAAGCATTCACATTAATTACCAGGTTCTTTTAGTTTTCAACAAATTGCAAAAAAAAAAAAAAAAAAAAAAAAAAAAAAAAAAAAAAAAAAAAAACCTCCTTGGAGTCCATAATATTCTGGACAGTATAAGGTTTGGGATTTCTGTATTTATTATTTTTGTTTCATTTTTCTTTTATACATAAATGCATTCTATGACCAAATTCACCCTTCATTCCCACCCCCACCCCCCCAACTCTTGGGTGTGAGAACTTCTGCTCTAGAGCTTCATTTGTTTTAAATATCAATTTTTGTTTATTGTCTTGTGGTCCTGAACAACCCTCTTACCTCTCTGTGCCTTACATGTCTCATGAGTAGGATGCTCATAACCATAGCTGTCAGGACAGCAAGTGCTAGGTAGGGTGTTCACCATTAGAGATGTATCATCATCATCATCATCATGATCATCATCATCATCACCGGGGTTTGCTCACACAGAGAGGTGGAGTCAATTATTGGTGAAAGTATTGAGGCCACTCCACGTAGTTAAAAGGGAGGTTTATTTTGTGGGGTAACTTACAAGTAAAAGGATAGGTTCCAGGGTCCGGGAAAGGTGTAGTGCAGTCCAGCTGTGTTCTCTGGAGAACTCTGCATGGTCTACCTCCAGTGTCTAGGATCCAGGAACTAAGAAAGCCAGCATCTGGACCTCTCTTGGCTCTGCCTCGTCAGTGTGACAGTTACTGGAAGCCTCAATGGGGGTAGTACTTCCAGGTCAAAACTGGAACAGCTACCCACTATAGTCAATGGAACTGGAATTTTCTTCTTTCTCAAGGCCAATTATACCCAACTTCTATTCCCCTGCCCATCTCAGCATTGGTAGTCTAGGGAAGAAGGGGAAAGAGTGAGGCATGTCCCATTGCCCGAGCATGCACGGTCAGGGGCACTGACTCCAGCCACCAAAGTGCAACAAGCCAGGGAAAGGTGTAGGAGCCAAATGATATTGCCTGCTACTCAACTTCAGCAGTGGCTGTGTGTCTGTCCTATGGAAAAATACACTGTCCCAAGCAGAAAGACACCCCAAGGGCCCAGATAAAAGAGAAGAAAATAAAATCCCTGAGAGTGGTATTCCAGTGACAACTTAATCCTCGTGGCTCCTAGTGGAAGAACTAGCCCTTGATCCTATGAGCTGATCAACTTCTTTTCCAGCCACTTGCAGAGCCTGCAATGGTCACTCAAGCTTTGCATGCATAGCCCAGAGTTAGCTCCCCTAGCATGACACATGAAGCCACAGAGCATTCCAGGAAGAAAATAGACCCCAGGCAGGGGCTTGGTAAGAAAGAAGACGGAGGACTGGTGAGATGGCTCAGTGGGTAGAGGCACCTGCTGTCAAACCAGATGACCCAGAATTTGACGCATGGAACCCACATGCTGAGGCAGGTTCCATTCTCTCTCTCTCTCTCTCTCTCTCTCTCTCTCTCTCTCTCTCACACACACACACACACACACACACACACACAGAGTGTATGTGAGAAAGATGGAGGGGTGCAGACATGTCTTATCATTTTATGACTGTCAGAATGCTTTTGTGTCACTTAGTTGAAATGCCACCCTGACACTTGTGTCCTTGGCCAAACTCAGCTGCTGAGTGTGTGTCAGCTTTATGCCTCAGGTGAGTAGCTACCTAGTCACCAACCAATCTGTATCTTATCCTTTGAGCAAGGCTCTGGTCAGTGAGCACTGAGATGCATTGGGGTCCTTTTTGTGTCTCTGGAGAAATGCTGACCTCAAGATGTTCTGTGGCCCTCTGGTGCTTTCAGAGAGAGGTGATCTTTGGAGATATATCTGTGACCAGATAGCATGCAGAGCAGTCAGGCATAGGCTAGACCTCTCAGGAAAATTGAAACACCAGGCTCAGACTGGACCCTTTCCCCGACAGCTCTCCTGGAGCTGAGGAAGGGCTTGGCCAACCAGGAGTATGTGTGTCCAGCTTCAGTGGGCACTGCTCTCCAGGCAGGTGATGGAGTGGAGGGGCTAAGGGTGTGGGCTAGAGGACTATGACTTGGACCCAGTATGGCCACAAGCCTTAGGCAAGTCATTTGACATCTGTGACGGTAGATTTCCCCCTAGTAAGGGAGAGACCATGTTCCTTCCTTGAAGAGATTGGGAGAGGGTGAACACAGCTGAAAATTCTTGACATACAGACTTCAGTCTGTGACTGCTGCCTTTGGACTTCAGGTAGTATTTGCTGAGCCTGAGGCTTGAAGGCCATGACTGTTGATATGTTGGGAAGCCACCTGTTCGAACAAGGGCTAGTGAGCTAACATCTGGTTCAGAATTCCCTCTTCTTCAATGGGGCACTGTGATTAACATGCCTTTCCCACCTACCCAGTGCTGGAGGAGATAGAGGAAGGAGAGCTCTGTGTAACCTGGAAAGCCTATCACAGAAGTCACTATTGTAAAACCTGCAACGGCACTATTAAATAACATTTCGGTTCTTGGGTTTCAGCAAACCCTGACTTAAGTACTGCACATGTATCACTCAATTTAATTTTAATCTTCTTCTAACAGCTTTGCCAGGTGGCACCTATTTACTGTTAAGTTTTTTAGTTAGTTCTAACAAGGTACGAAAAGCTTAAGTAGCTTGCCCTAGGTTATACAGATAAGCATGGGAGCAGGGAGAACACCTGAATATTCAACCCAGCCAATCAAGTTCCAGAGCCTAATAGAGTGTTAGTTGTAGGCTTATAAGGGCTTTGTATGATTGCATTTCCAAGTTTCTGTCTATAAAGAGTATATAGTAATCCACTGAGGTTGTTAAGCTATTAATTAATCCTTCCTACCTCCTGGGCATCTATCAAACATATGTGTCTATACTCGGGCACAGTCATACCCATGGGCCAAGGATGGATGAATTGATAGATACATAGCTCATAAACAGGGTACAGAAACATGCTCCAAGATAGAGATCAGAATATACATGTTAAAACCAAAGCTTTAGCACAATCACTGGTGCAGTCCTGATCCTGTTGGACAGAGTACTAGCAGCTTGAGATAAAGAGTCTGATTAGAGTAACAGCAAATGGTGAACTTGGTCCTCCTACAAACGTGATGAATGTCATTCAGTTGGACAACATGGTCCTGTGAGGATTCAGAGACTAACAGCACATCTTACCCCAATCTTCCTGTGTAAACTGAAAAAAAAAAAACATTTCTTTTTATGAGCCTCCTTTATAGGCTTTTGGGTAATTAAATTATCCAGTTAAAAATCTCAAGAAACAAAAAGTTATTTCCCAATAAAATTCCATTAAATTCAAAAAATTTACTGTGTTCTGTGGTGTCCAATATAGTAGCTGCTGACCACATGTAGTAATTTAAATTTACAAATTCAGCTAGAGGCAGGTATCAAGACTCAACCAAGGTGTGTGGAGAGGTGGAATCTCGGGTGAGGGCCTAAGGATTTCCTCCACTCCCTCTTTCTTTGGCCCCGACCTTAGGGTCTCTTGTGGGTAATCATAGTCGCTCTGATGAAAAGAGTAGTGACTATTCCATTCAGAGCACAGAATCCTACAAGGACTAAAGAAGGACAAACAGCAGAGAGGATGTTGGTCATGGGATAACCTACCTAGGGAAAAGTGAAACCAAAGAAAATTTCATATAGACAAATAGCTGTCTTCAGATATCGAACTTAATTTTTAAAAATAACTTACTTATTTAGCTGAATTTAAAACTAATATTTATTGTTTTCTAAGCACTATTGAAGAGCAAACTTAAAACTGATTTCATTAAAAATTTTAATGTAGCAAATCTCAAAAGAAGCCAGATGCAAATGAAATCACATGATAATTCTACTTATATGAAAGTCTGGCATCAGCAAAATTGCTTCTATGATGATAGAAATCAGAACAGTGGTTGCCTGGGGGAGGGGTGGGAGGCAAGATTTGGGAGCTGGGACTGACTACAAAGGATTTGGGAGCAGTTTCAGAGGCACTGATCTACCTGGATAGGACACTGGTTCCACAGGTGCATGCGTTTGTCAGTACTTGTGGGACCATTTGAGTTCAGTACGTGACATGGGAAGCAAATTACATGTCAGTTAAAATGACATGCTGAATTGATATGTGATAGACAGGGGTAGGTGACAGATGAAGGATGGATGGATGGATGGATGGGTGGGTGGATGGATGGGTAGGTGGATGGGTGGGTGGATGGATGGGTAGGTGGATGGGTGGGTGGATGGATGGGTGGATGGGTGGATGAGTGGATGGATGGGTGGGTGGGTGGATGGATGGGTGGGTAGGTGGATGGGTGGGTGGATGGATGGGTGGATGGGTGGATGGATGGATGGGTAGGTGGATGGGTGGGTGGATGGATGGGTGGATGGGTGGATGAGTGGATGGATGGGTGGGTGGATGAGTGGATGGGTGGGTGGATGGATGGGTGGATGGGTGGGTGGATGGGTGGATGGGCGGATGGATGACACAACCTAACTTATTCTGGCTCACATGAATGATATTATGAAAGTGTCCACTGCCCCTTTTTCTGGTAGTGATCTATTCTCCATGAACCTCATGCCGCCAATAGGAAGGTTTGGGGTACACTTGTGTGGTGTGGAAATAATTGGGTTGCTCTTGCTTTTTCCTGTGTTTGATTCTTTCTTATCCAAGATGGACAAACAGAAACGCTGTTTGTCAGAAGTTGAGAAAGGTTTCATTTAGAGGTGAAAAGATTCTAGTGAACTTCAATCTTACTGCTCCTTTGTCTCCATCTCCTCCTCTTCTTTGCTGTATTATTGTTCGCAACAAGAAACGTATTAATTTTATAATCTGTTTATAATCTGAGGTTCAAAAAGTTATCTTTCCTTGGCTGAGAAAGTATGGCTAACTGTGAGTGCAACTCATGTGAATACTTGGGTCATATTCTGACCAGTCAACACTCTTCTGTCCCAGCATCAGGCTCTGTGGGGTGTATTAGTAGCCGTGGGATCTTAGTAAGGGCTGCCGCCTCATTCCTTGTCTATTTCCATATACTGATCTATCTTGTGATGCTAGGGACGCACTGTAACACCCTGGGTTTGCTTAGGGGTCTTCTTCTGCTGTGTATCCCTCTCATTGCCTCTCTTCTCTTATCCACAGATTCTTACTTAACCCTTGATGAACCAATGAATAACATCACCACATCCCTGGGGCAGACTGCCGAACTGCACTGCAAAGTGTCCGGGAATCCACCTCCCACTATCCGCTGGTTCAAGAATGATGCACCTGTGGTCCAGGAACCTCGTAGGATTTCCTTCCGGGCAACTAACTATGGCTCTCGGCTGCGGATTAGAAACCTTGACACCACAGACACTGGTTACTTCCAGTGTGTGGCATCCAATGGCAAGAAAGTGGTTTCTACCACTGGAGTCCTGTTTGTCAAGTTCGGTAAGCAGCCTTCAATGGGTTTGTCCATAGGCCATCAGTCCATTGTGTCAGGACAACCAGAGTTCATAAGAGCACTTATTGAGTCCCACAGCCAGTGCCAGTGTGTTTAATTTATAAATAAGTAATCCACAGGCCCAGTAGGGAATTCCCATGGTCAGGGTGACCCAGTTCCGTAACAGCAGAGGAGGAATAGAGGAAGCCACTTCTCTCCGACCTTACTTCCCCGACTCCAAACTCCTGTGCCCTGTAGCTCTCAGCACAGGGCCTCCCACCCCGAGGTGTTGGGATTGTGAATGCCTGCCCACATGCAGTCACTGAGCCTCCTAGAGGGGCAGGGGATACTCTGTTAATAGTATGCGTTTGTCTGATCTTTTTTCAGACCCTGTGCTGTGGGAGGTAGGCACATCCTCACTGGTATGCTTTGATTCATAGAGGGGATTGGAGAAAACTAAAGGCAAGAATGAATCCAAGAAAAATCAGTAAGGGTGGGAGCTTGCACTGTCATTGGTGGACACTCTCCCCCACCCTCCAGTTACCCAGACTGTTTCCTTTGTTGTTCTCATTTTTCAGGACCTGCTCCTACCGCAAGTCCAGGATCCTCGTAAGTACTCCACATCTCTATGCTCTGTCGTTCCTAAGCATTTCTCCGGTAGGTTTCTGGGCAGAGGCAATGTTGTCCTGTGCTGGGGCCAGAACACTGTGTTTCCAGATGCCTTTGCCTTTGCTTTCTCTCTGATGTGAAGCCCCACAGGAGACCAGCCCTGGCAGTAATCTCTAGCCTGGCAATCAGGAATCTGACTGATCAAAGCAAACCTCTTCCTACATTTACTATTTTTAAATGAATCTAACAGTTAGCGGCAACAGTGGATTTGGTCAAATCAAACAAAACAAAAAAAAATGATAGAGTGCTGGCTTAGGAACTTTTCCTCCTGCTAACAGGGTCTGTTTTACATTCTGCAAGCATTTTTGGTGCTTTGAATTATTACACAGGGCAACATTAGCTGATCACTTTATTTTTTATTCCTTTCAAAGAACTCAGCAGCTGAAGCTGTAACTCACAAAGAGGAGGGTGAGCCCCATCTTGGAATGAGAGTCCCCTGGAAGTTAGATTCCTTCCAAGTCCCTTGATAATGGGGTTTAAGGATTCCATTTCTTTAAATGATGCTATTGTTGATGCGTTTATTATTCTGGCTGAGGGATCCTCATCTTTCACTCTAGAAACATCTACTGAAGGAGGTATTTTTTTCTCTTTATGTATATTTTTATTTGGAGAGAAAGACCCATTTATTCAAACATGGCTTTGCAGCCCCCCCCCCTCCTCATTCTGTAGTCTTATGAGGTAGAATTCACCAGGACTGCCATGAGGGCCTCAGCATGCCTGCTTGGACCACACCAGGGTGAAAAGTAGCAGCCACTTAGCCTGCTCTAATCCCCTCTGGGCCACTTAATTACAGAGTGGGGTATTTTAGTGCATTGGTGTGTACCTGGAGGCCCAGTGGCCCGCAATCCCATTAATAAAATAGGTACTGGGTAAAAATAAACATTGGCCTTCAGCCACACTGCTCTGCTGTTTCATCAGCCAGTTAAAGGCAACTGTGAAAGAGTCTTTAAAATCGCCCAGTGCTAATTGCATTCTACCTACTGTGATCTCAACTATTGCTTGATCTCAGGACACTCAGAAGTTTGCCCACTCAGCCTTGCATCTCTTAAAGCTAACTTCTTTTTTTTTTTTTTTTTTTTTTTAGTTGCCTCAACAATTCCATTGTTTATGGAATTCTTTTGAAGTCTTATTTAAACAAAGATTAAAACTTTTGTTACATGCCTTAAAACCACTTCCCACACAGGTCCCCTTATTCGTTCATATTAATCTGTGTTTCTAATGTGGCTGGTAATCCGGTCAGAGGCCGCTTTTGCGGTTCACTAATTTTCCTTTACGGTTCAGCCCAGGGCTATTGACTTTCTGTCTGCTGCTTTTGCATGAGAAAGGTAGTTCTTTGTAATCCCAATGGTTTTTAAATACTAACATGTCCTCCTTTCTGTATGTGTTAGCTTTTTCTTGATGGTCATCTTTCTGGTGATGCAATTGTATAGAGATAATCTAGAAGCTTTGTGAGTTGATGTACTTGAAGAGGAGACTGAAGTTCATTAATGATACCTGACCACAGCTGAAGGGATCTGCTGACATTAGACATTTGTGTTTCACGTTTGCTGTCTGAGTTTAGGCAGCAGCAGCACGCTGTGTAGAGCTGCGTGTTTGCTTAGGTCAACCGTGTTGATTCACCTAAAAATCTTCAACCCAAGGCCTTCACAGGGCCTTTTCCAGCTCAATTTCTACCATTTTGGCATTCCTCATTGTCGTTGTGATCCTTGTATTTTTCTTTCCTTAGTGTGTGCAAGTGTGTGTGCTGACACCAGAAGAATATGTCCTCCTCCATCAGCCTCTGCTTTAGTCCCCTGAGATAGGATCTCTCACTGAACCCAAAGTTAGGCTGCTGACCAGCAAGTCCCAACAGTTATCCTGTCTCCTTTATCCCTGCCCCCAGTACTGGGGTTATCGCCACCCTTGACCATACTTGGCATTTTGTGTGACTTCAGAAGACTTAACTCAAGCCTTCATGCCTGTATAGCAAGCGCTATTACCCATTGAGCTGTCTACCCGCCCCAGTACTTCTTTCCCTTAAGAACCCATGGCATTGCCTCCTTTCTTAACTGCCAGTGCTTACTCTGTTTCTAAGAGTTCCTAAGATTAACTCCCAGATAGGCTGGTAGTGCCCATCTATGCTCCCAGCACCTCCAGTGAGCAGGCGAACCCAGAAGCAGGTCAGAAATAAGCAAACCGAGAGCTGTAGGGACATCACAGCATTAAGGATAACATGAACAGCCTTCCTTGAGATCTGCTTTTTCCCACAAGTAGAAGTGGCATGCAGTTTACAAGTTTACTTCTAGTCACACAGTCAGAGTCACTGAAAATAAAACAAAATTAGCATCTGAGACACTGTCCTAATATCCAGAACATCAAATGAGTGAGATGAGACGCAGGAGGCAGAAACCAGGCAAAGCCAGGCCTTGAGACTTCAGCCCAGGAGGGCTCCCGTCCCTCCTTCTGAGGGACCAACCAATTCCAGTTTTCACAAAACAGCTTTGGGATGGTTGTTCAGCTGAGAGTAAGAGCCAGTTTGAGGTTTTTAGATGGCTCTGTTTATAACCTTAGGCTTTAGTGCCGCTGTGTTTGTTGGCTAGACTCTAGACCACCCCTGGCAGTTACAAGCCCTGGAGCATGAGCACAGTGGAGCCTCATACTGTCTAAGGATGTAAAAGGTCTAAATCAGGCAAGCAAAACTGCCAAGTGACAATGCTCCACCTACCCACATTGACAAACACACCTTCATACCCCAAGTAAAAAATGTGTATGTAAAATTGGTGTTCTATAATTGAAAGCCCAGGCCATCAAAATTTACAATTTTAACATTATTTTGTACAACTGAGTATTCTGCTCACAGGCTAGACATACATATAATGTGTATAATTTTATATGTTAGGGCTATAAAAATTCATTTTCCTCCATTGTCCAAATGGACTTACTTCACATAGAGCTTAACTCTGGAGAAATATGTGTACCATGTTCAAGCATACATATGGGATCATATCTGATAATCATCATTATAGAAAATCCTATTGATTTTATAATCCCATCATGCATGTTAGTCTTAAATGTACCCATTGCCTCAGCACGTATAAATTGAAGAGTGTGGTCACATGCCACTCATCAGTGGAGATGTATCTGAGCAAGTGTCATTAGACAACATTGTCATTGTGCATCTAAGAGTGTATTTACTTAAATCTAGGTAATGTAAGTCAGTCACTTGACATGACTTCTGATGGAATCAAGACACACGGAAAATAAAAAAAATGCATGGGCTGCTGACAGCTTCACATAGCATATTTGTAATAAACATTTTAGGTGTTCCCGCTAAATAACAATGAATGGCATATGCCATCTATCTGCGAGTGATGTTAACTGCATAGCTAAGACATGTATCATCCAGCTCTGCAGCTAGAATTCTGATAGCAAGACATCTGTACAGTTGGCTCGTCCTCAGCATTGCAAAGGAGGATTTCTGTATTCTCCTGGGGCTTACCAGAACTTGATGACACACATTGGCTCATGGACGCATTACTTCAGTTTGGGCTTGATGCTCTGTGATGTTCTCCCCGGAACATTCTCCAAATAATCCCCTTTTGTAAAAAGCATGAATAGTACTATGCTAGGGCTAAGATTGCATTCTGTGTTTCTGGGGGATAGAGCCTCCTTACTCTAATTTGTAGAGAGGACACAGTTCAACAGATAACTCTTAAGAGTGCAAAATCTTGCTCAGTCATGTGATACGCTGGCCAAGTATATTTCTCCAAAATATGAATCACAAGTAATGATTGAATAATGAGAGACAAAGGTTATGGGTGCTAGGTAATATTCAGAATGCTGTCTGTTGTGGAAAAAAAAATCTTACAGTCACACTGAGAGGAAGCTTGTGGCCAGGTGACTGATTTCTCTTTTCTCCTACTGAAATGCTTCTGTCACTGTGGTCCTTCCCATATGTAAGGCAGCATTTCTGACCCTGACAGAAGACCCACAGTCTGTCCATCACTGTCAACTTCCGGCCAGAACCACGCTGATCTCATGAGCAACATTTAAGGTTTTGTTCATACTGTGCCAGCCTGGAGTGCTGAGTCTCAAGGCACAGAAAGGCCCATGTAGACGCTTTTAAACTTTTGTTAAACTCATTTCTTATTTGTTTTTTTAATGTGGGCACGGGGTGGGTTCTTACTTTCTCTCCCCACTTCTGCTCTTTCTGTACAACCATTTTGTTGATCATTTTGAAGTATACAGCTCAGTGTTGGTATAGTCAGAGTTGTGCAGCCTTGTTACTACAGCACAATACTGTGCTTTTGTGTTAGGCTCATTTGACTTTAGTGTAACAGTTTGGGATTTGACCACATTATGGCATCCAGTGCTTCGTTGTTTTTGTGGATGAGTGGTATTCCACTGTGTGATTAAATCACATTTTTTTTACTTCTTATCTGTTGGACACTTGGGTTGCTTCTGAGTTTTGCCTATTCAGCATAATGCCATGTACAAGGATTTTTGGGGGGGTGGGAGTGGGGGTACGTGTTTTCAGCTTCTTGGGTGTATGTACATGAAAGAGTAATTCTTGGAACATATGAAGATTATGTGTTTAAACTTTTGCAGGATGGCAAAGCTGTTTTCTAAAGGAGCTGCACAATTCTATATTAACAAACAAACAACAACAACAAGGCAAAAGGATTTAAATTTCTCCACGTGTGCTCTGACACTTGCTTCTATTCCAAAAGTCTTATCTGTCTATCCATGTATCGTCTATCTGTCCATCTATCAATCGTCTATCTATCTCCGATCTTCCTCAGCCATCCTGGTGTCCCTGGTCCTTTACAGTGCTTTAATTTTCATTTTTCTAGGGACTAATTATACTGAGTATCTTTTATGTACTTACTGGATATTTGTGTATCTTTGGGAAATATCTTAAAAAATTCTCTGTAAATCATTTGAGAATTTTTTCTTTTCATTCTTTGCTTATCAGGGTCCTCTAGATAGTTTACATATGTATCCTTCTCAGATTTATGACTTCACATGTTCCTGTCATTCTCTGCATTATCCTTACATTTTCTTGGTAGTATTCTTTAAAGCACATTTTTTTTTAATTGACAAAGTATAATCCATCCTCAGGTTTGGTTATTTATTTATACTTTGGAGAAAGCATTGCCTAACACAGCTCATAAAATTTTTCTTCTATCTTTCTTTCTCATAGTGTTAGTTTACAGTTTTAGATCTTACATTTAGGTTTTGGTTTCTTTTGAGTTGATTCTTGTATATGGTATGCCGTTAAGAGTATAGAGTCATTCTCCATATCCATTCCAACAGTTCCAGTACCATTTTCTTCTTGAAAAGACAATTCTTAGCCCTTTGTATTGTGTTCTTAAAACCTATTGACCATAAATGTGTGTGGCTATTTCTAGAATTCTACTCCATTGATCTGTGCTTCTTGCCTGTGTCAGTTTCATGGATTCTGCTTTACTACAATTTCATGGGATTTGTAGTGAGTTTTGAAATCAGGAAGTAAGTTCTCTGTACTGATCAGAGTTTCTTTAGATAACAGAAACAGTAGAATATACATAGGTAGATGATTGATTAGTAGATAGATAGATAGATAGATAGATAGATAGATAGATAGATAGATAGGTAGATATTGCAGAAAATTGGCTATGTGAATATGAAGGCTGTCAAGTTAAAAAAATCTATGGAGTAGGTTGCTAATGTGAGCTCAAGCCATGGGGGCTGCTCCTCTGGCTGTAATCTTCAAGTGGGAAGCTTCAATTTTGCTCCTACAGGCCCTAAAGCTAATTGGGTTGGGCCCATCCAAATACCAAGGACAACCTCCATAGTCAGTAAGTACTGTCAGAGCAAATGCTAGTCTAGGATCTGACTGAGTAGTTAGGAACCATACCTTGACAACTTGACAAATAACAGTTGACCATCACATCTTCAATGTTGTTCTTTGCTCAAGACTTTCCCTGTGTTCTGGGTCCCTTACATTTCCAAGTGTATCTTAAAATTATTCTTCTTAATAGTGATGAAAATCATGTGGGGTTTTGAATAATACATTGACTGTATCAGTCTTTTAATTGATTTGGGGAGTATTCCCATCTAAACAATATTAAATCTTCTGTTCTGTGAATGAATATATCATTCCATTTATTTAATTTCCCTACATAGTTTTTTAGATTTTGTTCTACAATTCCAGCTCCCTTTTTATAAATAATATATATATATATATACTTCTTTATATTTAGTTATTTTATATTAATTCTATGGCTTTAGTTTCATTTCAGATTATTCATTTTACTCTATAAAGATACAGTTCATTTCTATAAATAGATGCTATGTCCTGTAGACTTTGTGAGATTTAGACATGAACTTGTTCCATAGCCCTATGTATGTGTCTGTGTGTGTATGTATATGTGTCTCTGTGTACATCTGTATGTGTATGTATTCTGTATCTCTCTCTCTCTCTCTCTCTCTCTCTCTCTGTGTGTGTGTGTGTGTGTGTGTGTGTGTTTATATATTCCCTATGACTCTCCATCCATAAGATGATGTTACCTGCAATGTCAGGTTCTTGAGCTTATTCCTCCTCATCATGGACGTATTTTATTTCTATAGCCCACCCATTGGCCCTAGCTGGACTTGACCACACAACGTTGAGTAGACTTGGTGAAAGGGCAGATCCTGTCCTTTTCCCTCATCTAAAGGGGAACACTTTCAGTGTTTCACCATTGAATTTGATGGCAGCTATGGGTTTTTCATCGATGTCCTGTATTAGGTTGAGAAAAAGTTGCCTCTATTCCTCTCTACACATGTGGTTTTCATTACGTGAAGATATAGGGCTTTGTCAAATAATGTCTCTGTGTCCATTGAGATGATCATGGGATTTTGTTAGTCCTTAGTGTAGGGTATTACATTGATTGATCAAACAGTTATTCATAGAGTATATTCTACTTGGTTACAATATGAAGATCCCTTATGTATGTTACTTACATTCTTTTAAAATATTTGAATTCTTCAAATTATATATATTTTGGGGGCTGAGAGATGGTTCAGAGGTTAAGAAGTCCTGAATTCAATTCCCAGCAACCACATGGTGGCTCACAACCATCTGTAATAATAAATAAATCTTTAAAAATATTTTTTGAGGCATATACATATGGAAGTCAGAGGACAATTTGCAGGAATCAGTCTCCTCCTTCCACCATGTGGATCCTGGAAATCAAATACCTTTACCTGCTGAGCCATCTCATCGACCTCTTTTGTTTGGTTTGCTGGTATTTTATTGATAGCTTTGTTTTCTGTGTTTATAAAGGGCATTAATTTCTAGACTTCTTGTATTGTATCTTTATAGTTCTAGTAGAACTATACAAAATACATCTGAATACAAAAAGTCTTCAAATGAATTGGGAAACATTTCCTTGTTTAGAAACCCTATGAGGGAATTCTGTTCATTCATGCAGATGTTGATATAATTCACCATGAAATCTACTTGAAAAAATTTTAAATTATTAGTTCAACTTCTTTACTTGTTATGGATAGACTTAAACTTTTTTTCTTCCTAGTCAGTTTGGATAGCCTGTGTCTTCCATGAAGTTTGTCCATTCTTTTTAGATTTCCCAGGTTGTTGGCATATAGTTTTTTGCAGTATTATTCCCATGTTGTGCTTCTCATTTCTGTGACATTAGTAATGGCATCTTTCATTCCATTCTTCATTTTAGTAGCTTGTATCATTTTCTCAGTCAGAGTAGCTAGCCAAGCATTTGTTGGCCTTTTTTTTTTTTTCATAACTTAAATAATTCAAATGATGTAATGTGGCTGTTCTGGATATCAGTTTGCCTCCGTTGTGAAATTGCTGTGTGGTATCCTTGTGATTTGCCCAGAGAATTTCCTGGACTAAGTGTACAGAGCTTTCATGCTTTGACAATACAACCGCAGAAGTCAGTGCACTGTGAGCATGCTCCCTCAATGATCAGCCAGAGGGGTCCTTAGAGCAGGAATCTGCTACTGTTTGCCAAGGGCCTCTGTGAGTGTGCTGGGCTTCCTTCAGCACCAGCAGCTGACACTTGTGGCTTGGCTTCATGTTCCGCTGTTGTTGTGCCTCATCGAGAGTCAGAAGGAAGACGCAGGGCCTTGGTTTCTTGGGCACACACACAGCTCCTCTCACGTAAATACCCTTGATCCCTGTGCAGAGGATTCAGAGGCCAGTGGACATCTCTTTGCTTAGATACCTTTGAGCTTTGTGGCCCCCACTCTTGTTTCTCCCAGCTGGAATTGCTACAGGCAAATGTAGTCCTTTTTGTTAACCAGTATCATGGGGCCAGGACTTTGCCGCTGTGAAACTCCATGGCTGGTCAAGTGAAGACAAGCTTGTGAGTGGGACTTTTCAAGAGAGTTTCCAACAGGTCAAGCAAGTCATGCCAGTTGTCTGGAGATAAGGCTTTGGGGGCATTCAAGACCCATCCTGCCTTCCCCAGAGATGGCCATTTTACAGGGCTATAATGAATATTGAAAAAGAGGCCAGGGCAAGTTAAAAAAACAAAAAACCAACAACAACAAAAACAAACAACAACAACAACAAAACAAAACAAACAAACAAACAAACAAAAAACCACCACAGGACTCTGTGTCTAACCAAGTTCAGCTTTTGTGTTTTCTATGTACCCTCTCACCTAACACACGAACGACCCTATGGCATTTACCATACACTTGGCATTCTCTGAGTTGAAGGTATATGTACTTCTTTTTTTTCATCCTCTGGGTTCTTCTTCAGCTCTTTCTGTTTGAAGGCTGTGTTATTTGAAATGTATCCATCATAGTTAGGGTTTCTGTTGCTGTGATAAAACACCATGAGCAAAAGCAACTTGGGAAAGAAAGGGTTTGTCTACCTTACAAATCTCCAGTCACATTTCATCATTGATGGGAATTGGGGCTGGAATTCAGGGCGGGAACCTGGGGGCAGAAACTGAAGCAGAGAACGTGGAGGAGTGTTGTTCACTGGCTTGCTTCTCATGGCTTGTTCAGCCTTCTTTCTTATACAGCTCAGGACCACCTATTCAGGAATGGCACTGCCCACAATGGGCTAGCCTTCCCACATAAATCATTAACAAGAAAATGCCCAAAAGATTTGCCTATATGCAAATCTTACAGAAGCATTTTTTCCCAAGGTTTCCTCTTCCCAAATGCCTCAGTGTTGCGTCAAGTTAACATAAAACTAACCAACACAAGATCTATGTCACCAGGATATTGAAGATTAGTTTAACTAATAAAATGCTTCATATGTCAGAGGTAGTAGTTTGCCTGGCACATGTTAGGAGCTGAATAACTCTAGCTAACATTATCATTGTCATCACTACTGTTTGAACAAAGAGGTTAGACCTTCTTTACAGGCAGAGTCCTCCTATAGACTGTCTTCCCTGCTGTGACCCTCAGCCAGAGACCTTGAGACCTTTATTTCCTTTTCTCTCATCAGCTTTTGGCTGAAATCCCTTTCAATGACAAGAAAAAAAAAAAAGACAAGTAGCTTTTACTGATTATTTTTCCACTCTCCTTTTATCTGTTTCCAAGTCTCAGGCATAGTGAAAAAGTAAAGTGGGGTGCTGGCCCACCCCAGGAAGTGATAATATAACTTTCAACTCAAGATAAACTCAAGGAGATCTTTCAACACAGCTACTCAGGCAGTTTGGAGATGTGATGTCCTGTAGAGAGGAGACCAGAAAGTCACTCAGCAGCTGGGCCAGACCACAGAGGAACACCATTCCAGTGAAGCCAGCTAAGCACGGTGTCCTCATCAAAGCCATCTTAGACTTTGCATTCCTCAGAGCCAGGGCAGATGGTGGGAATGTGGGGAGATTAGACAAGAAGAATTTCCAATCCCAGGGGGACAGGCCCAAGAGTACAGAAGGTTGAGAAGCCAGCCTCCTATGTCACAAGTTACCCTTGTCACTCAGCAACCTCTATGAACAGGGTGTGGAAAGCTCCCGTTCAGATGACACTTGGGAAGATCGCCTTTGTGTGCTGGACACATCAAAAAAGGGAAAATCCTCACCTTTTAGGCAGACATTTTCTGGAAGCTTGTCTGCTCAGCTCAGCTCTGAGCTTCTTGTTCCTTGCATTACCTGTGACTGTCTCCACACCTCAAACAGTACCTAGTGTGCAGTTTGTGGTAGCAAGTCAGCAAGTGTGTGTTAAGTTGGATAGTAGACAGCTCTGCATTTCTAACTTGCTCTTAGGGCTTGGGGGTGCCACTGGCTCACATACTTTGGGAAACAAACACTTGAAGAGAAGGTGCCTGGTTTCTGACCTTTCTGTCACTCACTAGCCAGTGACCTTAGGCAAAAAGCTTACCTGCCCTGACCCCTAAGTTTCTCTTTTGTGCACTGAAGAGCTTGGACTCAAGGTCTCCTAAGGTTTCTTTCAACCGAATTGGATGACTAATTGAAATTTACTGTATTATTTCCTCTATTATTATAAAACCTCATGGAGATTTTGAATTCTGTGCCATTAGCTCCTAGGTTATTTTTCTCTACTCTGAGATGTCAGTAGTTCTCTGTTCTGTCGTGAACATTCAGTCCATTCCAAACAAGACCCTGTTCAGGTATATCAAGTCAGTAAGAAAGATTTATGGGAAAATGGCCCCTAAGAACATACTCTAAGATTCTGAAGAAACTGCTAGAAGAAGAGACTTAAAACAGGAAGCTCCTTTAAATTTGCTTCTTGGGACTCTATGACTATATTTGGAAGCTGGGGTAGATACCAACCTCCAATCTATGCCAGAGATAAACATGAAGCTCTGCCCTATGCTGGCCACGGGAGAACACTGCCTATTCTCAGGGTGAATCTTCCCTCCTCTGTTAGTCAGTCCTAGAAAACACCCTCATGATCACACTCAGAGGAATGTTTCTGTGGTGGCTCTAAATTTAGTCAAGTTGACAGGATTAACTATCATACCCGGCCTTCTTGAAATCTGGGGACAGACATCGGTCATTTTCACTGTGTAGATGCAAAAGTAGATTACAGAGCTTACACTGGTGTATCCCCTCCCCTTGTGAGGGAAGTAATCAAGAACACTTACAGGAACTACATATTTGGTCATCTTAAGCACTTCATAGCTAAAAGAACTCACAACATTCAGTGATTTATATTCATGAAACAATTTTAATACAGGCAAGGGAATATACTCTAGGAATAGCAGGAAATGTATAATGGTGGATGCTCATTGAGTGAGAGCATTTTGTCCTACAAACACTGGATCACATAGTACACCCTTTCTCTGCAGGTCTCAAACTTCACTGGCATGGATGTAAAGAACTTGAATTCTAAGAAGGCCAAAGTTGGTTCACAGCTGAGGCCTCTTGTAGAGACCAGTTCACAGAGGTTCATTTCCAGCTTTAGAGCACACCTTAAATGAACCTCCAAGACTTCCCTAAAGCTACATGAAAATCATAAATCTATTCCTTGTTATTAAATAATGTCAATCACCTAATATTTCTTACCCTAAACCACTCACTTTTACAGAGTATCATTACTATGATAAGTATGCATACTAAAATAAAGTATGTCACTTTTTTTTTCTATGAATACTCCATAGTGACTACTAATGGTCACTGCTTCCATTTACAATAGGTCAGGCCAACTGAGATGACCTGACACTGTTGCTTTTATATAAATTTAGGAACACACTCCTAGAACTTGAGAAACAGTCCAATAATACAAATGCAAATTCTTGCCATTGGTGTTAGAGGTGCCCTAGGATTACTTTACTAGTTGGCCTGAGTCAGCCATTAATCACCTCAAGAGCAGGCCTAATGCATTTATTACCTCCAGTGGCCCTACCCTCCTCTCATCTTCTGAAACTGAACAAATATAAATTTGACTTATCAATTATTCCTTAACAAGTCACACACATATACACACATTTATAGTATGTGATATTTGGTATAGCAATATATTGAAAGGTGATTGATGACTGCCACATGATAATTATTCCTAGGGCATTTCTAACCACAATAGCAAGAATTTGCATTTGAGTTACTTTACTATTTTATAATGAAATGTCCTACATTCTTTTTTATAAGTCTTCCATGTCTTTTGATGCTAAATTTTTATCAGAAACAATTGACACTATTGGGTTTAATAAGATTAACTATTTAAAAAAAACACAGATCTATATTGTCAAGTTACTCCAAATACCAAGTTTTCTGGTAACTAAGTTGACTACCAAATCACCATTTGTTTAATATTCCTACTTACACTGATAAAACTGGTTCATCATTTTTCAAGAGTTCATTTGATGTCGAACAACAATTTATTAGTTTCCCATCTATGTCTATCCAAATTAAATAAATTTTCTATATCTTGTAGCAACTTAGTACCATTTATATCAAATTCAAAATTATAGTGCAAAAATTGAAAAGCAATACTGAATTTACCGATATCAATAAAGCATTCTTCAAAAGTTTTCTTGTAGTTTTGGTTGCCAGTTCAAGAAGTACTGTCAGTTATGGTTAATAGCTGCAGAATATTTCTCATTAAACATATAAATTCGGCCATTGTAGATGTGTAATGTAAACAGCCACAGTTAAACACACATTCTGCACCTGCCTTACTAGGTAATAGTGAGCTTCTCCTTTCATTAAAGCTCTGAAGTCAGCTGGTTCATACACAGTGTGGTAGCCACGAGAAGGTTTATACACAGTGTGGTAACAGCGAGAACATGTGCCATTTTTGGCCCTTGACTATTGAGTCTTTGGTGGCATACATCGGAATCAACAGTAGAGTTTACCTTTGTGAGACTCCTCAGTGACTAGTCAACAAGCCCCAGTGATGAACATTTCCATTGCCTGTGGTCTCTCTCCATGCTCGAAACACTGGCAGTGATTCTTTTTGCTCACATATCTAAAATGGTTGGAGCAGCTCTATTCCAGCATGTTTTCCAAAGTCAGCTTCAGAAAACTTGAGCATAAATATTTTCTTTTGTTTTTCCATTTTTTTCCTTTTATTGAAAATAGATTCTTTTCTCATACAGTATATCCTGATTATAATTTTCCCTCCCTCTACTCCTCCCAATTTTTCCCCACCTCTCTTCCCCCCTGGATCCACTCCCTTTCTGTCTCTCATTAGAAAACATAAACAAAGGGGAAAAAAGCAGGCTTCTAAAAGATAACCACCAAAGATGACAAAATATAAGATGAAGTAAAGACTATCATACCAGCGTTGACAGCAACCCAATAGGAGGAAAAGAGTCCCAAAAGCAGGCACAAGAGTCAGAGCTCAACTTGCTTTCCCAGTCAGGAGTCCCATAAAAATACTAAGTTAATAGCTATAATATATACATAGAGGGTTTGGGGAAGACCCATATAGGCCCTGTGCTTGCTGCTTTCTTCTCTGTGAGCTCATCTATGCCTTGTTCAGTTGTTTTAGAGGACTTGGTTCTCCTAATGTCCTTTATCTACTCTGGTGACTGGATAAGGCACTGATCTGTGAGTATAGCCGAATATCGTTAAGAGTCATTTTATTGATACTTTTTTTCTTTCAAGACCACAAGTATTTAGTTTCACTCTAGGTCTCTGGGCTATCTCGTCTCTAGCTCTTGTTTACCCAAGCAGTGTTGGGCATGGGTTCCCTCTCAATGAGTGGGCCGTATGTCAAATCAGACATTGGTTGGCTACTCTCACGATTTCTGGAGCACAGATATTATCAATACATATCTAAAGTAGGCCAAAACGATAAGAAAGCCATTGGTATTGGATTATTAAATTCCACTAAGCCTAGATGTTGACCTAGTGGCTGGAGTGCTATGCATTAGAGTATAAGTTTTTGTCATACCAAACTGAAATCCTTTGATAGATATAAAAGAAGAAACAATGCCCACTCTATAAGGTCAATTTCACAGGCTATAAATTGATATTTCTTGTGAATTTGAAATTTCCTTGTGATAAAACATAACCTGAAATACCAATATGCCAACTTTTCTAATATCTCATGTCTCAACTAAAAGAAATTACCCACAATTTTTCAAATTTCAAATCAGCTGTCCTTTGATTTTTGTAAGAAAGATTTAATAGTCTATCTGTGAGTAAAATAGTATTCTTAACATTTGTCTGTTTTAAAATGGCTTTGTAGGGGCTCAAGTTGTAGGCTGTGCATGAAGCTCTGGGTTCTAGTCCCAGCATGACTACAAGTACCTTCAGTCCTAGCACTCATGAGATAGGGGCTGTGAGCTCATCTTCAGCTGTATAGCAAGTCCAAAGCCAATCTGGGCTACATGAGACTCTATACCCTCCCCCTCGTTGTTCTTATGACTATTGAAACTTACATGCCCAGATTATATTAAAATTGCATGCAAACGTTTTCCCTCTAGGGCATTTAATTCTGGTTTCATTCTTTTTGCACTACTGCTAGGGGAACATTTTAAAAGCAAAACTACTTATGTCACTGCTGGAAAAGCTTCTTCAATATTATTCACTTCGTTATTTTCAGTGTAGCGTTTTTTTATTTAAATATAACATACAAGATTTATATGTGTGGCCCTGCTCAGTTGACATTCATCATGAATTTTGTGGCATACTTTCTTCCAAATTCTTTTTTTCCAACACAGTCCTGCCCCTCAGAGACTTCCCTTAGTTCAAACACTGCAGAACTCATGGCTTCTCCAGAAGAGTATGTGTTTCAATCAGCTTTCTGTCCAGAGCTAAAAATAGACATTCAGAAAACAGGAGTGGTAGTCTGATGGGATTTCAAAGCAGTATTCACCAGGCTCCATTTCCTCTTGAATTAAACACACATACGTGTGCATGTGTGTGCACATGCACAGACACATATGATTGGGTGACCATCCAGATTAAAGAGAAGGAGCAAATTGCAAAGAGAAACACATGAAGTTGCAAAGTCAACTGTTATTCTTTTAGATTAAGGTTCATTTCAAAATAGTCTACTGACACAGCCAGAGATCCTGGGGGTCTCTGACAGTGGGCTAATACAGCCTAGTTCATATGCCTGCAGCCAACCCTGCAAAGGAGCCAGACTCTAGCTCTAAGTAATTCTGTTATCTGGTTGTTCAGAGAAATCCTCCTTATTTTATCATTATTATCCTTATTATAGATAGTACACATAAAATTCGTCCTTTTGACTGTTTCCCAATGCACAGCTCATTGGTAGGCAGGCTTTAACTATCTGGTTACTCTAGGAAGAAACCTGTCTCCACTTAGTAGATGCTCCCCTCTTCTCACCAAACACTAGCAGGCTTTCTCTCTCTCTGGGTTTGTCTATTTTTGACCCAGTAGAACTGGCCCTGGAGTGGGGGGGTGGGGGTGGAGGTGGCAATAAGAAGGAGTTCTCTCCCGTTGTGTGCCAGGGCCCAGTCTGCAGGGAATGTCCTTCCCACTCTCACCTGCCACACAGCCCTTCCCATTTCATACCATGTTTCAGTCCAGCCTTTAGTTCTTGACGCAGGACCCTTCATTGATAATCTTTATGCTTCCTCCCTCCTCCTGCAAGGAGGGCAGTGGAGGACAAGGCCAGACCCTGGCTAAGAGTGGAGAACCTTGGAAGTGAGGTGCCTTTCTTAGATAGTAATAACATTGGTTCCAGGATTGTGCAGGCTGGATGACACAGCAAGCCTTTCAAAGAGGCTTCTGTCTCACTGCCTCTTAGGGCTCTGCTTTCTGTGGCCTCTTTGCATTGCTGTATGCAAATGGTTCCTAGAGGTTCTTTGGGGTCCTAGTTTACTGAAGGAATAGAACCATTTTCCAAGAAAAGAGGTTTTGGTGCAGAGTTTGGACCAACTCTGCCAATTCTTACAACCACCAGGGACCCCAAGTTGATCTTAATCAAATACGATAGGCTGACCTTGTTTTTTATAGCTTGTGTTCCTGCTCTGGTTTCCCGATGAGGCATAAGGAATTGTGTATGTGAATGCGAGGTGGGATTCTATTAACAAGAGCCACTATAAGTATGTTTGTGGAGAGGGAAGTACAAAGGCCTCAAAAACAGCTGTTGACAGAAGCCATGTCAGTGTTTGAAATAGAACTTGATCCCAGTTAAAAACGAAAACAAAATTGGTGGGTCCCCCAGGCCTGCCAAGGAATGGGGAGTCAGGGTAAGCTATACCTCTCATACCAAAAATCTTGGGGATTGTGGCACCATGTTTGTGACCTAGCCCCTAAATATCCTCTTGGTATAGCTAGGGGATAGAGGGGTTTAGTGTGTGTTGTCCACTTGGGAGTCAGAAATGAACCAAGTCCAGATCTCAGACGGCTACACTCTGGCTTCCACCGAGAGTCTAGGCTTCCCCAAATGCAAACTCAGAAGATGACCTCAGAGTATTTGTGCCAAGTAATCAGCATCAGTAACATTTAAAGGCACCATGGAGTTAAAGAGCCCGTGTTCTTTATACTAAGCTCTGTGTGCCCCATACCTTCTTACCAACTCAGGAGTACTGCAGACCACGGTGCCTTCTTACCCATTCCAGAAGCTGCAGACCAGATCCCCCCTCCAGCCTTGCACCCGCATGGTTCAACTTACTTCCTCTAGACAACTCTGTGTTCAAGGTTTGTAAAGCTGTATGGGTTAAGGAGAGCAGCAGAACAGAAGAACACCAAGAAAGTACTATTTGCTTGGATTCTCAGCCAGCCTGGGGTTCCCAAACCACTTCTCTGATGGTCCTTCCCTCTCCTACTGCCCTGTGTGCTTTCCTTGTTCTCTTTATGGGAAGAGGACTTGTGATGTTTTCAAGGCCTGGGAGACCCTCTGCAGCCCTGTATGGAAATTCTCAGCCAGTGAGTTGAGACAGAACTGTATGTTTATCAACACGGGGCTCCAAGAACCGGACTTGCAAGTCTTTTCACACTCACCTTCCAGTTTCCCCTCCATGAACATTTCCACTGGAAGTTCCCCCATGTCAGTGAGAATGTTTGGCTTGGTGAGAGTGCGTGGCTCAGCACTCTTGAAGACATTCAGCACTCACCCCACAATGAAAACATTGCAACCCCACAAAGTGTTTCATAAGAGAAAGTTCAATGCAGTTAGATCATCCGAAGATGGATCAGCCTGTCATCTGTGCAATATTAAGAAAGACCATATTGACAAATGACAGGGCTTCTTTGAAGGATCTGAAGGAAAGTTTCCAATGAGCTGTCCCGTGGGTTCCGCCTTTCCCAGAGGGTTCATGGGCATGCAGGAATGGAAATCATCCTTTAGGGTGACAATGCTGTGTCAGAGTAGAGAGCTCCCCTTTGTAGCCCTGCCCCAGGTTGGGCTCCCTTCTGGAAGTTGGGATAATAGGAGTTCTGTTGGTGCCTGCTGCCTGACCAGTACAGGGCAGCTGTCTTCCGGTGCAAGGGACTTGATTCAGGAAGGTGGAGCGCACCAGCTGTCCTGGCTTGTTCAGCCTGTCTTTAGTTTTGGTCTTTTGTTGTTGCTGAGGTGGTTGATTTCCTTTTCATTTTGGGAGAGAAGGCCCAGGCCTTGTACATGCAAGACAGGCACTCTACCACTAGCACATCTCCAGCATCCATTCTTCTTTGGACAATAACAGCTTGTCTTTCCTGAAGGTGGAAGGGAAGCTGTGACATGGTCACTCTTAGCCAAATCAGAGTGGCTTCATGACCAAGCTGGCCCCTATGGTGTAGTTAAAAATCCAGCCTTTGCCCTTAAAGCCCCTGGACTGTTCAGTCACAGGAACTCATAAACACCTGTTCTCTCTACTCCCACATTTGACTATTTTAGGTACTGCAAGATAAAATAGGTATTAACTAGTTGAAGGATTAAATGTAATTCTGTGAGGTAGAGGTCAGGGGGGCAGAGTGGATGTGTGGGTTTCCCGATAAAAGCTGGACTTGAACTGAGTTCCAAAGATAGAAAGGATTAGGTGAGGAAGGCAGTGTCCTCACAATGGTGGGTCACACTTGTAATCCTACACTCAGGAGATGAGGCAAGAGAATCATGTGTTTGAGGCCAGTCTGGACCACACAGATCATATCTCAAAAAAAAAGTAATAATAATAATAAACAATGGCCAAAGCCTTAGGAGAACTGGTTGCTTCCTGTAAACAAGAAATGGAATGCTTTTGCAAATGAGGTGGGGTAAGTCCTTGGAATGCCAGGATGAGGACGTTACCATTTCCCTGCTTAGTTCTTTGGTGTGGGCTTTTACACAAGGTTAGGGGGGATCACACCAGATCGTGCTACCTGTACACGCTGGAACACACGGCCATGCTTTGTCTGTGTTAAGAGGTTGGATGAGGCAAAGGCAGGGGAGAGTCCCCTGAAAGAAGCTGTGCCTCTTGGTTGACAGCTGGGGAGTTGGCCTCTCAGGACTGTAGGTGGTTGTGGCAAGCACCGTGTTTGTCTTGTATGTGGGTTCTCAGGATAGTCCCTGGCATGTGGTATAGTTGAGGTAATATCTGCCAAGCTTCTTTCGGTGTCCCAGGGTACTGAGTTGCTAAGCACCAGCATGCCTAACCTCAGTTTATGTTCCCAGTAGCCAGGGCTTTCTGAAATGCTTGCAGACTCTGACTTGGGGACATCCTAGCGATAGGCCTTTCAGTCCAGTTAGATCTGAGGACATTCTCTGAATATTTGAGTTCTTTTTGTGGAGCCCATCTCTTCTCCCTGCTCCTCCCTCTCTTCCCTTCCCTCCTCCCCAGTTAAAGTTTCCTCCTGGTTTCTCCTTCCACCTTTCATAAAACATGTGTCTTATGATCCCCATCTCTTCAGCTTCTCCCCTCATCCCCCATGATCCTTTTCTACTTTCCTGGATTATGTGGCTACTTCGGGTTATATACTCACATCTAAAGACTTAGAGCTAGGATTCCCAAATAGAGAGAGCATGCAGTTTTTGTCTTTCTGGCTCTGGGTTCCTTCACTCTATATTTTCTAGTTCTATCCATACCTGAAAATAATCATGATTCCATTTTTCTTTCCAATAGAATTCCATTGTTTGCGTGTAGCACATTATCATTATCTATTTATCAGTTGATGGATAGCCAGGCTGCTTCCATTTCCTGGTTACTGTGGATAGAACAGCTATGAACATGTATGAACAAGTACTTTTGTAGGATATCAGATCATTTGGCTAAATGCCAATGCATGGTATCATAGGATCCCATGGTAGCTTTTAGTTTTCTGAAGATTCGCCATCCTGATTTCCATAGTGGCTACACCAGTTTGCAATCCCATCAACAGAGAAGGAAGCACCCTGGCCAGTGTTTGTTTTCAGGTGCTTTCTTGATCTCAGACATTCTTGCTGGGGTAAGATGAAACCTCAAAATAGTTTTAATTTACATTTTTCTAATTGCTATGAATATGGAACACTTTTTTAGGGTCTTTCTTGGCCATTTTTACTTCTTTTAATAATTCTATCCAGATTTGTAGCCCCATTTTTAAATGGGTTGGACAGTTTCCTTGATTCTTTGTTTTGGAGTTCTTTACATATTCTGGATGTTAATCCTCTATCAGATATATAGCTGACAAGGATTCTCTCCCAACCTGTGAGCTTCCTGTTCACGTGATTGGTTGTTTCCTTTGCTCTACTGAAGCTTTTTAGTTTTATGAGCTATCATTTGTCAGTTGTTGACCTTAATCCCTGAGCAAATGCAGTTCTACCCAGAAAGTCCTTTCCTAAACATATGTCTAAGAGGTACTAACTATGTTTCTTCCAGGAGTTTCAGCTTTCAAATTTCATGTTGAGGTCTTTGCTCAATTTGGAGCTGACTTTTGTGAAGGGTGATAGATATGGGTCTAATTTTATTCTTTACATATCAATATCCATTTTCCCATCACTGTTTGCTGAAGATGCTGCCTTTCCTGGGTGTGTGTTTTGGCCTCTTTGTCAAGTATCCAATGGCTATAATTATGTGCACTCTTATTTGCATCTTATATTTCATCCCTTGATATACATGACTGCTTTTACTTTTATCACTCTGTACTATAGTTTGGAATCTGATATGATCTCACTGACAATTTCTTTTTTTGCTCAAGAATGTTTTAGGGTGTGTGTGAGAGAGAGAGCACGTGTGTTTGCGTGTGCATGCACACTTGCATACTTCCATATGAATTTAAGGGATTTTTTTTTCTGATTTTGTCATCGGAATTTTTATCGGGATTGTATTGAATCTATTAATTGAATTGATGGGATGTTTATTTTCACATAATTAGTTCTATCAATCCATGGGAGGTCTTTAATCATTCACACTTGAAAACATTTAGAGACTAAATTATAAGATTGAAAAAAAAGTGCCTAAATTTCCCATTTCCAACACCAGTGTGTTTTCCTAATGCAGAGAGAGTAGCAGTTCTTGCCACTGAGTGCATCAGCTAACCCCAGGTGAAGTTCCTTTACCTGCTCTCAGCCTTAGTCTTCCCAGCCTTTTCTGTGGAATGTTGGTAGATGCATCTCCCCTGGCTTTAGTGAGATTATTCATGCTCTTTGAAACACACAGCTAGAATGTGCATTCAGCAGATGCTGGTATATATTAATGTATTCCAGGACTACCCTCATGCATTCTCATATGGCTATAGTAAGTGCCCGGGAGTAATCTCTCCCTTCCTTCCTTCACATTGTGTGTTAGATGTTTTGTTTGTTTTTTTCTTATTTTTTCCTCTCTCTCTGTAAATTCACTACCTATCTCTCATTACAAATATTCTTATTCTCCTAAAATCACATTCTCAAATGGCCTTTGGTTGGTTTTCAAAAGCCATATGTAGCTAATACTGCATTTCTCATCTCATGCTTGTGCTTCTGAGAGCTGGCTTCCATGCATCTGTTTGGATTTGTGTTATGGTTCAGCCCTCACCTTTCCAGGAAGTGGGGAGAATGCATGACAGGAATGTTAGCAAAAGCCTGTAACTGACTGTGGATCTCTAGTTTGATGGATCGCCAACAGAAAGAACTGTTATTTCCCCCCCGTCTGTACCCTCCCATGCATTAGTCCAGGCCTCATCTTTCTGGTAGCTTCATTTTGGGCCTTCCTGTAATCTGCATCTCCGTGCCCTTTGCCAAGTAGAATCCCTGCTCATTATGGCTGGAAATCATTTCCCTTGTCTTGCCGGATCTTATCTAGTGGGCTCTTCAGAACAGTCTGAGTTGTCTATCTGTTTCAAATCAAAGCCCCAGCCTTTTGTTTGGGACTTAGAGTAAGAGTTCCCGGAGTTCTTTGAAATTGGACACTCTTGAACACACCTGGAGACAGCAGTGAGCTGGCCCACAGGTTCCCTGGTTGACAGATGCACAAAGCTAAGGGCAAAGGTGAGGTTTTCATTTCTTCTCTAGGTCCTACAATTCCTTTGAAATCTCTGTGATTGGCCCCTTCACGGATCATTCCAACAGCCACAGGAAATCCTCAAGCTGTGTTTTCTCCAGATAAGCAGCCAGGTCAAAGGAAAGACCTCAACATGTCTTCTTGAGAAAGGATCGACACTAAGCTAACAGTGCCACTCAGCCATGTCTGTGCTACCTGAAGAGTGGTTGCCAATACTGATGCCCTCTAAAGGGTTCCGACTTTGTGAGCACTTGGGGGCAGTGGAGGAAGTCTATTTGTCCTATCTCAGAAATTCTATGGGCATAGTTCACAGGTAGAGTGCTTACTGCAAGGCTCTGGGCTCAACCCCTGGCACCAAAACAATGAAAAACAGCACAGAATGGCTGAGTAACGTATTTCTTTGTCTTGCCTCAAATCATATCATGAAACATCAACTTTTCTCATCCTCACGACTCTTAGAAGCATTACTAGCAGTTATGATTTGGTGTATGTTAATATTTTTAAATTTTTTTTATTTATTATAATTTGTGTATATGATGGGGGTGTGCAGGTGTGTCACTGTGCCAGAACACAACTTTGAGATGTCAGTTCCTTCCTTCCCCTTTTACCTGGGTTCTGGGGATCACACGCAGGTCAAGCGTGAGAAACCAGTGCTTTACCTGCTGGCAGTCTCGTTGGCCCTATGTGCTATGCTTTGAAGGACTTTGGTTACCTTGTATTTTTGAAACAGCAGGGGGATGGTTACCTTTTCCTTTAGTTTCCGGAGATCATCTTGAAAGCTTGAGCCAGCTGATAAACCAGTGATTGGTTCTTTAGACAGTATGTGGGAAAAAATGAGTTAAATTTCCTGAGCCTCTGTTCCTTCTTTATAAAATAGGAATTATACACCTGTCCTAGAGGATTTGTTATAAGATGCGAAAGAGCGCGTAGTGCAGCGACATGGTGCCTGGCACATAGTAAGATCTCAGGACAGGTATTTTTTTTCCCTAAATAAAACTGCAAATTTTAATATTGGACCAAAAAAAAAAAAAGTTGTCAGCATAAGATGTAAACTTAGTGAAAAGTCTGGTGCAACAGATCCCGTCCCCTTGAACCTGTGTGGCTGTTGCAACCCTGGGCCCTGGAGGCAGCTGTGGAGATGAGACCGTCATGGAGTAAAGCTGCCTGCAGGCCCGCTGACCCTTGCCCAGGGACCTGCTCTGTGGATGGTGGGATCAATGTTTCCTTTGCTCCACTTTCCGTATCTGGCCCACAGCTGAACCCATGTGACTGACTGTATGGGGCGACCTTGACCTAAGAAGGCAGTCAGTGCCAGGCTGAGACCCCCCCACACACACCTGAACCCACAGACTCCAACACAATGGCTCTCTCCACTGGGGAAATGTCTTGGGAGATACCCATGGCTCTCCCTTGGGCCTTCTAAAGTCATTTCCAGTTTGTTGAAGAGAGATGGTTTGAAATGCAATATTGTTGCCAAAAAGGCCCAAGCCACAGGTATAGAATTCTAAGCTCCTTTTTAATTATAGGACACAAGTGTTACCTTCTATTTCTGAAGTCATGGGATCATTCATAGGACACTGAGTTCCTACTAGGTGCAGAGATGTACAGATAAAAAGAGGATGTCCCATGTCCTTAACTCCTGTGGGCTGGAGAAGAAACTGGCACCTACTATGACAAACAAAGATAGTGCTGATAGCTGCAGTGTGCACACAATGAGCTTAGCACTTTGTGCTCAGTGTGTGTGTCTATAGTGTATAGACATATATGTTCATGTGAGTCTTTGTACATGTGTGTTCAAGTGCGCACATGGGTGCATGTTTGAGACCAGAGGTCAACATGGAGTGCCTGACTTTGCATTTCTCTACTTGTTTTGAGACAGGGTCTCTTACTGAGGTTGAAGCTCACTGACTAGCCATGACTAGCTGAGTACAACTAGGTGGCCACCAAGCCTCAGGCATTCTCCTTTCTCTCCTGTGTTGGGACTACAGGCACACACCACTGTGCTCTTCTTTTTATGTGGGTATTAAGGAGTTGTAACTCAGGTCCTCATGCTTACATGGCAAACATTTTACTGCTAAGCCATGTCACCAGCCCCACATAATGCATTGTATCTCCTTTCATTCTTGAAGAACATATATGAAATTAGTCTGATTCTCCCCATCTCTCTCTCCCAGGAAAGCCAGGCTAAGAAAATAGCATCTGTTATTATAAAAAGAAATAAAGAGATTTCTAACTGGATGAGGAAGGTAGACCCCAAAGAGCAAAAGGGACATATGAAAAGACTGATGCAAATGTGGCATTTTCAAATGTGTCACCACATCCATAGCAAAGCTAAGATACGAAAGGAAACTGTGCCATAGCAATGGCTTGAAGGCAAGGGGGCCATGCTTGTTGATTGGTTTTTAAGGTACAACATCTACCCCAGTGAATAAGCTAAAAGAGGGGAGCATCTAAAAACACAGAGAGTGACTTGTGGAGACAGTTCCTCACCTGCAGCCTACTGGGCAAAGTAAGAGAAGACCTGAGGAATGAGTTTGGTTCTTTTCTTTTCATTTGTTCTTTTTTTTTTTTTTAACTTTTATTGACTCTTGGTAGATTTCACATCATGCATTCGGATCCCACTTACCTCCTTGTGTCTCCTCAAATCTTCCCTCTGCCCTTGCAACCTCCTTCGCCAAATCAAAACAAGTTTAAAAAACAACAGCAACAAAAAGAAATGAAACAAAACAAAAGAAGAATCTTGTGATGGAAGCTGTAGTGTGGCCCGTTGAGACCCACAGTTTACCCTTTAGTCCATCCATGTTTCCTCGAAAGTGTTCACTATGAGTCATTGGTCTAGCTCGAGGCCTCTGGTTTTTGCTACACCACTACAAATGGACTCTCACTGGGGCTCCTCATGGACATCCTGTTGTTGTCCTGTGTCATGGAGATCCTGCTGTTTGGGATCTTCAGGTTCTTTCCTTTCATGTGCTCCAACAGTTCCTAGATTTGGTGGATGTTGGGAGAGGAAGGAGTTTGGAAGAGGAAGTATTGAGAACAGAGACAGTGAAAAGGGGAAGATGAACTGTCGTGCTTCTGAGGATGTGGACAAGTCTGTCAAAGAAGAGGGAGGTAGAGAAATATCTTGGAGACCTTAATAGAAGCAGGAAAGTCTTAGGATCATTGTTGAGGACAGTAAGTTGCTAAGCACACACACCATCATGTCTCATCCTAAAGAAGGGGTGTTCATGTGAACAGTGACTTTGAGTACTGGAAATGCCTTATTAGAGTGAGTACAGTGATGAACAGGTGGCTGAAAGAGACTTTAGACATTTCAGTGAAGAAGTAGACCTGTTCCACATTGTTTCAGAGGATAAAACTGGGTCCTAGTTAGGCTGAGACATCTCCCCCTGCATGGAAACTTCTCAGTAACTAGCGCTATCCTGCAATAGGATCTCACACTTGTTGGTTTCTACCACCTGCCAAGGATGTTCTGTGGGAAATTTGGAACACTTCATGGGATGGCCTCTTCAATCCCTCCTGACACTAAGGTTTTGTAAGCATGCAATGTGTGAAGTGTCAACCCAGAAGACAGCCAGTGTCAACCTTCTCACAGGGTCTCGCACACGCTTACATGAGAATCCTGACTGTAATTTTTCAATGAGATCTATGAGGGTCAGCAACTGTGCAAACAATGTTTTTATTTTTGAAAGAATTCTCATCAGGATTGGCAGAAATCACACAATAGTTTGAGAGCAAGGCCCATGATCTACATAGCAGACAGAATGTAAGTGTGTATACGCTCACTCTAAAGAGGGCTTCTTTCGGCGTTCATGCCATTCTTCCTCAATATGGATTAGGATCAGCCCCTGGCTGGGTGACTAAGGATCCTCTGTTCTCAGAGGATGTAGAGGCCCCTTCTGTGTTCTGTATCCATGAGCATCCCTCATGTTCTGTGTCTTCTTTCCTTTTGATTCCTGCATGGGAGTTGGCTGCTTTCTTTCAGGAAACCTGAGATTCTATTTTGGTGATTCTCATTAGGGGATGGTTTTGCCGCTCAGCATATTTGACAGTGTCCAGAGTCATCTTGATTGTCATGCCTGGAATGGGGGTGTTGCTGGCATCTGGTGGGTGGAGGACCAGGACACAACTCAAAATCTTACACAGAGGACAGCCCTTCACAACAAAGAATTATCAGGCCCAAACTGTCACTATTTCTCAGACTGAAAAACCAGTCTATTTTTGTCTCCCTTAGGAATCAGCTGCCATCAGTACATTCTATAAAACCTTGGATGCCTCCTTTTATTCCTAATTTAAGAGTTGTTGCCTGGCTGCTCTGCCTCTTTGAACTCCATATGCGCCCACTCCTCCTTTAATGCTGTAGCAATAAGGGACATTTTAAACTCTCATTGGCCAGAAAAACCGCTTCTTGGTTGAGGTCCAAACAAGAACCAGACCTCTCCTTGGGTGAAGGCAGAGATGTCACAACTTGCTGAGAAACAGCACAGGGCATTTCCTCATGGCAACAGCCCTGGGCCAAGGAACTGGTGGAGGACAAGCTCCAGATGCATCTGTGTGTACCCTTGACTTGCTTTTGAGTAAGGTCTTTAAAGACTTGGACAATGGCACTCAACCATGAAGGGTTCCTGCTTCCTTTCCAAGCCACAATGAGACCAAGACTATAACTCACATGCTACTTTAGCTCAAACTCTGGCTAGGTTTCTCGTGGACTTCTGAGAAGTCACACAAAGCCCATGCCACTTGTTTTGCCTTTCTTTGTCCCCAATGAGGCCAAGGTCTTGTTGTTAGATCATTTGTTACCCTTTGGTGCTCACACTCAATCTTCTACCCATGAGGCAGTCTAGCAGAGCTTCCTGGTCGTGTGTCATGGCCCTGCATCGAGAGGTGGTCTGTCAGGTACAAACAACCCAGGGTGAAGCTCCCCTTCTCGTGTCTTATATCTACAGGCTGGGCAGCCTTAGTGGATTCATTCAAGTTCTTAGACCCTCAATTGTTGCCAGTTGAATGCAATCAAATGGCTAAGTGACAGACCTTAGATTTTCTGCGGAGTTGGGGATTTAGCTCAGTGGTAGAGTGCTTGTCTAGCAAGTGCAAGGCCCTGTGTTCGATCCTCAGCTCCACAAAAATAAAATAAAATAAAATAAAAAATAAAAGATTTTGTCATCTCTGCGATAAAGACAGCTACCTTTGTCCTTTCTGGAAATCTATTGGGGAAAAACACCAAATGCAGGAAAATGTTTATGAACAAAGTTGTTTTTATTACTTAACTATTTTCCCCCCAAATTTATCATTTTTAATTATGTGTCAAAGTGGTGTGTGTGTGTGTATGTGTTTGTGTGTGTATACATGTGGGTATGTGCACATGAATGCAGGTGCCTGCAGAAAATGAAGGATTCAGCTCCCTTGAAGCTGGAGTTACAGTCAGTCATGAGCCACTTGACATGGGTGCTGATGACTGAATTCAGGTCTTCTGGAAGAGCAGCAAGGACTCTTAACCACTGAGCCATCTCTCTAACTCTGGCTTGACTATTTAATATTAAATATTGTATTAGTCATATTTCATTCTCTGTGTTGAAGAACCTGAAAAATTCAACTTGAGAGAGGAAAGGGCTAGGAATAACACTTTAGAGTCATTTTGCTTCTAGTAGTGATTAATTTATGGGGAGGATCTTGTACAATGAATGTACTATAATATGAGAAGAAATGGAGCCCAAGGACTAAATTCTGGGAAACCCTAGCATTTGGAAGAGAAGCCGGAGAAGAGAATATATATGCTCATGGCAGCAATCCACATAAGACAATAATTATATGGATTTAGACAATGGCATTGGGAAGCAAGAAGACAGAGTCAATAAGGAAGCATTTTAAAAGAAATTAAGAGTTAGGCATCATGGGGCAAGAGGTCATGGAAAAACCCAAGGCTACTTGGAGTTTCTAGAAAATGGAGAGATGCTGATTCCCACAAGACAGAAGGGATTGGTGAAAGGGAGGCTCATGTGGTGGGAGGCTATTTCCTAATTCTTGCGTGAGAGCTCCCTTCTCAGCCAACATGCTTTAAGAAGTATGGCTTTCAGACAGTCTCCAGCCACAGCCCTTTGACATGTTCCATGACCTGCAAGCCGAGGGCACCCTCTGCCCAGACAACTCTACACCAGTGACTGAGCTTAGAAGAGGCATAATAACTGAGTCCTGGTCCCAAACAGGACTCTGTATTCTCTACAAGGCTCCAGGAGCATTATGGAAGAGGAGCAGAAATTGTGAGTCGGAGGTTGGAGAAGAATGCTGGGAAATGGTGTCTTCTAGACATGCCATAGCCATTGCCCATACAAACCCACTGTAGCTGTGGGGCCTGTACCATTTCATCCCACCCAGGCTGTGGGCTCATGATGCCTCTCACTGAGGGTCTCTGGTCAGTTGATGGTTGCTGGAAAAGGAGGTTTCATCTCAGTGATGTAGGTACTGAAAAGTTTCCCGTGTTCTAGTCAATAACCCCCTAGTCATGCTCATGCAGATAACCATGATGAAACTCAGGAGGTAAGGAAAAAAGATAGCAAAGTAGGAGAGTGCTTACTGGAAGGAATGATTTAAGCAGGAGAAGTGGACAAGGAGCCCGCATCATGGGGAAAGGATGAAAACTCAATTTACACATGTATAAAAGCATCAGAGAATTCTCTTTTACAGAAAAAAGAGTTGAGCCCTTCTGTCCCATGTTGAAGCTGCTTTCATAGTCATTGCCGGTGACTTTGAACTGAGGGTGGAGCCCGCTCTAGAACTGAAGGATATCCTTACTTGTGCCTGCCCAATCATCCTTTCTTTGCACTCTCTCTTCTCAGATATCACAGTGTACCAAGGGCTGTGGGTTCTCTCCCTCCTCTGTTCTCTGTCTCTGCTTACTCTGCATCAGCATTGTCTCCAGGATTCCATTTCAGCATCTAGTTTCCTCAGGACCAACACCAGCTCACGTGATGGCTGTATGTGCATAGCCTAGTAGGATGACATTGCAAGGAAATTGTCCAGTCTGGAAAGGATGAGGATTAAGGGATAATGGAATACTTAGAGCTTTTCCAGTGGCATACAAGGATGCCTGAAGATTGAAGCTCAGGTAATACTCAGAATTAGGAAGATAACTCCAGGCAGAAGGGGAGAATTGTTGATATGTAGAAGGAAAACTAAAACATTTCATCAGGATCATCAAAGCCATCAAGACAGAGTACATTGTAAGGCTGGGTGATAATTGTTTCAAACACTCCAGAAGAAAATCTTATCGACTGGGATAGTAAATATAAAAACTGCCTCTTATCCAGAGACTTGTGTCTGACCATTTCAGGGAAAGAAGGGGAATAGTGCCCCAAAATGCAGGCATGGAGCTGAACTTTAGTGGGAAAGAACTGGGAATGATAACAATTGGCCCATATTCTGTCTTCAAGATCTGATCATCTACTGTTACTCTTAAAGATTTATTTTTGTCTGGACTCAGAGGTAGACACTCTCAGCAAGGTCAGCCTATGTCTCTTGGCAATCTGTTCCCAATGTGTTCCTTCGGCTTCCTCATTCTGTTGGACAAAAGTTTAGCATATTCCTTGTAGTTCTTCAGTATGTCAGCATTTGTCTTGCAGGACATGTGAGTAACAAGAAGTTGAATCTTGGGTGCTTTGGTTCTGGGCTTCTGACCTTCTTTAAAGAGCTTTCTAACAACTTATTGGCAGACACCATCTTCTTTAGAGAGATTGAAAAGGTTTTGGATTCTCTTAGGTCTTTTGGACCCCAACCAAGTAGGCATAGTAGTATCTGTCAGTCTAGGAATACCCTTCTCTCTGTTCTTACAATAAACAAGTTGAAAACACACAGACTGGCATCCACAGTGCATCTAGAACAGACTTGAACTTCCTCTCTCCATTTCTACTCAGTCCATAACAATAATGTCCCCTACTCAACAGCAGGCACATTCTGCCATGGGTCAAGACACCTTGCTTCATGGAAAAACATTGTTTGTTGTGCTCATCGCTGATCTGGACCATGTAGCCCTTCCCCTCTTCACCTAGAAAGTATGAAACTTTCATTCATCATCGGCTTCAATGAGTTTCTGACAGCCAGTGGCTTAGAAGGTGAACTTCAGCTTCATCTTGACACAGCCAATCACCTGGGAGGTATCAAGGAAAAGAGGATAGGCCTGTATTTACTATGTTTGACCGTGCATGGGGGAAAGACATTGAGCTAGGCAGAGGTAGTCATGTACAAGATGCTTTGTGCATACATGTGTATGTGAATCTGCCTGTCTGTCTATCTACGAGGGAGGGAGGGAGGGAGGGAGGGAGGGAGGGAGGGAGAGAGAGAGAGAGAGAGAAAGAGAGAGAGAGAGAGAGAGAGAGAAGAATCCTTATGGAATTAAAATCATGGAGGCAGTGAGAAGATAAAAGCTCCTGGCCCCAAAAGAGGGATTCAACTCCAAGAGGAAGAGAGAAACCTCTTTGGGGGTACTTGGAGGAGAATGGAGAGCCAGAGTGACAGATAAGAGGTTAAAATGAAGAATGACTCATTCAGCATTTCTTCCAATTACATGTCACACAAGCCCCTTCTGAGAACAAGAATACAGCACAGGAAAGTGTTCACAGGATGAAGATGATCCAGAGTAGCTGGGAAGCAAAGTTGGGGTGCCTACTAAGTTGTCCCTTAATCAATGTGAGGTATAAAGACAAACCTTGAATGCTTGCAGTGAGGTCACTGGCCCAAAGAACTAAGACTCTAATCACCCAAAAAGAAAAAGACCTGTCTCCTCTAGCTTGAAATTTCCTTACTAAAGAAAAGGGTTGGCATTGTGATCTCTACTTTATGTCATTAACACTCATGGGAAAGATCTGGTATGTGAACACTCATCTCCCTTGTTTGAGTGGCGTTGTCCTTTTTTGTAACAGTGAGAGATAAAGATGATTAAGATGTTTGCACACTGCTATGCAGGTCAACTCGTTGCCTGGAAAAGATGTGTGACTTCCCAGAGCCCAGGCTTGACATGTGCACAGGCTGACCTAGTACTAGACAGGCAATGGCACACTCACCCTGTACTCATCCCTCAGCACTTACAGTTTTGAAGGAAACCATTATTACTGCCATTCCTACAAGGAAAAAAAATTAGAAGTCTGAAGGTGCCTAGCTCCCAAGTATTTTTTTCCATTAAAATAATTGTTGTCAAAATATAATATGTGCATCCTTCCAGCATCTTAGGAAAGGGACCACAGAATTAGAACAAGCAGAACAGAGGCCAGTGACTGAAATCACAAAAAATGACAAAGGCCAAGTGCTCCCTCGCATGACAGAGGTGGCTCAGGGAGGCACTGAAACTGGGTAAGGATGAGCCAAGCATGTCAGTTTCCAAAAGCTGTCAATTTATGTCTACAGGTACTCGCTAATCACCTCAACATCCTCCAACCAAACAAAGCTCTGTATGCCACTGGCTTTGAAGTATAACTTGGAGATGAGCCATCCAACACCCCTCCCCCTGCAGTGGGCTGTGCAGGTGTTGGCTTCCAAACTTGTTTTATTCCAGTGATGGCCAAGTTTGCAGGAATGTCATGAGAAGAGATTTATAATACTTTCTGATCCCTCCCAGTTCCAAATCACTGTATGAATAATCTTTCTCATAGCGAGCTAGTCATTCTCTGAGAAGCCTTAGCCAAAATCAACCAAGTGAGCAAGCTTAAAGGAAATAAGTTTTTCCCTTTTAAAGAAATCATTTTGCTGAAGTTTTATAAAGCTCGTAAAAAAATTACATGTTGGCTTGAATTTGGGAGAAAGACTTGCTTTATCTGAACTCATTTGCCAAAACTATTTAAATGAGCACGTGCAAGATGTAAAAGCACACAGACAGCATCATTTGTGTGTTCCCAAACACCACACTGTCAGCAGCAGTAAAGGCAGTGCTTTGCTACAGGTATTAATGAATGCTGTAAGGAGGAAGGTGGCTTTTGGTGGGGTCATGACAGAGCTCTTGGGTTGGGTGCTGTGGAACCCACTGAAGGGCTTCTGACCCCACAGTCACCGTTAGATCTGACAATGGCGCTCGTTGTTACAACTAAGTGTCAGTTACGAGAAAGTTCCCATTCCAGAGCAGGGCTCAGCTCTTCCTATTCCCAACATGGCTGGTGCCTTCATTCTTTGAGGATGTGTTTATTCAGCCTAGTAAAAACATTAAGAATGGGAATAAATCTGGGCTGGCCCCAGAATGCTTTTCACCACAGCTGTAAACCATAAAACATGCAGAATGGTGGACAGCAGTGCTCCACCAAGCAGGCCAAGAACGGGCCTGGAGGTGGCCCTTGCATAGATGGCTGCCATGCAGCGCTTCCCTGCAAAACCACTAAGAACAGACAGCATCTAGAAGGTGCTAAATTATTAGTGCTGGTGTTTTTCAGGAGGGTAGGGTGGGTAATAATAAAAACCATGTGTTCAGCAGCCTTCTTGGCCATATAAAATAGAGGGGCCTGTGACTTTAAATGTTGTAAAAGGGGTTAATTGTCTATTTCTGAATGTGGCAAGTTTATTGATCTTGTTAACAGCAATAGAGCATGTGCCATGGGTTACTATGGCAGGAAATAAAAGTATCCATTCATCCTACTTTCATGGGCACTGTGATTGGGTTTGCAGCCCGAGTTAAGGGGCAGACAGATGGATGCAATACAGTTCATCTACCTGCCGCAGTCTGTACCCATCTTCAAGTTCCAGTTCCTTATGGCCCCATGTTGACTGTCGTTTCTCACATACCTTCTGGGGGTCAGTTCTTTTCAGATCAACTGTATTGTTTATTCATATAACAACCAAAAGCCATAGGCAAGGACCAGAGCTGTTTGACAGATAAAGCCACTGGCCATCAGAGAGGTTAAGGAAAGCTGCCACCATTCTAGAACCGTTATGCAGAGGTCCAAATGCAGATCTAGTTATTTGAATAATCCACTTGTCTATTCACTCCACAGGTATTTACTGACACCCACCAAGAGCCAAACACTGGCCTAGATGTTGGGGATGGAACATATGGAGCCTGTAGTTTGGAGCACCTTAAGCTAGCTTTCAGAAACATACGTCATACTTTCACATTCATGAGCAGCATCTTTAGTTTTACCATTTTCCTTTGGGATTAGTACTGTACACATGAGTCACCTCAGCTCTCCTGGTCAGATATCATATATCAGTCAGATATCTATTGTCATAGTGGACAGTATGGCAGCATGCGGGAAGATGTGGTGCTGGAGTGGTAGCTGAGAGTCCTACATCTTGCAGGCAACCAGAAGTCAACTGAGACATTGGGTGGTATCCTGAGCATAGGAAGCCTCAAAACCTACCCCACAGTACACATTTCCTCCAACAAGGCAATACCCTCTAATAGTGACACTCCCTATGAGATTATGGGGGCCAATTTACATTCAAACTACCATACCAAGATAAATAATTTAGGAAGGTCTATTTGGGCTCACAGTTTCAGAGTTTTCAGTCCATGGTTGTTTGCCCTGCTGCTTTACACAGACCAACATGGCAGAGCACGTGGTGGGGAACGCCTGTTTGCCTCACAGCAACCAAAACAGAGAGAAAGGAATGTACTGGGGGGAGAGGTCCCAAAATCTCCTTCAAGGATGGCCAGCCTCCAGGATCTAACTTCCCTCCCTATGCCCCATCTTGTAAAGACCCCTCCACCTTTCAAGAACACAAGTCAGGGACAAAGCTTTTTACACACACACACACACACACACACACACACAGAAGACATTTCACACTATCCTACAGCACTCTTATGACTCCAAGCTTTATTTAGAAACTATCCCTGCTTTCATTATGGAATGCTGTAGTAGGTGATATGCTTATATATCGATCGCCTCATTAATGCTAAAACAACCACACCCATAAGCCTCACTTGGCAGTTATGAAAGTGGTGCCCAGTGAGTCTTGCTCAAGTTCTTACAATCAGTGTGAAGCAGAACTGGGAATCTGACAGGAGCCAGGAACTCAGAAATCCATTTCTGTAAATTATGTTCCTGGAGCTAAGTTGTGAAGGAATCTTTGGCACCTGAAATACACAGAGACTATGGAGATTGTTCTGTAAACCAGGCTGGCCTTGAACTCATAGATATCCACCTGTCTCTATCACCCAAGTGCTGGGATTAAAGGCGTGTGCCACCATGCCTGGCTAGACCATTCTATTCTGTGGCATACATGGCAGATAAAGTGAAATGTGCCAGCTAGGGTCACTTTCAGTCCACCAGTGAGAGATGCAGCCAGCCACTCTGACCTTTATGGCAAAGGTAATTTTGACATGCTCCACCCTTCATTTTGTGGTCATTTCAAAGGCCCCCTCCTCCCCCAGTAATTTTCAAAGGAATCCCTCTGTTCCTAGAAAGGTGACGAGTCACAGATTGGCTAGAGTCAGACAGTAGAAGAGAGATCCACATCTGTTTGTGATAGTTGCTTCTTAAGAATCCTGTGGCTGGAATAGTACATGAGTAGTCGGCATTTCTGAGGCAGGGTGGGGCCACACCCAGGGCATGGGTTAACTGGTAGAAGACCCAGGCCAGCTGGAATCACCAGGGGTCTTGGAAACACAGAGCCCAGCTCTTTCTATCAGTTCTGGTGGAATAGTTTCTCCTTTAGGTAATGTGGATGGAATCGCCACTTACAGTCTTCAATCTGCACTGAAATGTATTTATTATTGCCTGTCATAAGCAGTAACACTGCGCAATTGTGGCTCATCCAGCGGCTACAGGCAGATTCCAGGGCCTGGATGAAAAGATATAAAAATATAGTTAGAAGAGACCTGAAGCCCACAGTTTAGTCAAACGGGAGCAAAAGTCAAAGAATGAGTCCTAAGCTATTTGGAATTTTTATCACTTCATCTGCTAACAAGCACCTGAAAATGTGAGTGTGAAGACTGGGGGCGGGGGACAAAGGAGTTTTGTGTGTAACTAGGTTCTGTTCAGTTTCTGTATGTGGAAATGACGTCTGGTGTATCATAGCACAGGCCAGTGGACTGGGTCTCCTGGTAGTGCCTCCTTAGTTAATGGAAGTCTCCTACTGTCACTGGGCATTTCTGGAGGAGTGGCACCTTCCCAAACAATTGTGCTTTTGAGACCACTTTCCTTAAAGTGCATGTCAAGTTGAAAACCATCGTCTTTTTCATGGAAGCACATTTCAGTCACATCTCTGATCCAAAGAATGCGACAATAGCTCCTACTACTCAGTATTGTAGACTGAGACACTCTAGGGAGCAGTCCAGAGAGGCAGGATGAAGTACTACCTGTTCTCCTGAAGGGACCAGGGCCATGTGTTGCTTTACACATGAAGAACAGCTCCCACCTTCCTCTCCCTAGTTAGAGTCCTGCTAGGAGGCCAACCACAATCTTGCATTCTTGCCTAAGAGAACAGGCTGAGGTGGAAGATGACCCAAGCTAGGCCAAGTCTAAGACTTTTGCAAAAACTTCTTCTAGTTGGAACCTGTCAAAAGACCTTGCCTTTCTCTCTTGAATATGTAATTATAAGTCTGGAAATGGCCATGGCCATAAAACCAAGATCCTGAGGTGAGAGAAAGATGGAATTATTAGTTTCTTTGAAGGTAAGTTCCCTGGGCCAGCTTCACACCCACTTTGCTCATGTATTGGCAAGTAAATCAGTTAAAAAAAAAAATTCCTTCTTTCTTTAAACTAGATTTAGACCTCTATCATTTCCAGCCAAGAACTCTGAGTGATACAAATCATTGGAGCAGGCCCAGAGAAATATGGCCCTCAGTAATCTGACAATTAGGAAAAGCATTTGGATAAGACAGAAATGACATTTTTAGAAATGCCTAGTACTCATAGCAAGCCTCCTGCCTCAGCCTCCTGAGTGTTGGGATTATAGGCAAGAGCCACTATGCCTCGCTCCATAGCAGTGCTAATATGCCTTCTAATACATTTTCAATGCTACTACTCACCAGTATAAGGATTTTATTGGTATTTTCAAATGCACTTCTATGCAGCATTCAGAAATGATTGTCCTCAAAATCATTGACCATTTCACCTTTGAAACACTGTATTTCCTGTGTTAATGCTTAGCTATACTTGATAGTGGTAGTTAACAAAACCAAACCAGGATCCAGAGAGATGGCTCAGCAGTTAGGCAGCTGCTGCTCCTCCAGAGGACCTGGGTTTGATTCCTAACACCCACAAAGCACCTCATAGCTATCTGTAACTCCAGATCCAGGAGACCCAGCTCCCTCTTCTGGCCTGTGGGTACCAGGCATGCCTGTGGTTCACAGACATCATGGAGGCAAAACATTTATACACATAAAAATAGGCAATTTTAAGAAAAAAAGAAAAAGAAAGAAAACCAAACCGGCAGCTTGTGAAGTGTTGGTGTGGGCAAGGTTTCCTGAGGGTCATTAACTGGAGGATGAAGTGGATGGAATGTATTCACTGGACTCATGTCTGATCTCTAAGAATGTTAGTAGCAAAGTGGGATGTGTCTCTGCATTTCTATTGACACTTCTTGTAAGTAAGGGAAGAGTGTGTGAAAGTTTGGCCCAAATTTACAGGACAACATCTGCCATTCAGTCTTCTCCCACTATCCAGATCAACCACATTCATCCCAGGTCCAGAGACCTCTTAGCTCATTAAAGGATCACCTGTAGACAAGGAGCAGAGGGCACCTTTTGGGGAGAAATAACCATGTTCATAAGTGTGCATCAAAACAGGGTCTCAAAAATAGGGCTTGGTATGCTTTAATTGATTCACCAAAACACTAATTACATCTAATATCCCTCAGATACCATGCTGCCCAAGTGAGAACACTGAATGCTTTGTTTAGTCAATACTTAGACACCTGTGACCACTGGCAGTATGGAGAGAGCAACAGTCAAAGATGAGTGAATAAATAAGTTGGACTATGCTGTCACCGAAGTGCAAGGCAATGCCCAGAAACTCAGTGTGCTGGAATTGTTTTACAAGAGGAAATCAATCCCCACCTGGTATGGTCATTGCTACAGACCACCGTCTGGATTTTGTTTGCACTTGATCATAGAGAGGAAGAAAGGGGCGGGGGGGGGGGAGCAGGAGGTGTTGTCCTGTTGAGATGCAAATGGTGGACTTCCTCCGTGAAGATCTATAAGAAGTCTTAACTGCAGGCCTACAGAGGTGCTGTTTGGCTGCTGGTATCATTTAGTGTGCCCTGATTTCTCCTGGTGAAGATTTCTGTTTGATTCCACAGCAGAGTTTTTTTCTCAGCCCAGTTATGGCAATAATAGACATTATGCTTAACTCAGGTGAGCAACCCTAATAGTTTGGCATGTTCAGTATCACCCTTGGAAAAGTTAAATACCTTTTCTGAAGACGACTAGAGGCAACTAAGAATCCAGCCAGATCCAGTTGATCTGGGTCTGAAGCCCGGGGCAGCTGTGATATGCCATCTCCCCCCAATCCACTCCTCCCACCCATCCACCCTTCCCACCTCCCCCCTACCCCCCATTCACCCCTCCCACCTCCCCCCATTCACCCCTCCCACCCCCCCATCCATCCCTCCCACCTCCCCCCATTCACCCCTCCCACCTCCCCCCATTCACCCCTCCCACCTCCCCCCATTCACCCCTCCCACCTCCCCCCATTCACCCCTCCCACCTCCCACCCCCCATTCATCCCTCCCACCTCCCACTTTCCCCCATCCACCCCTCCCACTCCCTACCCCTGTGCTGTTTCTACACCCACATGCTGATTGATAGAAGATTGTCACAGGCAGAGCTAAAGTTGTTCTTCCACACCCCATTTAATAGTGCTGCAGCACACCCAGGTCAGTAAGGAAGATCCTTCTGAAATAGAAATCCTGGCATGACAAGCCACAGGACAGCAGTGTGCTTCTCTGACTGAACAGCACGGGCAGGGCAAAATGGAAGGTGACCCTACTCTGTTCCCAACATAAAATTCATCATCAGGCTGTGACTTTGCTTCTCAGAACTGAGATTCCCAAAGCCTGGGCTCATTGACCTCTGAGTCAAGCTAAGGGCAGTGTCTACTTGGATGCCTGGACTCTTTGACCCTAGAGCTCTTTCAAGAGTCATTGATTATATTCACTATAGCAACGTTTCTTTTCTCCTTTTACAATTACTTATTACAAGTTAGGATGGGATTTCATGGAGGTTGGAATGGTGGCCATGCTCTTGAGTCTGAGATTTCCTCCTGTCTCCCTTCCTCCTCTCCTTTTACATCATCTTCCTTCCCCCTTCCTCCTTCCCTCTCTCCCCCTCCCTCCTTCACTCCCTCCCCCATCTCTCCATCCCTCTCCCCTCTCTGTGTCCATCTCTCTGTCTCTACCTCCTTCCCTCCCATCCTCTACCCTTCCATCCTTTCCCTTCCCTCTTTCTGACAGGGTCTTGCTTTATAGTCCAGTCTGGCTTTAAACGTTTGATCTTCCTGTCTCAGCCTCTACAGCATCTCTTTCTCTTTTAAACAAGGATCAAACCTCTAACTTCCTGTATATGAAACAGGTTTCCTACTGTACCTTGCAGGTGTTCTTTAGACAAGCTAAGTGTGGTGGTTTAAAAGACAATGGCCCCTAAAGGGAGTGGCACTATCAGGAGGTGGCCTTGTTGGAGGAAGTGTGTCACTGTGTGGATGGGCTTTGAGGTCTCTTTTCTCAAGCTTCACTCAGTGTGACAGCCAGTTGATTTCCGGTTGCCTCTTGAGTCAAGATGTAGGACTCTCAGCTCCAGCAACCACATATGCCTGCATGCCGCCCTGGCCCCCATCTTGATGATAGTAGACTGAACCTCTGAAACTGTAAGTGAGCCATCTCAACTAAAATGTTTTCTTTATAAGAGTTATGTGGTCATGGTGTCTCTTCATAGCAATTAAAAAAAAAAAAAAAAAAAAAAAAAACCTAACTAAGACACCAAGAAAGACTTGTTTTTGAGACTAAGCAAGCAATTTGTATCTGATATGTCTCCAAAGAGATGAATTGCTGCTGACTTCAAATGTCTCGTCAGCATGACTCTGTATTATATTATGGCAAGGACACTGGGCTGACTATTAGGAAGCCTGATTTTGGCCCTGACCTTCCTTTCCGGTATGTCAGGGAAGTCACTTTGCCTATATTGATATCTGCAAATGAGGAAGGGTGAAGAAGCCACTGTGCTACACACTGTTCTGAAAACCCTGGAGACTCATGGTACTATCTTAGTATCCGTCCTATGGGGGATGGCATGGTAGAGGAGGACAAGCTTGTATAAACTATGTGGGGTTAATCCCCCATCCCTACTGTAATCAGAATAAATGTTCTGGCATTATTTTAAGACAGGCTTTCTCTGTGTAACAGCCTGGCTATCCTGGAACTCCCTCTGTTAACTAGGCTGGCCTCAAACTCACAGGGATCTGCCTTCCTCTGCCATCTGAGTACTGGGATTAAAGGTGTGTACCACCACTGTCTGGCGATGTATCCCATTTTTTTAAGCCTCTGCCAGAAAACCTAACCATAAAAAGGTTAAAAATTACTAAGCTGCCTCAGACGTGCTTTCCAGCATATCTGATTTCAGTATCACCCGTTTATGGTCTTCACTTATAGAAGGAATGGGGACTTTATTTTGTCATGTTGCTCTAAGCGTGAGTTTCTTGTCAAGAAATCAATCCTTTCACCTTCCTCCTACCTGGATTATTACCATATAAAGCACACAGAGCAGGCCTGTTTCCCCTGGGAATACATTCTGTTGAGCCTCTTCCATCACTGCTGGAGCTCAGGAAAGATGCTCATAGTTTCACAGCTTCTGCCTTGAGCAGGCAGTCTTGATAAGATCAGCTGCTCAGTGCAGCTCTGAACTCAGAAAGGCCTTGCCACAGCGGGGCAGCCAGAAACCATTATCCATGCAAAGCACAGGTTGTCCATCCACTTAGAGATCTATATGATCCTGGGTCATTTTCCTATGCTGCCTTAAGCATCCTTGTGAGAGTGAGTGTATATTTGGTTATCTTCTGGACAAGTTGGATGAATCCGTGTGTCAACTGGGGCTCTTCATGGTTTTTTGTGTTTGTTTGTTTGTTTGTTCTGCCCCAGGACAGACAACTTAATGGGCTGCTGAGAATGCCCAGACTGCTACTGGTTCTGGGGTCAGTTCAGCTTCTTTAGGGTAGGGCCTTGTGGTTTAGAGCAAAAGACATCTGGGAGACAGGATCTCAACTGGCATTATGTTTAAGATGCTTTGTAATTTCTCAAGCATCAAACCTACTTCTCCCAAAACAAATGATGTTTCCATGTATAAAACAGATCAAAGAAGAGAAGGGATAGGGAGAATTCTGCCAAATTTCACTTCCTTGCACTTCCTGGAGCTTTGGGTTTCTGCCCTACTGGCTACATTCCGAAATTCAGTTTCTGAGGCTCACACAGGTGGTCTCTAGTCACCTTTCTGTAGTGACCTGCCCCCCCCCCCTTATTTTATCATATGCATCTGTTTTTAAGAGGCCTTAGCAACCAGGCCTTTCAGTCGTCTTTGCTCACACAGAAACAAATGACTAAAATCCTATTGCACTGAAGGTATAGTGTGTGGCCCTGTTGACTTTCTCCCTTCTGGACAGAAAATGTGAACTATGCATATTAACACCAACTTAGCTAGGAATACCAAGTTCAGTGAAACAGCATAAAATGCTTTACATTTTACAAAAAAAGATTTTTTGAAGCAAAGCCCCTGTTGTTATAATCTCTAGTACCCAACAATAGTAAAATATATAAATATGATGTTAAACATTCATAGTGTATGCAATAAAAACTTCTGAATTCTGACTACAGGAAGCCATTGAGAATGAATCCTACAACTACCATGTTAAGAGAAGCCAAGTACAAGGAACACAAATTACATAACTATGTAATTAAGATGTTAAAAACAAACCTTCAAAACTAACAAACTAACATAAAACCACAGGACTCAGAATAATGGTTCCATTTGAAAGAGACCAGCAGAAGAATTATGGAAGTTTCTTTAGGGCAATGATATTCGTTATTTAGGTCCCATGGGTACAACCATTTTGTAAAAGTTCATTGAGCTCTCTCATTTGCATAGTTATCACTTATGCATCTATATTTTCCTTAAACTGTAAAAAAAACTTACTTCTGGGTCATATAATGTATATCAAATAAGAAATTAAAGCCGGCAATGATGGCACATGCCTTTATTTCCAGTGCTTGGGAGGCAGAAGCATGTGGATCTCTGAGTTCTGGCCAGCCTGGTCTACAGAGTGAGTTCCAGGGCAGCCAGGGATACACAAAGAAACCCTATCTCAAAAACAAAACAAAACAAAATTAAATTCAGCATACTTAAGACTTGAACAAATCTAAGGCAATATCTAGCTCAGTACAAAATATTTTTCTGAGACCAGAACCAAGTACAATGATAGGCTATAAATCATGCAACTTATAATTGGATGAGCCATGATTAGGCTTTATATATTTTAGCTGTGTTAAAAAAGATATTTTAAATAAGCTTCTTATGCCAGTTATCAGTTACCTCTGAAGTGTGCTTTTGTCCAAGGAACAGAGGGTTTGTAAAATAAACAAAGTGAACAATGTGGTCAGTGTTTGCATAGAAGCCATCTAATGATAGCACTCTGAAAGATAAAATCCCTCTGAGATGTCCAGGAGATGGCCATCTGGTTTGTTTTCTGAGAATTCTGGCAAAATGACTCATGGCTAGGGATCTTCCCAGGCTGGATTTGAAAAAGTCTTTAAAGAGGATCATTAGTTTGATGGTGATGTTACCACTGACGACAAGAATACCATCTTTTGAACAGAACGCTAGTTGCCTAATTGGCTAAATTAGTTTCCTAACTGCTAAAGCACCACAAATTGAGTATCTAAAACAGATTTACTACCTCAAGATGAAAAGTTAGAAGTCAAGATGAGCCTCACTGGACTAGATTTTCTGTGCTTTTCCCACTGCATTCCTTGGCTGGTGACTCTCTCCCGCCTTCAGCCAAGGTATTGACTTTTTGCCTCTCTCTCCACTATTTAAAGGGTACTTGTGATTATGTTAGATCCACCCACGTAATCCCTGGTCACTGATTGCCAGCCCTTATTCTACTGGTGACCATACATTCTCCTTGCCATTTAAATCTATCCAGAGGCTCCAGGGGTTAGAACTGTGGACATCTTTGGCGGTAGATTTCCTCTATTTACTACAGAGATAGAGTTGTATTTAAGTATTTCTAAAGTATGTTTACCTAAATTTTCCTTGTCAAGCCTCAAGACAATGCTGTACTTAGCATAAAGTTGTTTTTTGGGGTTTTTTGTTTTTTTTTTTTTTTTTCTAGGTGCGGGGGATAACCATTTAGCAAGGGTTGAGGATTAAGTGTAAGGAGAAGCGATTACCTCTATTTCCATAGCTGGTGAAGGAACAGCCTGGGAATGGTGGTCAGATTCTCAGTCCCCTGCCTGTGTTCCCGTTCAGTGGAAAACTTTACTCTAAACCCAGACCCTCTTGTGGCTGAGCTATATGGGCAATGTGAGAATTCAAGTGGTTTTTATTTCAAAGGTTAAAGCATCCAAGATAGGAAAATTGGCAGGTGGTGGACGCTAATTGCTACTCTGTGAAGCCGTGTTTGCGAAGGCCTCCAGTTCTCCGTCAGTTGTCACAGTTGCTCTGCCTCACTTTCCCCCATGCTCACCCCTCGGCCTGGCTCCTAGTCTCATCACAAAGAAGTATTTCTCCCACTCTAGGATGCTTCAGGCTGTTAAGATTTGTTCCAGCACAGGCGTGGTTAGGGTGTGGGACTCCAGAGCAGTGATGAAATAACATTAAGCCTTGAGTCACTGGCTCTGTGGGCGTGCTGTGGGAGAGCAGTCCTCAAGGCTGCGGGCTAGGCAGAAGGCACTTACCGCCAGCATCCAATGCCTTTGCCGGGAGTCAGCCCCTCTGCCTGCTCATTCCCTAATCCCCTTGAAATTGGGGAGAAGATTTTGGCTTTCATTTACTGCACCCCAAGAAGGCTAAGACCTCTGCTTTGTCAGGACTAAGAACAAAGAGATGTTCCTGACCTTCCCCAAAGCCAGAGTCTGGTCACTGACTGAGACACTTTTAGCAGGGCCCATTTCTACTACCATTACACACACACACACACACAAAAAAAAAAAAAAAAAAAAAAAAAAAAAAAACAAAACAAAAACAAAAACAACAACAACAACAACAAAAAACCCTGTTATGATTCTCAAATATAAGCTCTAGTATAACGGGGAATTCCCAGGCTACTTTTAAAAAGTGAGACCAGGAAGTAAAGACATTTTGCTAGGTGCAGACCTGGTTCTATTTATTATGCCCCATAAGTTGTCTAGGTTTCTACACAGTGACCATATGCCTCCATGTTCATGAGAATAGCAGATCTGGAGTTTGAGTTTCTTCTAGGCCATTGGTTCTTGACCTTCCTGATACTGCAACCCTTCCATACAGTTCCTCATGTTGTGGTGACCCCCAACCATAAAATTACTTTTGTTGCCATTTCATAACTGTAATTTTGCTACTGTTAGGAATCATGGTGTAAATACTTTTGGAGACAGGTTTGGCAAAGGGGTTGCAACCCACAGGTTGAAAACCACTGTTCTAGATCAGTCCACAAGCAGAGAGTCTCTCTGTTCATAAACCCACTACATACCTATGTTCCTGGGTCTCAGCTGTATGTGGAGCAGGTGGTTGTTGATGGAAAACTGAGGCCGCCCTTATTTTACTTTAAGACTCTATGAGCCCAAAATAGTTTACTCACAGTAATCATTTCCCCAATAAAGAATGATGCTGTGGCAGCATAAGCTGTTGAGGAAACATTTGAGGAAATGATACAGAGGCCTGGTTCACAGGCCACGAAGCACACTCGTGTGTGTTGGGTGCTTCGTGCAGAAGTCATCACTATGAACCCCAGTATCAGAGGCTGGGTAAAGCAAAGCAAGGCTCGTGTTCCCACTGAGCTGCCACACTTGCACAACAACACAGTAAGCTGGCTGAGGGAGCAAATGGCAATCTTGCCTGTGGAAGTGAACACCCTATTGACTGCTAGACTCTTTCCATGGTACATGAAGTCAGTCACACATAGCCCTACAAGGCAGGCACAGGATGGGCAGAGTCTTACCAAGCCCACAGCTTGGGTTAGACTCATGTTTGAGTTTTGTAGCCTGACTTTGTTGGAAAGCACAGAGCCTGGCCTGTGGGATGTCATCTGTGAGAAGTGAGAGCTACTAAGTGTACAGTGAGTGCCAGCTGCTGTCACCATGGTCATGTTGGCCTGAAGAAATGAGGAACATCATAGGCGCATCTGGACCCATCCAAGGCCACAGAGGGACACTCTGCTCCAGCTACCTTCTAACTGAAAACATGACAGCAAATGCAAACTGTTTATACATTCTAATTAGTTGTAAGCAGTGAAACAGTGATTAACATAAATTAGTTGTCTCAGTGTTTGGAAGTTTGCATGTTGAGTAATATTTCTCCTGTAATAAATCTAGTTAATACTTATTTACAAAATAACTAAATTTCAAGTAATACATGCTGATGCTGCTAAAGTAAGTTTGTGGGTTTGTTACTGAAAATAAAGACCAAATAATTGAATTTTGTTGTGTAGCTAATTGGCTGTTTGAAAGCATGAAGAGGGCTGGAATGAAACTCAATGGAGAAGCCCTTTGATAGCATTTGGGGCCTTGGATTCGATCCCTAACACAAGAAGAATAAAATAAACAAATACTATTAAATGTTGAAATTGTATCATAGTAGATAGAAATTGTTACTAATATGTAATAGGCTTAAATTATATTTAATTCTGTTGACTCTGGATTTGGTCACTTAAACAAAAAAAGAAGTGTCAATATCTCCAAATATTATTAATTGACAGCTTGATTTATAGATAGTTGGTATCCAGTTAGTTCAGATTGGCATCATTTAATTTTGATAAATGTGAGCACTCTATCTCTTTCTGGTGTTTAATAAACTTGTAAGGTGATTATAGAAAAGTCACAAAATCCCTGCTGATGAATGCTCTCCCATGCCCCTGCCTGTACTGACAGTTCATTGACCACAAGGATTCATCTGATTCTATAGAATCAAGAGGCATGCCTTGTTCCCAACCCAGACCCTGTCTGGTCTGAAACTCGACCTCAGAGGCCTCCCTGAGGCCTGGGCCACAGCATAGATCTCCCGTCAGATTGCACATCTCAGGAGGCAGGCTTCTGGGGGCAGCCCACGGTTAGGCCAAGTTATTTGGGAAAAGCAGTCACTGTGTTTATTTTTACAGGGCAGATGACGGTGCATACTGCATTCTCTTCTTGAAATAAAAGGAGTTTAGTGGGAGAAAGGGAAGGTTCAGGGTCACAGAAGAAGCCATAAGGGTATTTTGTAGATAGAAAGTTCCATGTTTACCTTGTATGCTGGTTTGGGGGAACAAAATAGTTCAGGTTCTCTGTGTACAGAATGAAGTGGGAGCTTCCCTCCAGAGCATAGTAAAGCCCTTAAGCCAGGACTCGGGCCCCTGCCCCTGTTGATGTGGACAGAGTGATAGGGATGGTATGAGGCCTGAGTTGCTGCCAACCATGACTCTGTCCCATTCCTATCGAGTCCATAGTTAAGCTTCCTTGACAAATACTGGGTAATAGTATGAGTAACTAGATATGAGAATGTGGGGTTGATTACAAGGACTATCTAATACTCTGAGTGACCCAGTAGAGAGGAAAGGAGCAAGTTTCTTATCAAGATAGGCCATGAAACTGTTTGTCACTCAGCCTGCACATATTTACTGAGCACCTACTTTGAGCCAGCCACCTTTCTAGGGACTGAGGAGGCAAGAGTGCAAGAAACAGGCCAAGGTCTTAGTCTGTTGCTTAGAAGGAGAAGCACCAATAGTTCTGAAGAGAAACCATGACCGAGAAGAGACAGAGAGAAAAATGAGAGGGGATAGAATGGCATGCCGGACTGCAGCTGCTATGCAGGAGTAGATAGAGAAGACACCATTGGGCAACGCTTGGGTGAGGTAAGAGAGTGAGCAATGGGGCTATCCAAGAGAGAAAGCATATTCCAGACAAGGGGGCAGCCAGCAGGAAAGCGTGTTAGCAGTACCTACCATGAGCCTGCTGCTGTCCTAGGCACTGAGGCTGCAGGAATGAGAAAAACAAACCAAGGAATCTTGGGAATAGATGAGGAAAAGCTTCAAGGTCAACTTCCACCTCCTATCAATTTGTGGGAAGCCCCGCACTTAGGTGTTGACTACATAGTTTCCAAACAGTGATGAAGAGCTGGAACCTGCACGTAACCATTGCACTTCCTCTGGCAGCAACGGAGACCCAGGATAGTACTGGGTTAGGTTTGTAGAGCATGGGAGACAGACTTGAAGAGCTAATGCTTCTCCCAGTAGGTAGCAGAGCCCGACCTCCGTGTTTCTCCTGTTTGTTTTAATAGCTCTACTTAGCGGTATGGAAGGTCTGGAATTGGATCTGTTTGTTCCATTTTTACATTTCAGGCGGTTAAGTGAAACCAAATCTATATTCCTGTCAATGTGAGGCAAAGAAGGAAAATAAACTCCAACACTTGGTGTAGACAGTGGAAGCGTGGAGAGAGAATCAGGCTCCTTCACATCAACTCCCCTTCTTTCTGTAGAGATGCCCTTTGGTGTCTCTCAGGCTTTCTCTGGCTGGACGTGTCCAGTGAGGGAGGTGAGGAAGCCCAGAGCACCATTGCTGCATCTCATAACTCTGCTTTTCGCTACCTGTCTTTATTACACATCCAGTGTAAGCCAGCATTGTGCTGCTTGTGGAAGATCTATGATGGGGCATCCCTAGAGGCATGTCATGGTCATGTTAGAAAAGGCTTCTGAAGCAATGTAGTGTGGACCTCAAACCCAAGAAACTAGGTTTCATTTACTTACTAACAAAATAGCTTGCTCATTATTCTGCTAAATTTACCTCAGAACCACAAACCCAGCATGACTGTTTGCTGTAGGGAACTGCCCTGTGCACTGTGGGATCTCCTGACATGACTGTTCTACATACTAGATGCTGTTAAACTCTGTCCTCAGTTTCAACGAACAAAAATATCTCCAAACCTTTCTGGGTGTCCCACGAGGTACAGAATCACCCCTGCTGAGAATCATTTGTCCAGAAAAAGAAGTCTCTACCAGACCTGGTTCTCCTTACAAGCACCAAATCTCTGAGAATGAAGCTCTCCTCATGAACAGCTGGTTTCATTTTCTGCTGAAGCTTGAACAATGTAAAAACAGGCTTACAGAATAGCAGGAAGATGTCACCTTAACACTGGAGAAGAGTTTCCCACATTCAGAGTTAGTGAGAACCCAGGACACCTCAGTGCAACTGTTCTGAACATCCTCCACTGTAGACACATGGGCGACATTAAATCTCACTGACCTGCTTATCAAAATGCACATCTCTACCAGAAAGCCACATGGAAAACACCACTGTTTGTGTTCTACAGACAAGGAAGCTGAACTTACCAGGCAACATGACTATCAAACCACATACCACTCCTCGGTGCAAGAGCTGGCCCTTGGGAGCTGGGACCCAACAGGCCTCACAGAACTGCAGTGTGTCCACCATGGCTCTTTAGTAAAATATGTCGAGCTGGGTGTAGTAATCTCTGTGTGTAATGTCAACACTTGGGAGAGCTTATCACTTGAGCCCTACGGGTCAGTGTAACTGAGCAGAGCTGTTTTGATAACACTTCCTTTGAAAAGCCTCTTCCTTCAAGGTCACAAAACCTCCTCTATATGATCTGGCTTTCTGTCTTTGTCCATGACACATGGGACAGCCTATGCCATGGAAACAAGTACTGTTCATATGGGCAATAGGAACTTAAAAGCGTTCGTGGAATGGATGGATAAGTACATGAGCAAGTGCATGGGAATTGGAGATAAACATCCAAAGAAGCTAAGGCATGCCTTATCCCTTAGAAAAGTCAAGCTAGGCTTGTTCCTCTTCTCTGTGTTGTCTATTTCACTGACTTCCTGTATAAAAACACTGTAACATGGGCAGAGACACCATTAGAGACAAGCACTTCCTTATCTGTGTGATGAGGAACTGGAAAGTTGAAGACAGCCAGGACCTTTCTGAAGGTCACACAGCCTGTTAAGAATAGAAGTGGGCTTAGAATCCAGGTCTAAGTTTGAACCCTGTGGGCAGGCAGCTAGGAACTATCTGAGCTGAGATTAGAGCCCGCTTCCTCTAGTCCCCATTCTCATCCTTACTGCTCTGTCTCAGAAAGGGAGAATGAGGGAGGGCTGCTTTTGTTTTCAATTTGAGGTATCTTAATGGGAAACAGCAGTCTGCTGACCTGAGAGGAAGGCTTCGGTGGCTCTCATGTTATGGAGAGAAACCACCAAGCAGGGAGTTTGTGAATTCTCACAAGTTCTTCGGCAGGCCCGGGGTCTTGGAAGCAGAACATAAGGTAGAGGGAAGTGTTGGCAGGGCTTTTAGTAGATAGGAATTAAGGAATGTATGAGGAGGAATCCAGAAAGACCTCAACTTAAAACCAGTTTAAAAAAAAAAAAAAAAACACTTTCACACCATATTTTTGTGAACTTAGATCATCTATTTTACTAAACCTTTTCTTCCAAAATGGATGGCAAAATACTTAGAGAAAGGCTTGAGGGAACGATTCTGCCATTCAGAAACTTGGTCCTAATCCTTGTGTCTTTCTGTGAGCCATCCTCTGGCGTTAGCTCCTGGTAGTCTCTGGAGGTCTCCCCAGCAGTCCTTCCGTGTTTTTATTAAAGCATACCCTACAAGAGATTTTTTTTTTTTTTTTTGAACCAGGCTTGTGTACTTTACAAGTGGAAAAGTACATTCGGTTATGATTTTGTTAGTCCTGGCATCTGGCAGGACTTGAGGAAGCTTCCATTTCTGCAGGGATAATAGCTATTATGTGCCAAGATGCATCCAAGCTGGGCAGCCCTATCTGTAGTCCAGCCGCTCTTCTGAAGATAGCGTTTCCTAAACCTGAGTTTACCATGAGCAAAATAACTCACTGCCAACCTAGCTTCCCTAGGCTCCTATTCCTGCATCTGAACCGAAACAAAGGCAAATATGATCTTCCTACAACTCCCAAGAGCACTTTGGGGCATGAGTGCTCAAACGGCTCACTGGGGCTTCTGGTCCATCACAAAGCCAGAATGCATGGCACGTAGTCCTTTGCCCACAAAGATGCTGCGGTGAGGCCTGGAGTGGGCTTTGAGAAGGCAGTCCAGAGCAAGTTAGCCCACAGTTCCTCATCTTTATCTGTGGAACCTGGAACAAACAAGGTGCCACATTGAGGGGAACATGGAATTGAATTCTTTGAATCCATTAAAAGAAACCCCATGGAATAAAAACATGATTAAAAGTAACACAATCATCCTATGTTTTTCTCTCTTGTTGCCATGTGTTAGATCTGGGTTCACTTTGGACAACTTACAAACCAGTCACATGTGTTGGGTTTTAAAACTTGTTTACAGGGTTTATCCAAAGCTCATCAATAAAACGTCTTTATAGTTCCCAAACCAGGTCAGATTCACAGCAACAGAAGTGAAGAGTGTTGACTCTTAGGATGTGGCATACTAGTCCCCACCTCCCAGAGCTTGGGCTCCACTGCCCCCATAGAGAATGTCCTCTGTGAATGGAGCCTGGGAGCCCAGCAATGGGACAGAGGGTCTGGATTACTCTGTGGCTCCTCTGCTCAGAGATCGTAAGTTGTTTTAAAAAATAGGTTTTTGTTATAAAGGTCCTTTCCGAGTGGAGTGGCCTATATGGGGTAGCTAGCTAGCCCTTAGGGCCTTTTCTAAGGATCATCATGAATGCTATGTGGTGAGTTTATCAAATCCTCAAAATAAGCTGTGAGGCAGGACAGGTGGCATCCCCAACTATGCCCAGAAAGAAAGGGTCAGTTATCCAAGTCGTAGGGCTAGTGAGTAGTGTGGCTGGGATTCTTGCTTCAGCTTTCTGTCATGGTTACCAGAGACCAGGAAGCTGATGGCAACAGGAACTTAAAGTGCACAAGAGAAAGCTGTGTGCTGTCAGTGGGGCACTGAAAGTCCCCTGGTGGCTAGGTGAGGTAGTTTCTACTCGCTTGTGGATGGACTTCATAAATGGCTGCCCTGGCTACCTCCCCTGCGCAGCACCTCTCACACAGGCTTTCTCGGTGTGCATTTCTGACTGCCTTCCTATTTTACCTCTGACTTCATCTCACTTGTGTATTTGGGCAAGCTCATCCAACCCATCCTGTCCAGCCACCCCAGATTCTTCCTGAACTTCAGGCCTGCATTTTAGGTCCCCACTGGGAATTGTACCATGGCCAGCCAGCCAGCCTCACTCATCCTACCTGACCAGATTATCCTAGTAACATGTACAGTAGCCAGCACATAATAGGCCTGTAATGGATGGCTAATACAATTAAAAACTGCAAAACTCAGTGAAGCATCTGCCACATTGTGTGGGTCTCACCTTCCAGATCATCCTTTCCTAAGCTCTTGTCTTCTCTCTCTCTGAAATTCCCACACATGCCTTTCCTTCAGGTCACATGGAGTCTTGCATCTGTCTTTGTTCTGGTACTCTTGATTTTCTTTTACTTTTAAAATGGTACTCATGCCAGTGTCTTCTCAATAATGGACACACTTTAGAAGTGGGATTGTGTTTTCTTCACCTATGCTCAACAAATAGCCTAACACTATGATCTTCACACACAGGCAGAAAGAGCAAGGGAGAGGGAAAAGAAGAGGGAGGGAGGGAGGGAGGGAGGGAGGGAAGGAGGGAGGGAGGGAGAGAGAGACAGAGACAGAGACAGAGACAGAGAGACAGAGACAGAGACAGAGAGAGAGAGTTAGTTTATAGCTGTCCAAATAAAAAAGAATTGGCCGAAGCATTTGTGGTCTGCTTTCACATACCCATTGCTGTTTCCCCACAGTATGCAAAAGAAGTAGGATGTGGCCTCCTATGTCCAGTTTTACAGTGAGCAGCCACTTCTTGGAAGTGAGATTCATTCCTAAGATTCTAAACTTGAAGACCAATCAACCCACCATCATGGCCTTCTCATCCATGCAACCTGGTCAACATGGGTGAGAAAGGGGCTTAAAGGGCACTTGCATTTGATCAGTTACAAACAGTTCTGATTTGGTACCCAACATGTCACAATTACTCACCAAATGTCCATGTTACTTCAGGGGCCCTACTTACAGCTCCTGGGCGTGGCCCACCTGTGCTGGAAGAAACCAAGACACCACACTTCAGGGATGCTCCAGGCTGCCTCTTCCAAAAGAAAAAAGTGCAGAGCTTGTAAGATCCAAGGCTTATTCCCTTGGGACCTGATATAACTGGAATACACAAAGGCAGCTTCAACATCCAACAGCCAGCCTCCTTCCATCTGTAAAATAAAGAGAACATTCTTTCTCATGTGTAGTTAGAGAGTTTCTCTCCAGCTCCCGCCAAGCCCCAGCAGTCCCGCAGCCCATTTATAAAATAAATACACAGATGTTTATGTTATTTAAACATTTTGGCCTAATGGCTCAGGTTTCTATCTAATTCCTATATCTCAAATTAACCCATATCTATTAGACTAAAAGTTGCCACGTGGCTCGTGGCTTATTGGTACCTTACAATCTCACTTGTCATGGCAGCGACTGGCAGTGTCTCTCTCTCTGCCTCATCCTTCCACTTCCCAGAATTCTCCTCTCTCTTTGTCCCACCTATACTTCCTGTCTGGCTACTGACCAATTGGCATTTTATTTATCAATCAATCATCCACGGTACTTAAGGGACATGTAGGTTCAAAGGGCAAATTTAGCAGTGCATGGCATGACTTCTAGTGTAGGTAGGTTAACCCATTTTTCTTCTTGTGTCCCTAAATTAGGCCTCTGCTTTTACTTGTCCCCAAGTGTGCAACCATGACAGTTAACTGGGGGCTGAGATGCAGCTACCTGGAGGAAAGAGAAAAGACAAAACAATAGCCGAAGCTGTGAAACATGAGCTGCTTGCTTTTTGCACACTGCCATTTGGGCGGCTCCAGGCCGTTCCCAGTGAGCACTATGACTGACAGTCAGCTGGGTCACTGAGATTAGGCCATCAGCATCCTGCCGTCGCATGCCAGTTGTTAGACAGTCGACACCCATTTGATGCTATCTGTGTGAAATGTTGAGACACAGAAGCTTAAAGGCTTAGCTGGAGGGAGGGAGCCTTTGCCAAAGGAGTGGCTGATGGAAAGGCCTGTACTCTGAAAGGTGCAAAGGTGCTGTGGCAGGTGTGAGCAGATGCTGCTTCCTTAGATGGTTAGTCCTGACACAGTGCCTTGTAGCACCCCCAAACAAAGGATGCAGGAGCCCCACTTAAGTGGTCTTTACTGCTCTGTTATAGGGCCCAAGGTGTTGACAGAAATTGTTTAGAATGGCATTAACAAAACTGTCATATTGTCTTTTCTGACTGACACAGTTAAAATGGTCATCAACTGCCTTCCAGTACCACTGAGAAATGGTGAGTGATGGCATTATAGAGCCATCCAGGTGAACTGTTGGCAGGGACCATGAAATATCTTCCCCTTCCTCTATTCACACACACACAAAAATAAAGTTGAGGCTCAGGACATTATGGGATATATGACAAGTTTCCCATCAGCTGTAGTGTTTGGTTAACTAAAATTACTTGCCTCTTCTATTGCCATAGTACGGGTGAATTAGGTTAAAATAAAATGGTTAGGATTCTTTAAGTAACTGTAAACAGCATGTATATATTCATAGCTGATACCTTGTTCTACCATTTAATTAAAAGACTTTGGACACATTCTTAAAATTCTTATATAGGTCTCAGTTTGCTCATCTGCATAAGGGGGCAATGGGAACTTACATCTTAGGTTTGTCATGAAAATTAAATGTATGTCCAGTGGTCCTGTCATCCTCTGCTTTCTCTCTGCCTCTGTTCTTGCTTGATCCACATTAAGGTCAGCAGAATGGCTGTTGGCTTTGTGAGGACCTGGGTGTGAACACAGTGAGATAGCCACATTTCTTATGGAATAGAAGTTGTACTAATTAACCTTGATTATCAGTCTGATTGGTTTGAGAAGCACCTAGGAAATTAGTAAAGTATATTTCTGGGTGAGTCTGTGTGGGCATTTCCAGAAAGGATTAGCCAAGGCAGAAGACAGATCTTGAATGTGGATGGCATCAAGCCCTGGGATAGAGTCCCATGGAATAACAGGAAGAAAGGAGAGAGCCAGCCAGGGAAGATACTGCTTTCTGCTTCCTGGTCACTGTGATCTGAGTGACTCTCCTCCATTACACCCTACTCACTGTGGTGGACTATTACCTCTGAACCCAAGAGCCAAAATAAATCCTTCCTCCTTGTGATGACTTGAAAGAAAATGACCCCCAAAGGGAATGGCACTATCAGGAAGTGTGGCCTCGTTGGAGGAAGTGTGTCACTGTGGAGGTGGGCTTTGAGGTCTCCTAGGCTCAAGCTAACCCCAGTGTCACAGTTCACTTCCTGTTGCCTGAGGATCAAGATGTAGAACTCTCAGCTACCTCTCTAGTACCATGTCTGCCTATATGCCACCATGTCCTCCTCCATGATGATCATGGAGTAAACCTCTGAAACTATAAGCCACCCCAATTAAATGTTTTCATTTATAAAAGTTGTTGTGGTCCTGGAGTCTCTTCACAGCAGTTGAGACCCTAAGATACTCTTTTAAGATGTTCTCTCAAGTATTTTGTCACCAGCAACAGAAAAACAAAACAAAACAAACACACAAAACCACTAACATAAAAGTAGTAATGTCCACTTGTATGACACTTATGTGGTATAAATATCATATACAGGGAATGTTTGTATGTACACATGTGCCAGTTAGTGGTCAATATAATTATGGACTCTGGAATGAAGATAAGGCCTCCAAAAGCACTAGAAGTGTAGCACTAGGAATCGTCAGTCTCCATTCACTCCACACTTATCTCATGAGGGCTGCCTCTGTTCCAGACACAGTTGGGCACAGTGGGCACAGATTTACAGTGTGCTGGGACAAGTGACTGTTTCTCATGAGCTCTCAATCACTGAGGAAACAAGCCCATCCATTCCACTGCACTTTCAAGTAATCCACGCTCCCCTGCAGGACCCCCACTTCCAGCTGTGGGGTGACTGTGTTTCATATCCCCTCAGATCAAAAGGTCTCTCTGGGAACAGTGATCCTGAGCAGTGAGCTGGCTGTTTCTAGCTTGAAAGGATGGAGCAATGGCCTTGTGTCACGACTTCCAAGTGTTGTGCCTGCTAGAGCTGCACGTGGGAGACATAAAGGAGGCTGCCAGACGGGCAGCTTTACTGCTTGAGTTCTTTAAATTGCCAGGCTACATTTTTAGGGAAGCCACATGAAAGAATGCCATTTTGAAAATGAGTATTACCTCAGAAAGAATACA